>NW_006209292.1:506574-514347 GCF_000334495.1 Tupaia belangeri chinensis | reverse complement strand
TAGGGAAATTGTTCCTTGGATCCCACCAACTATTGGACAATTGCTCCTTGAGTCAGTCTAATATAAACTCTTTGAACTAGTTTCTTGTGAGAGGGTATCACAGGGATTAAAATTAGAGAACCCTAAAGAAGAAATTGAAATGGGCAAGGGAGGTGTCACCTGGACAGCTGCCTCAGTCCAGTGAATTTGTTCCTTCCAAGACCTGTGTCCCCTTATATCCTAGGGATGTTATCCCATTTTTGTGTATTGGGGAGAGCTGATCCTATAGAGAAGATCTGGGAATGAGACTATTGCATGAATGGATTTTCTCCAATTTTTTCTTGGTGCATTTCACACGGAGTGCCTAGAGCAATACACAGACACCTGGTTCCTTAATAAGACAGTAGGGATGTGATTTCATTTTTTTGTCTTCCTTTTTATGGCAAAACCCTGAGAGGAGGTGAGCAGAGCCAAAAGAGTTTGGGAGGTGTGCTCAATCTGGACAGTTGGATAGTCTCTGCAATAAGTGGCCCCGCCCCTTTCTACCTTCACTTCCCTTGCCTGTCCTGAAGGTGCTGATTCTCCATTAGAGCTTGGTAGTCCCTTCTGAGGTCTCACTGTGACTTGTTGAGCAGTACAGAAGCCTTCCAGATAAAAAAATGTGCAAAGTGCGAAGTGACCCCAAGGGCTCACTCACTTAGGCTGAGCGGTCAGGTTAAGAAAGACTCAGAGTTGGGTCGACAGCACCCCCCCCCAGAAGTCTTAAATGATCTTTTCTGCTTGTAAAAGTGATATATCACATTTCAGACAAATTGTAAATCCACAAGAAAGGATAAAATAGGAAATAAAAATCACCCTTTACCCTTGAGTCAGTGTAAAATATTGTCAATGTTTTGTTGTATATGTACATTATATATAAATACATATGAAACGTCCTCAGAAAGTTTATAGAAAATGTGAGCTATGAAAAAGTTGTGCATGGATTTAAAAATTAATTTCGCACTAAAATAAATTAGTCCCATTGTACATATGCATACATGTATATAGGCAAATACACAAGACTTATAAAATTGGGATCACACTACCTGATTTTTTTTTGTTTTTTTTGGAGAGGTTTTTGCCATAGGGCACATGTGCTCGCCAGATAGAGAGAGACAGAGAGACAGAAAGTGAGAAATCACCCCCCAGGGGGGATGGCCACGCCACAATCCCTTCTCCTCCATTCTCCTCTGGGGGTCTTGGGCACGCACAAACACATGCCCGGCGTGAGTTTTAAGCCACCGGGTCTGGGACGCGAACTGCAGTCGACTATGTGGGAGTCCAGTGACATAGACATTACGCTAACTGCTGATCCCACACTATCTGATTTTTAAAACTTAATATTTATTGAAAATTTCCCAATATCATTCAATAGTCTTTTAAAACATGGATTAAAACAGCTCCATTATATGAATGTGCAAAATTAATGTGACTATTTCCATGTTATTGTATCCTCGGGTTGTTTTCAAATTTCTGCCATTATTAATATTACTGGGTTGATGTCCTTGAACATAGTAATACATAATATTTGATGATCAAATGATAGGTATTTTGCTAAAAACTTTACAAGAATTCAGGGCCACTATGTAGTTGTACTTAACAAAGGCATTAGTCAAAAGGCAAAATAGGTACTTAAAACACACTCTCCACTGTGTAAGCAAAGTAGCCTGAAATAGAACTGCACTGGCCTAGAGGAGGAAGTATAGCCTTTTTCTTTGCACAAAGGCCCTGTTAATTTGCTAAGTCTTGAACATCTGCTTGGAAAAGGAGAAATTTATCAACAGAGCAGAGCCACCTTCTTTTTCTTAAATTAAAAAAAATACGTTTAACCATATTACATCTTTACAGTGTACAAAATGGTTTTTCCCTGTATGAATACAGTGCATAGTCAAGTCAAAGATATCACCATATACATTATAATCAACAGAAAACTTTATTTTTGTGTCTCTTAAATGTTTTGTCTGCTTGTTTGTTTTTTTCAGTGATCCCCTCTATCCCACCCTTTATTATTCACTCTCTTCTATACTGTCTCTAGTATCTATGTTGCCTTCCCTGCTATTATCCCTTCCAATCTTTCAGTTTCTGCTACAGAGTACAGACATTTGGTATATATTAAGTGGGAACATACAATGCTTGTCTTTCATAGCCTGGCTTGCTTCACTTATTAATGAATCTGCCATATTCATCCATTTCACATAAAATGTCAGGGTCTCATTTTTTTTTTATGGCTGAGTAGTATTCCATACAGTACACATGCCACATATTTTCAGTCTACTCGTCTGTTCTTGGCACTTGGGTTGATCCCATGTCCTACCAATTGTGAGTAATGCTGCATTAAACATAGATTTGCAAGTGTTTTTCCAACTGAGGGTTTTCCTATTCTTTGGACAGATACCTAAGAGTAGAATTACTGGGTCATATGGTAGTTCTGTTTGAAGGTTTCTGAGGAGCCTCCATATTGTTTCCACAGTGGCTATAATAGTTACATTCCCACCAATAGTATAGAGTGTTAGGGCCACCTTTTTTGAATTTTCCCAAGGCACCGTACAGGTTAGCAGCCCTAAGAGAACTGTCTCACTAACGCTCATGACTACATAGTATCCTCATTTTTCAGATGAAGAAAGTGAGGCAATGCTAGTACAATGAATTCCTTAGAACAAATGTCCAGAAGTACAACTGTTTGATATACACAGCCAAATGTCCTACAAAAGCATGCACATTTACACCCTTGTTGATAGCATAAGAGGTAAATGATTCCTCATCCTAATCATACTATGAAGAAACAAACTGAAATATCTGCCAGATTTTTAAGTGGAAAATTTCTCATCATTTTAACCTCTTTCTTTGCTAGTAAGGTTGAACTTTCTTGTTTACTATTAATTCTTATGTGACTATTCCAATCTATTCCCGACTTCTGTCTCAGGAAGTGAGTGTTCTTCTTATTGACTTACAATACTGTTTTATGTGAAGGGAGTTATTCCTTGGTCTATAACATCTATTTTAAGTGTTTACCACCAAGCATATCTCTCAGGTTAGTTTCATTACTGAATATTTTATATATTTATATTGTGATTGTGGTGGGAGCTTTCTTTTCCATATATGTTTTAATTATTGCCAAGTTATACTATCAGCAAGCTTTGGATATTTGTATATTTTAGTCTGTCACTTTACTGAACTCTCGCATTGGTGCTAATCAGTTTTCAATGGGCTCTTCAGAGTTACCTGGCATCAAAAATTTAAAGTACGTGGGGCCCGAGATGGCATTGTGGTAAAGGCACTGGATTCCCACATTGCTAACCATGGTTCAAGTCCTGTACCTGGTGGCTTGAAACTCACACCAGGTGTGCATGCATGTGTACCCAAAACCCTGAGAGAAGAATGGAGGAGAAGGGATTGCAGTGTGGCCATGCCTCCGGAGCATGATTTCTCGCTTTACTTTTCTCTGTCTCTCTCTGTCCCTCCAGCAGTGAGCACACATACCCTATGGCAAAAACCTAAAAAGAAAAACAAGAGATGTTTAAGGTTCGAAATAAAGGCCTGAATAAATAAAGAAATATACTGTGTTCCTGGATTAGAAATTTCAACAATGAAAGATGTTCATTTATTTTTTTTTAGGTTTTTGCATTCCCCTCTCAGGATTTTGGACACACATGCAAAGCCACCAGGTCTGGGACTCAAACTATCGTCGACTACCTGGAAATCCAGCGACATAACCATTACACCATCTGCTGGTCCCAAAGTTTTCTAACAAAAATTAGATTAAGAAATAAGGATTAAAAAATAATGTAAGGATTAATGTCTTAAACTTTAAAAAAGGAGACAAAGAACTTTTCAAAAAAATATGAGATCTGTTGTCTGTGTGACTACGTGGTAAAGGCCTTGATTTTTTTTTAAAGAAATCAAAGAGGTTTTAAAAGAGTTCTCATACAAATTAATGTAAGAGCTTTTCAAGTTCCTGGTGACTTAAAATCTTTTTTTTCCTTTTTTTTGGAGAGGTTTTTGCTACAGGGCGCGTGTGTTCGCCAGAAAAACAGAGAGAGACAGAGAGACAGAGAGACAGAAAGTGAGAAATCACCCCCCAGGGGGGATGGTCATGCTGCAGTCCCTTCTCCATTCTCCTCTCGGGATCTTGGGCACACACGCACACGCACCTGGCGTGAGTTTAAGCCACTAGGTCTGGGACTCAAACTGCAGTCGACCACATGGGAGTCCAACAACATAGCCATTACACCAACTGCTGGTCCCCATGACATATTTTTCTATGCAAAAATGTGTCATGACTTTCTTGACAAGCCAATAAAAAAAAATGAAATTGAATCCCAACCTCTCACCACGCAAGAAAATAAATTTCATATGAATTAAAGGATTAAATCTGGGTGTTGAGATCTAGACAACAAAGAAAAAAAGCATCCCATCCTATTCCTCCCACCAATTACAAGGGAAAACCCTGGACACAATACATAATTATTAGGAGACTCTGAAAGGTAGAGAGAACAAGGACTGGCTAGGGATCTCAGGACTCAAAGATGGCTGAACAATAAGTTTTCTGAATATGTTTTTGTTTCTGTTTTGTTTTGCCTTGGTACTAGAACAGCTCACAGCCTAGAAACACTATCTGACCCAGACAAAAGAAATCCTAAGAAAGACTTCTCTAGACAGTCCTAAGTCTTCTCTAGGATTAGGAAGAAGGCAACCCTGTAGGGCAGAGTCTTTCTCATGAAACCTGCTCTGCTCCAGGTGAACACCATGAAAGAAGCTGTGCCCTCTGCTTACTGGTGTTACAGACACCTTCCCGCCCCTGCCATGCCGAATCTTAATAAAAAAAAAATTAAATCAAAGTGAGTCATAGGTATAAATGTAAAACATAAAATTATAAAACATAAAATTATAAAATTATAAAATTATTAGGCCCAGTCACGGTAGCATGAGTCAAAGATTGCTGCTTGACAGGCTGAGGTCTCATAGAAGGATAATGCATCAGTTAGATTCTCAGTCCACTAAAAGTTGATAGCGGAACAACTGGTTATGTATATATTAGCTTGTCAGGAAAGTCATGATGTATTTTTCTATGTAGAAACATAGACACTGTAGCCTGTGGTCCTGGCTATCCAGGAGGCTAAGGCAGGAGGATCATGATATAATAAAACCCTACCTAAAACAACAACAATAACAAAACCATACAACACACACATACACACATACAAACGCACATTCACCGTTATAGTTTGGATAATGATTTGTCCCCAAAAGGGTTTAATTTAGATGTCCCTCAGAAATTTGTGTTAGGATCTGATTATACTGTTAAAAGAAAATTTAGTTTGATTATAGTGTTGAAAGGTGGGGCCTTAGGGTTTGATAATGTCATTAGAGCAATGCCTTCATGATTGAATTTTGGTGGGTGTATAAGCAGAGGGAATGAGACCAAACACAGAAAGAAAGCCGTATGGGTACAGATCATGCTCTGTTCTGCTGAAAATTCCGCCTTTCACAATGATGTGACGACTTTCAACTTTCCAGTTACTAGAACAGTGAATCAAAAGAAATCTCAATTCTCTTAAATTCACCCAGTCTCAGATATTTCTGTTAGCAACACAATAATGGGGACACACACACACACAATGAACTATGAAATGTATAAAAGAAAACATAGGAGAAAACCCTCTCATACTAGGATTATGAAATAAAAAATATAACCATTAAAAATCTATAGACTGGGCTTACTTGGGATCAAAACCATTGGTTCTGTGAAAGACACTGTTGAAAATAATAAAATGACATGCCATAGACTAGGAGAATGTTTTTGCAAGTCATATATCTGACAGAGAACTTGTATCCACAGTATATAAAGAACTCTTAAACTTAGTATCAAGAAAGCAAACAATTCAATTGGTAAAATAGACTCAAAGTGACATTTCACTGAAGAGGAAATCAAGATGGAAAATAAGCATGTGAAAGGATGTTCACTAACATTATCATTAGGAAAATGTAAATCAAAACAAAAATGAAACACTAGTATACACTCACTAGCATAGATAAAATAATAAAGTATCATGACAACGCTAAATGCTGAAATTGTGGAAAAACTAATCACTCATATGTAGTTGGTGGGAATATAAAATGGTACCACCACTTTGGGAAACAGTTTGGCAGTTTCTTATAAAGTTGAACATGTACTTATTGTATGACCCAACAATCTCACTTCTGCATGCATATCCCAAAGAAATTAACCTTCTGTTGGCACATAAACCTACACATGAATGCCAAGAGCAGCTTTACTTGTGATGGTTGAAAGCTGGACACACTCTAAATGCTGCTGAATGGGTAAATAGATAAAGAAAATGTGGAATATCCAAACAATGGAATATTACACAGTGGTAAGAAGAAACAAACTGTTGATAAACAGGACAACTTGGATGGATCTCAATGGCATGAAAACTGAGTGTTAAAATGTTACATACTTCATGCCAGGCACATGTGCATGTGTGCCCAAAATCCCTAGAGATGAATGGAGGAGACTGGGTTACAGTGTGGCCATCCCCCCAGGGGTACTTTCCTCACTTTCTCTCTTTCTGTCTCTCTTTGGCAAGTGCACATGACATACAGCAAATTTCTTTCTTAAATAAGAGTACATGCTGTATTATTTCCTTTATATAACATTCTTAAAATGATAAAACTATAATGATGGAGATCACATCAATTATTTGCAGGAGCTAGGCACAAAGGAGTATGACAAGGGAGTATGATGACTGTGGTAGTGATTAAATGAATTGTATACAGGATCAAATTCCATAGAACTGACTAGACATGAAATTTTAAAAGTTTGCATTTAAAAACCAGTGAAATCCAAATAAGATCTAAAGCTATGAGCATCATGCCAATATCAATTCCCCAGTTCTGATCATTATCTATGGTTGAATAAACATCATCTATGACAGGTAAAGGAAAAGCACAGGAACTCTCCATACTATTATATTTTTTTTGGAGAGGTTTTCACTATAGGGCGCGTGTGCTTGCCAGAGAGACAGAGAGAGACATAGAGACAGAAAGCGAGAAATCACCCCCAGGGGGGATGGTCACGCCGCAATCCCTTCTCCTCCATTCTCCTCTCGGGATCTTGGGCACGCACGCACATGCGCCCTGCGTGAGTTTTAAGCCACCGGGTCCGGGACGTGAACCGCAGTCGACTACGTGGGTGTCCATTGACATAGCCATTACACTAACTGCTGGTTCCCCATACTATTTTTTTAACCATTTTTATGATTCTAAAATTACTTCAAAATTAAAAAAATAAATAAATAAAAACCACAAAAGTCAAAGGCAAAGTTATAGATTTTTTAAAAAGGGCCATATTTTTATAATTTTGGGGCAAAGACAGATTTCTTAAGCAGGATATAAGAAAGCACAAACCATCAGGGACAAGACTGATCACTTAAAGGATGATACTATAAACTTCCTACTATTAACTTCTGGAGAAGAAGCCAGGCCTTCAGAAGAAGGTTCCACATGGCTCCAACGAACTAGATTTTTCAGGGAATGAAGATTTTCTACTGATAATTCAGCCTCCAACAAACGAGCTAGCGACGGATCTAAGAGCACTGTAATTAAACATCCAAATACTAATAGGGTTAATATATTCCCCAATATCTACTGAATCTGCTACACCAGCGATCACAACAGAATGGCAAAGAGATTCTAGATCACCTCTGTCTGCTTGCTCCTGAACATTCAGACTGAATTTCAAGAATTTGAAAGAAA
>NW_006209292.1:505932-506354 GCF_000334495.1 Tupaia belangeri chinensis | reverse complement strand
GAAGTTGTCGAGTTCCAGAAGATGAGGAAATTCTTGCAAGATCTAAAAGAGGAATTACACGCTTTACAAAAGACTCAAACAGAACTGCTAGAGATGAAGTCTATAATACAAGAAGTCAAAATCTCCCTTGAAAATATTAAAAGCAGACTAGATCATTCAGAAAATAGAATCTCAGGTGTAGAAGAGAAAATAGCTGGCCTAGAAAAATCCACCACGAAGACTGAGAAAATGGCACAAAATTTTGAGAATAATATGCGAGAAGTACTGTATACCATCAAACGTCCAAATATCCGGATAATTGGCATTCCAGAAGGTGAGGAGACCCATAAGGGCATTGATAATCTATTCCATGAAATCCTGCAAGAAAACTTTCCAAACCTAGAGAGGCATTCGAAGATCCAGTCCCAGGAAATACAAAGGAC
>NW_006209292.1:496840-504728 GCF_000334495.1 Tupaia belangeri chinensis | reverse complement strand
TGTAGGAATAGGGTTAGGGTGAGGTTTATGCTTCAAGGATAGTGCTAGGGTTAGAGTTAGGATTAGGGTCTTTGGTGATTCAATAAAATGTGGGGGGAAACAGTATAGAAAGCAAACATAGGTACCAGAGACAGTAGGGGAGGAGAATGGGAGATGGCAGAGGGTAAGAGATAGGAAATCAAGGGTGGGGGAAAAAAATAAAACATACAGGAAACAAGAAATAAATTTAAATTAAAAAAAAGAAGAAGGAAGTGGAGTGAGAAATCACCCCATTAAAGACAATGGCCACATCATATTTCTTTCTCCTCCTTGTATGTTGTAATGATGTACAGTGAATGAATATAAATAAAATATATATATTAAAAAAAATAACTTCTGCTCATCAAATAACCCCGTATGTTGTCTCCTGGGACAGCATATGGCATGGTGTCTTTTTAATAAAGTTAATAAAACAATCCAAATGAAGGAATATATTATTTAGACATACATAAATATACTAAAAATTTAAAAAGCGGCTCAATGAGAAACACAAATTTAGTATAATGATCAACAATGAGTAGCACAGTAAAATGATTAAGGAGCAAACTTCCTGGGTCCAAATTCTGTCTTTGTCACCAAATGCTTAGTAAGTAGTTTAACCTGTGTCTTTCAATGCTTTTGTGTGTATAACATAACTAAAGCACAGAGTTATAGTAAATTTTAAGTGAGTGAACTCATATGAAGTGTATAAAAGTGCCTGGCATGTAGTGAAAGCATATGGTATTAGCTATTATATTGTTTTGAACAAATGAGTGACAGAGATGGAATAGATAATGAAGTCATAGGTAAATTAAAGTAATTACTAATGGTTTAGTTCTTAAATCAGCAGTAGCTTCATAAGTATTTATCAAGTTATTAAAATAATAAAAAAATATTCCAGCATGGCCCAGTGAGAAGGGTGAGAAATTAGGAGAATGAAAAGACAAGTCAGGGAACCAGCAGTTAGCGTAATGGCTATGTCGATGGATTCCCACATAGTCGGCTGCGGTTCGCGTCCCGGACCCGGTGGCTTAGAACTCACACTGGGCGCGTGTGCATGCATGCCCAAGATCCTGAGAGGAGAATGGAGGAGAAGGGATTGTGGCATGACCATCCCCCTTGGGGGTGATTTCTCGCTTTCTGTCTCTATGTTTCTCTCTGGCGAGCGCACGCGCCCTATAGCGAAAACCTCTCAAAAAAAAAATTAATGTCTAGAATACATAAAGAAAGGGAATGGGCAAACTAACAAGGAAAAGACCAAGAACCCAACAATAATAACAACAAACAGACAAATGACATTACCAGGTATTTTACAGGAGAAGCCCAGGTAGACCATAACCACATGAAAAGATTCTCGAATGCAATAAAATCATATTATAACCACAACAAAATACCCACATTTTGCTGGTTTGTTACCATTGCTATAACAAAATACCACTGACTGAGTGACTTAAATATCCGAAATGTATTCTCTCACAGTTCTGAGGCTTAAAGTCTAATACCAAGATACTGGCACGTTTGGTTTCTCTGAGGTTGCTCTCCTTGGCTTGCAGATAGCCAGCACTTGGTCTGTGTGTTGTCTGTGTCCTAATCTTGTCTTAGAAGGACACCAGCGACAGTCAATTGGAACCCACCCATATGACTTCACTTTAACTTTTCTTCACTTTTACCTCTTTAAAACCTTATCACCAAATACAGTCACATTGTGAGGTACTGTGGATTAGGACTTCCACAAACGTATTTTATTTCAGCCCCTAATATACACCCACCAGAATGGCAATGTCTATCTCTAAGAGAAACTCATGGACCTAGGCACCTGGACACCTGAGGTGGGGGTTGGATTGCAGAGTCAGGACCCTGTTGGAGCTGCTGTATTTCTCTCTCTGTCTCACTGTCCCTCATGGAAGAAACAAACCAGTAAGCTTCTTAAAAGTCCCAAAGAATCAACAAAATGTTACTAGAACAAAATTTAATGCCAATGTACAATATTGAAAAGTCAATTGTATTGGGAACCAGCAGTTAGCGTAATGGCTATGTTGCTGGACTCCCATGTAGTTGACCGCAGTTCGCGTCCTGGACCCGGTGGCTTAGAACTCACGCCGGGCGCATGTGCGTACGTGCCCAAGATCCCGAGAGGAGAATGGAGGAGAAGGGATTGTGGCGTGACCATCCCCCCTGGGGGGGTGATTTCTCGCTTTCTGTCTCTATGTCTCTCTCTGTCTGTCTGGCGAGCGCACGCGCCTTATAGCAAAAAACCTCTCCAAAAAAAAAAAAAGTCAGTTGTATTGTTATATATGAGGAAACATCAAAGATTCCTAGAAAAATGAAATTAAAGTATGAATTTATTTTGGTCCAAAAAATTGAAATCTATGCATGATTTTTATAATATTCATTTTCCATAAACATTTTAAAGACCTCCCCCCATAATAGCAAAAATGATTGTTAATTGAAATTTTAAATAAGCGCCAAACACCAATTTTAAAAAAGAACAGAGTTGGAGGACTCAGACTATCATATTTCAAGACTATACAGTTACAGTAAACAAGACAATACAGTATGGGTGAAATGACTGCCACATAAATCAATTGTACATAATGAAGTCTAGAGATAAACATGATCAACTAGTTTTTGACAAGATGCCAAGACAGTTGAACAGAGAACGTATAGTGCCTTTTTTTTAAAAAAAAAAAAAAAAAAAAAGAAAGGTTTTTGTCATAGTGTACGTGTGCTTGCTAAAAAGAGACAGACAGAGGGAAAGTGAGAACTCACCCCCGAGGGGATGGCCACGTAGCAAACCCTTCCCCTCCATTCTCCTCTCTGGATTTTGGGCATGTTCCCACATGCACCTGGCATGATTTTCAAGTCAGAGGGTCTGGGATTTGAACCACAATCAACCATGTGGGAGTCCAGAGCCTTAGCTCCCATACCACCTGTTGGTCCTGAAAGTATAGTACTTTTAACAGATGGTGTAAAGTAATACAGTTGGACCCGTATCTTGTACCATTTACAAAAATTAACTCAAAATTGTTCAGAAGATTAAATGTAAAACCTAAAAGTATAAAATTTCTTAAAGTAAACAGAAGAAAATATTTGTGATCTTGGGTATATAAAGATTGTTTAGCTTGGACACAAAGTACAAACCAAAACAGAAAAAGAAATGGAATGAAAAGTATAAATTGGACTTCATCAAAATATAATCTGAAATTGTGCTCTTTAATAGACACTGTTAAGAAAATGAAAAGACACACCACATGCAAGGAAAGTACATACATTTGTAAAGTACATATCTGTTATAGAACTGGTAACCAAAATCTATGAGGGACTCTCTAAGCTCATGAGGTATACTGAATAACTTCCCCCAATGTCATTCAGATCCTACCTCCTGGAACCCGTGAATGTTACCTTATATGTCGAAAAGAGACTTTGCAGATGAGCTTGACTTTAGGATCTTAAATGGAAAGATTATCCTCGGCCTTAAGCATAATCACACATGTCTCATTAGGAGGAAGGCAGGAGACTTGACTACAGGAAAGAAGAGGCAGTGTGCCACAGAGTCATAGATTGGGGTGATGTGGCCAGAGGCTATGGAATGCCAGCAATCACCAACAGCTAGACGAGACAAGGAATGGATTATCCCTTGGAACTTCCAGAATGAACCAGTGTTGCCAATGTCTCCACATCCCTAAAACTCAGTTCTGACTTCTGGCTTCCAGCAATGTAAGACAATGTATTTCTGTTGTTTTAAGTCATTAAATTTGTGATAATGTGTTGTAGCATCTGCAGGAAACTAATATAGCTCAGCAGTAAGTAAACAGTCTAATTAGAAAATAGGCAAAAGATGAACTGACTCTTCACTGAAGAGATAGGAATGGCAAATAAGCACGTGAAAAAATGTTCAGCATCACTAGTCATTAGGGAAAAGCAAATTAAAGATCACAATGAGATACCATTACACACTTGTAGCAGTAGATACTGCTACTACACAAATGTGAAAAATTAGTGATGATGTGGATCAACTAGAATTCTCATACTTTGCGAGTGGGATGCACAATGGTACAGGCAAGTTGGACATCAGTTTGGCTGTTTCTTATAAGGGTAAACACGTCTACCATACAACCTCGTAATCCCACTTATAGGTATTTACCCAAGAGAAATTGAGACATGTCTATTAAAACAAAACAACAAAAAAACAAAACCATGGAGCCAGCAGGTGATTTCTCACTTTCCCTCTCTCTGTCTCTCTCTGGTGAGCACACATGCCCTATGGGAAAAGCATTGTAAAAAAAGAAAGGAAAAAAACCCACCCTATATGTGAATGTTTGCAGTAACTTTATTTATGATCACTAAAGCCTCAAACATTCCAAGCATCTCTCAACTGCTGAACAGATAAACAAATTTCAGTATACCCATACAATGGAATGCTATTAGTAATACAAAAAATAAACTGCTGATATGCAACAATGTAAATAGATCTTGAAAAGCATTATCCTAAGAGAACAAGTTAGACAAAAGTCTGTATACTGTATGATTCAATTTATATGGCATTCTGAAAAAATGAAAATTATTGGCACAGGATCAGATAATTGATGGCCAGGGATCTGACCTAAGGCTAAGAGAAGGCAATGGACTACAAAGGAATACAAGGAAACTATTTGAGATAATGGAAACATTCATTCTATTGAGTTTGGTGATAATTATACAACTGTATATGTTTGTCAAAATCCACAAACTGTATAGCTAAGAAGGATCAATTTTACAATAAGTAAATTATACCTCAATAAACAAAAATAAATTTTAAATTGGTATGAACACTAAGTAAAATAAAATGAAAATATAGATCAATGTTTCCTGACCTTGAAAATTATCTTTGAATATGGTTAAATGAAAAAAAGTTTGCAAAACAGCAATTAAAAAGAAGATGAATACAAATAAAAAGCACATGTGATATCATGTCTCCTCAGTTAGAATATCTGTTATCAAAAGGCAAAAAGATAATAAATGCTAACAAGGATGGAGAGAAAGGGGATTGTCTATACACTATTGTGGGAATATCGATTAGTACAGCCATTATGGAAAATGGTATGGAGGTTTCTCAAAAAACTAAAAATACCAGCAGATGGTGTAATCGTTAGGGCACTGGACTCCCACATGGCCAACCATAGTTCTAGTCCTGGACCCGGTGACTTGCTTTCTCACTATCACTCTCTGGTTAAATTGAATAATAATAATAATAAATAAAATTAAATAAATCATTTTAAAACCCTAAATATAGAACTACCATATGATCTAGCAAGCCCATTACTGGGTATATCTCCAGAGGAAAGAATATTCAATGTTTTGAAATAATATTAAATCTCTCTGCATTCCCATGTTCATTGCAATTTATTCACAGTAGCCACGATAGGGAATCAACCTAAGTGTTCATCAACAGAAAAATGGATAAAGAAATGTGGCATATATATTGTACATAGTGGAATCCTATTTAGCTATAGGAAGAAGGAAGTCCTGTCATTTGTGCTAACATGGATGACCCTTACACTAAGTGAAATAAGCCAGGCATCCAAAGACACATATCAACTGATCTTATGCAAACGACGAACCTAAAAAAGCTGATCTCATAGCAGTAGAGAGTAGAAGAGTGATTATCAGGACTGGGGAGAAGTGGGGAGTTGGGGATGCAGAGAAGTTGGTCAATAGATACAAAATACCATTAGATAAAAGGAATACATTCTAGTGTTCCATTGCACAGTAGGGTGACCATAGCTAACAATAACTTATTGTGTATTTCAAAATAGCTAGAAAAGAGGATTTTTGAATGTTCTATCCATAATGAAATGATAAATAAATGTCTGAGGTAATATGTATATGTATATATATTATACATATATATATGTATATATATAATATGTGTATATATATATATTAATTACCCTAATTTGATCACTACACATTGTACATATGTACCCAAAGAGCACACAGTACCCCATGAATATGTACAATTATTGTGTCAATTTAAAATAAAACAAAAGAGGCTGGACCTGTAGTGCTGAGGTTAAGGGAGCCAGATCTCACATGGCCTACTGAGGTTCAAATTCTGGCCTTGGTTGTGTGAAAAACATGCCAGGCACATATGTGTGCATGCTCAAAATCCTGATGGGAAGGAGGAATGGAGGAAAAAGTATTATGGTATGACCATGCCCCATTGGGGGTCTCTCTCTCTCTCTCTCTGCATACACCCTCTGGCAATAAAAACCCCTGTGAAGAATATTTATGTATTTTTAAATAAATAAGTAGAAGTTTTAAAAAAGAAAAGGGAAAAGAAGCAATATGTGGATGTGCTGTACTTAATATTTGTGTCCCCATAAATTTTAAAAAAATATTTATTTATTCAATTTTATTTATCATTATTATTTTAAATTTCTTATAGGACACATGCACTCATCAGAGAGATGTGTGTATGTGTGTGTGTGTGAGAGAGAGAGAGAGAGACAGAGAAAGAGAGAGAAAGTGAGAAAGCAAGCAACTATGTCTAAGACCCAAACCATGGTCTGCCATGTGTAAATGTAGCACCTTAATCACCACACCACCTGCTGGCCCTGTTTCCCTATAAATTTCTGTATTGAAATCCTATATACCAAATGTGGTGGTATTAGGAGTTGGGGCCTTTGAGAGATGATTAGGTCATGAGGGTGGAGGCTACATGAATGAGATCAGTGCCCTTGTAAGAAGAGACATGAGAAAAATGACTGACTTTTTGCCACATGCTGTGAGGTTACCATGAGAAGGCAGTCATCTGTGAAACAGAATGGGGCCCTCACCCACAATCTGACCATACTGGCACCCTGACCTCAGACTTCCAGCCTCCAGAACTGGGAGAAATCAATGCTTGTTATTAAGCCACCAGTTTATGGTATTCTGTCATAGCAGTCAGAACTGTCTAAAGCAGTGCCTATTTATGTACACACACACACACACACACACACACACATACAATGTACGTATGTTTATATATATGGAAGGAAATACACACAAATACTAATAGTGGTCATCCATGGTTGTCAGGATCTCTCATTTATTGACTTCTTTCTCCATCTGTGGGCTTGGAAAAGACACTTTCCCCTTTTGGACCTTAATTTGTACATCAGTGAAGTGACAGAACTGTCCTCGGCCTTTGTAGTTGCTGCTGCCTTGCTGTTAATCTCTGCGTGGGACACTGCTTGGCCACAGTTTCATTTAGCTTTGGCCTTCCCTGTTGCCCCAACTGAAGTGGCCTCCGTCACTTTTTTTTTTTTTTGAGAGTATTTTGCTATAGGGCGTATGCTTGCCAGAAAAACTGACAGAGACAGAGAGATAGGAAGTGAGAAATCCCCCCCCACAGGGGATGGCCATGCTGCAATCCTTTCTCCTCCATTCTCCTCTCGGGATCTTGGGTACGCACGCACACGTGCCTGGCGTGAGTTTAAGCCACTGGGTCCAGGACTCAATCCATGGTCGACTACGTGGGAGTCCAGTGACATAGCCATTATGCCAACTGCTGGTCCCTCATCACTCCTGATCTCCTTACCTTGCATTATTTTCCTCCATGGCAGTCACCACTGCCTGATGTATATGTTTTATGTTTATTGCCCGTTTGAGCTCAGTAAGGAAAAAACGGTGCTGTTTTGTTCATTACTGCTTTTTCCAAGCACTGAGAACAATGCATGGGACTTAGTAGAACCTCAATGAATATTTATTGGAGAAATGGTTGAATACATCTCCCAGAGTGATTCTTCTAGAATCTGACACCTCAAAAATTCATTATCATAAGGAATTTATCGTCTAATTACAGGGACATAATCCAAAAACAAAACAGCTACCATGTGAGTCAGTA
>NW_006209292.1:487495-496823 GCF_000334495.1 Tupaia belangeri chinensis | reverse complement strand
AAGAGCGTTGAGTCAGGAAGTGAAGAAGGAGGTTGGGATTGGCAAAGTGACTTTTGAGTGTAGCTTTTGTGTAACTCAGTTGTGGGGGTGCAGACTGGGATAAACCTTGATCTTATAGGTATTTCTGGGTTCATCCTCAAGAAACTCAGAAAAGACTCTAAATGCCCTGCAGCAAAACCTTCTGTGCTTTATATATCATTAATTCAGGGCACTTCCAGGCTATTCCACCAGCCTTCCCAGATAAGAGGAAGCCCAGCTTAGGGAAAAAGTGATAAGGTCTCAGTGAACAGAAAGGTGGGAGCCAAATTTTATATTGCAGTCTCTCATTAGCTAAGATTGCCACAGGGCTTCTGCTCCTCTCTCTGCCTCTGTGCCAGCTGCAAGGGTCAAGTTTGCTCCACAGAGTCCCAGTAGCTGCCAGACTTGGCCATGAGTGTTTACCCTGCGGCTCTAGCAAAGGCCCAGATTCCTTGTCAGCCCCTGCACCTTTCTCTAACTCAACAGCAAACAGCTTTTCAACCTCAAGGCACCTGATCTCCAAGAGTTCTCTCTCTCGAGATCTACTCCTGTCCCCAAAGGACACTGGTGAGCCCAGTAACCTTGGGTGCCTAGCAAAAGTAGGCGAGATGGTAATCTGGCCAGCTTGAGCTGCAGGTTCCAGCTGACGCAGTCAACACCCGGGTCTTCTCTCTGCGAGGCCCATTCCACCTGTCATATCTGCAATTGAAACCTCTACCCTCCTCCTCCGAAATGCCCTTACGTGCTATTTGCCACATCATTTATCACCTTTTAACACAATCTCCTTTGTTATTGTTAATCGTCCACCTCTGTGCACTAAGACTTAAGCTCAAAAAGGGCAAAGCTTTTTGTTGGGTTTGTCCACCTATGTGAATGAATTATATAAGGGAGGTTTTAAAAAATTCCTCATGCTTTAATTCTATTTTTCCAAGAATGTTTTGAAGTTCCCTCATATATTCCCAGTGCCTAAAATGGTAGCCGATACTTACATAAAGCATTTTACACACTTTATATCGAATTATTTAATCTTCACAAGCACTTCCCTATGAAGAAGGTGCTATTATGATACCAATTTTATAAAGAAACTGAGGCACCAAAAATTAAGTAATTTGTCTGAGGTCATATATCTAGAGAATGGCAAAAGTAGGATTTGAACCTAGATGTACCCTCAATCACTAGGGTAAACACCCAAACACCCAAAACAGAGCCATATACACATAGTAGACATTCAGTCAATGAATGCAAGACTAAATCAACACACACACACATATGCAGGGAATCTGGTCTGTTCTTCCATTCCACCCCCACCTATCTCTCCCTACAAGCCCTGTGTTGCCTTAAAGACCTTTCCTCCTTTCCTCCCCCTACCTTCCATCCTTCTTTTCTTCTTCCTTTCCTTCCCTCCCTTTCCTCCTTCCCTCTGTGATGTTGAAGAGGGAAGATTGCTTTGGGATGAGGGTACAGCTGGGCAGCCAACCCCCTCTCCAGCCATTGTTCCTCTGGGAATTTGTGTCACAACAGCTCACTGAGCCCCTGTAATGCCAGGGACTAGAAGAGCAACGAATATGCATGCAACAAATTTTCTAAGTGCAGTCAGCTAATGCTCTGAAGTGGGGTTGGGGCTGAAGAGACAGAGTCCATACAACGACTACTATATACAGTGAACTGGGATGAGTGCTGAAGGAGGGGGCCAGTTAGGGTGCTGGGGATGATGAATTGGACTTGGATAATAAAATCACGCTACATGGATGACGTGACATATTAACTGAATAAGCATGGACAAACTTTCAAACAGTATCAATGAGAAGTGCATTCTAAGTAGAGGGAAAAGTGAGGAGCCCAAATGTTGTCAGAATTGTGAATTGGGGATGGCACCTCAGCAGAAGGAATGTTCCCAGGGGAGGGCAAAGATGAGGCTCTGCTGGCCATGTTTGTCAGCCAGAGAAGTGGTGTCCAGGGACTGGTCCAAGTTGCAGATCCTTGGGAACTATTCAGTGTTCCCCAGCACCTCCCTCTACAGGGAAGATGTCTAACACCTGAGCCAGGTAGGGGCTGGTGAGTGCACCCTGTTTTTCTCGCTCATGTCCTATCACAGGAACCACAATGTGAGCTTATCCAGCTGAGCCCTCATGTGAGCACTTGCTGGAGAGAGGCAGAGAGAGAAAGAGAGAAAGTGAAAAATCACCCCCTGGGGCATTGGCCACGCTGCAGTCCCTTCTCCATTCCTGGCATGATCCTCAAGCTGTCTAGTCCAGAACTTGAACTGTGCAGTTGGCCATGTGAGATCCAGCTGTCTCGACCTCCACACCATCTGCTGGTCTCCTCTTCCTTCCTTGCATTGTTCTCCCTTTCTGCCCAATGGTCTCGTTTCCAGTTCCTGTTTATATCTCACTTTCTTACCTCCAGCCACCCCTGGGCTTAACTTGGGCTCTGCTGCCTTGCCTGGATTATGCCTGGTTTCCCACTCCATTCTGCCATGATCTAGTTTGGCACACTGCAGAAAGCCTCTGATAGGTTCCTCCTGTGTTCCAGGCCTCAACCAGGGAAGGTACTCCCTCTCACCCCCACAGTCAATGCCTCTGCTTTGCCTCTGGGAAATGAAAGAGCTGGAGTCTGTGATCTTGAAAGTCCCTTCTAGCTGCAGCATTCTTGGGGAATATTTGCATGCCCTGCTTTTGAAGCTTTGAGTTCTGTAGGAAAATGATTACCATAAAAATGTTTCCAGGTTGGTGCACTGGCTTTTGTCAGGACCTCACTGTTTGACAACCTCTATGCAGGCTTAAGTGATATTTACACACAAAAATGTTTTACTGTGGGACACCATCATTACCTTGGTGTCAGAGGCCAAGGAAAACACTCCATTACAGGCCTTCCCTGTTCTATGAAGAAAGAAAGATTCATTCACTCATTCAGCAAAGCCCAACTGTGTACACAAGTCTGTACTAGGTGCTATAAAAATATGCCTGATCTCACTGCTCATTCCAGGTTCACAGGGGCCCCGACCAAGTTACACTTGTCCCCAGGTCATTTGCCCCCTGTCCAGTTCTCATTCTCCAATAGCCCACTGCCTCTTTCATCAAGACTTGGAGGTTTATCAGGTGACTGCTGTACCCATTAGATTATCAGATTTTTAGAACAAACCATTTCCTGGTGAGGTAAATGAACATTCACAAAGGGACTTATCTGTCCATGGTCCTGCAGCTGGTAAATGGTGGAGGAACCTGTATTTAAGTCTAGGCCCCTGGCTCCAAGTCTAGTTCTTTCCACTGTAACACAGCTGCTTTCCCACTGGGTCCCGTGTGCTTGCCTTATGGACATGTGAGTGAGATGCCGCAGTGATCAGTGTGATACATCTGACTCTAAAAATCCACTGGGATCAGATCAGACTCAGCAGCACCTACATAGAGATTTAGGGGGCTTGTTGGCATCAGTGTAGTGAGATGTGGTCACCACCAACATTAGGCAGACAGAGATCAGATATCGAACAGGAGAGAGTGCACTTAGGCTGACCTCTGCCACTGACATATCCATTGGCAGTTTTGGAAGGCACTGAGCTCCTTGTTGCCCAAGGGAGGAAAGTAGATGCTAGGTAACCACTCAGCAGTCTACAATTCAAGGAAGGGTTTCTTTTGTGACAATGTGAGCCTCCATGGCCCTGTGCAGCCCCAGAGGAAACACTTGCTCAAGTACTGTGGGGCTTGTGGGGCTCAGAGCCTTTTTGAGAGGAGAGGTGGGGGCTGCCTTGAGATGTGTGGAAATCCACGTGCCCATGGCATGCATCTGAACTGACTGTGAGACATGAAAGTGAAAGTGACACTCCCAAAGAAATGTGTCTGGCAGGCAAGTGACAGGCTACAGTGACAAGGCTCCCTTCTTGGTGTAGTACTTTCCAGAAAATATCTTTTTTTTTTTTTTTTTTTTTTTTTTTTTTTTTTTTTTTTTTTTTTTTTTTTTTTTTTTTTTTTTTTTTTTTTTTTTTTTTTTTTTTTTTTTTTTTTCGCCAGCAAAAAACCTTTAACTAAAGGTTGTCCTACTGTTGGATCTCACATTGACCTGGTGTCGGAAGACTGAGCACACAACTTCTCCAAATCAGGATTTCCAAAAGAGCAGCTGTTTCATGGTACAAATATTGGCCCTTTTGGTAGACAAATGCTTGTGGAGGGGCCTGTCTGGATGGGTCTCTCCAGGAAGCAGGCTCCACTCTCTCCCCTCTCTGGCTTCCTCAGGTCCAAATTACCAGCCTTTTCATCACAAGAGGGTGCTGGACAGAGTTCTCCCAAGGAAACCTGGATTTTCTATTACTTTACACATGAGGCCTTGAGAGCCTGGCGGAGGGTGGCAAGGTGGGGAGGCCTAAAACTTGTCCCTTACCCATTTCGAGTGCACTAGAGTAGGTATGTACTCCAGACTCTTACAGAAAATTGCTCTGGGAACAGATCTTGTAAATCCTCATTCTTCTGGCTTCAATTTCTCATAGTAGAGGAACAGAAAGAAGATGGGGAAGGGTGGGAGGGAGATGGGAGCCTGAGAGATAGCCCTAATAATATTCTTTTTTTTTCTTTAGTTTTTTTTCCCATAAAGTGTGTGTGCTCACTGGAGAGAGGGAGTATGTTTACAATAAACACTGAGTGCTCTATGCTCTGGCAGGGCACTCAGCCTGCAGTCTGCTCTAGGCCCAACCCCTCCCAATTGGGCTGTAAATGGGCAGGGTTGACAGGCCCTGCCTGCCTACAGCCCACGGGCAAGACCAGTGTTCCAGACCAATAATAGTTCACCAAGCTGGAAGAGTGCCTCACCCACAGGCCCTACCTGCCCACTTGGACCTTGGAAAGACTGTGTGGAAACCCAACTCTGAGGTTTCCAGTGCATGACCTGCCAGCTCCATTGTGAGAGTTTTCTGAACCTCCAGGCTATTGGTCTGGGGAACCCTGGCCTCACTCTCACAGGGTTGATACTTGCTCTTTAATTCTGCCATCTGGTCTTGGCCTTGAGCTCCTCCTCCGAGCCTGGCCTTTGTAGCACCAATTCTTAGGGTATCCTGTCCAGTCCATCTTTGAGTAGTATAGCTTGTGGTGGCAGGCCTGTCTGGAAAACACTGGGGCCAGATCATTCACCTTGGGGTTGGCAGCTAAAGGCTGCTCTTAGAGAGTTAGTGGACTCAGGATACAAGGCTGACACCACACCACACTGGGTAGGCAGCGTGACCTGTTTTGCAACTGTCTACTGGCCCACTTTCTCTCTGCTAGAAGGTTCATGGGCTCTAGTGCACTACAGGTGGGTCATGTTATATGGAATGCTCTGGAACAGTGGACCCTGAGCATGCATGATTCCAGTAACAACTGTCCTCACTAGCTCTAAGATCCTACTTTAGCTATCCAGCAGATAGTACTGGAAAAGGTAGCCTGGTGTACATTCCAGAGCAATGGCCTGAGAGCCAGGGGGAGAGAGGCACTGTAAGGGAGCATATTTTATTGTTTTCACCAGACAGCAGCTGTATTTTTAGAAAAAGGCTCATGCCCAAATTATAAAGAAGTGAGAGCCCCCCTCCAAGGATAAGTTTAATTGATTATATAGTGGAGTTTATTTCTATTTTCCTTATGTCTTAGTTTTAAAACACTATGCTATGCAGGGATGGGGTTCAGAAAATATCAGTTGGTGCTTTTTTTTTTTCTTTTTTCTTTTTTTTTTTTTGCTATAGGGTGCGTGTGCTCACCAGAGAGAAGGAAAGTGAGAAATCGCCCCCTATGGGGGATGGCCACACTGTAATCCCTTTGCTTCCATTTTCTTCTTGGGATTTTGGGCACCCACACACATGCACCTGGTGCAGTTGGCCATGTGGGAATCAGTGCCTTAAACTCCATGCCACCTGTTGGCTCAACAGTTGGTTTTTTAAGTATGACTGTTCCATGCAATCCCACAGCCAACCACTCAAAAGACAATTTCGGGGACTAACGGCTTTGTGGGTCAGTAAAACAAATTGGGAAGTGTTGCACAACTTGAGTTTTGGGTGTATATTTCCATGTCACTGGGTTAATGTACAAAAGTTTACAATAGTATGGTGGAAAAATGCTAGTTTGAGAACTATAAAATCCTTGACCCAAGGAGTGTGAAGCAAGTCACTGCCCATCTTTATCTCTCACTTTTTTTCAACTAAAACGAAAGTTCCAGACAGGAGATATTACGGTTTGAGAATAATTTTTAGATTTTTAGGGCAATAGCCAAGGCACTATTATAGAGTCCACTCTAGTGGCCACGCCCCATGACATGCCACTTCATTCCCATAGCAACAGCTCTATTTGGCTCCACTTGCCTCTAATTCTTTAGCAGCTGCTGCAGGTAGGAGGTTTCAGGGCTTTGTTGAAGGAGCAGAGTATTGGCTAGATTCATTCCTTCTCTAACAGCTCTGTGCTTTGAAAAGTTCTCCATCTTCTTCGTAGAGCTCAGAATAAATGTTAGTAGATGTGTAAGCCAGTAAGAAAAAAAGGTGTGAGAGCTTTAGTTTATAAAAAAATACTGATACATAAATTAAATGGCATTTTGTCCCATGTCTAATCTTATTTATGAATTTTTAAAAAATCACCAGACAATTGTCATTCAGGCCACTAATATGAGAGTGTATAGTGTCAGCTTGGGAATCAAGAGTCATGATAGAAAAGAAACAAATTATGGGACCAGCAGTTAGCGTAATGGCTATGTTGCTGGACTCCCACATGGTCGACTGCTGTTCGTGTCCCGAACTCGGTGGCTTAAAGGTGCATGTGTGTGAGTGTCCAAGATCCCGAGAGGAGAATGGAGGGGAAGGGATTGCGGCATGGCCATCACCCCCTGGGGGGTGATTTCTCGCTTTCTGTCTCTCTGTCTCTCTTTGTATGTCTGGCAAGTGCAAGCACCCTATGGCAAAAACCTCTCAAAAAAAAAAAAAAGAAAAAAGAAAAGAAAAGAAAATAAAAGAAAAGAAAAGAAAAGAAAAGAAAAGAAAAGAAAGGAAAAAAAAAAGAAACAAATTATTACTAGCCACCCCAGTAGATAGATCTCTGGGCCACAGTTTTCTTATCTGTATCAGGAGTTTAGACTACTGCCAGGAATTGAATTGTGCCCTCCCCACCCCCATTCTTTCTTTTCTTTTCTTTTTTTAGGTATATTTTGCTATAGGGTGTGTGCGCTCGCTAGAGAGACAGAAAACAAGAAATCACCCACTCCGCCAGGGGGGATGGTCATGCCACAATCTATTCTCAACCATTCTCCTCTTGGGATTTTGGGCACTCATGCACACATGCCCAGCATGAGTTTCAAGCCCCTGGGTCTGGTACTAAAACCATGGTCAGCCAAATGCGAGTCCCACACCTTAACCAACATGCTACCTGCTTATCTACCCCTTCCCCCATTTCCTATGTTGATGCCCTAACCTGTGGTACCTCGGAGTGTGACTTTTCTTGGAAATAGTGTCATTGTAGATGTAATTAGGTAAGGTCATACAGGAGTAGGGTGTGTCCCTCATGTAATATGGCTAATGTCCTCATTAAAAGACGAAATCTGAACACAGACACAGATGCAGGGAAAGCACAATGTGAAGAGAAATGCAGAGATTGAGGTAATGCTTCTACAAGCTGGGGAATGTAAAAGGTAGTCCACAAACTATCAGAAGCTAGAGAAGAGGCATAGAACAGGTCCTTATCTCATGGCTCTCAGAAGGAACTAACCCTACCTACACTTTAATCTCCATAATTAGGAGATGATTAACTTCTATTGTTTTAGGCACTTAGTTTGTGGTACTTCGCAGGAGCAAACTAATATATCAGTGGTTTCCAAAATTTTCACCACCAAGAACCCTTTAGTTCTTTGCCCACATATGAACCCAATTCATTTATTTTACAATATCTAAGTGCCTCTATTATATATCGGGACATTTAGTATGTATTGGGGATACAAGAAGTCAAAAGCAAACATACCTCCTCTTGTGTTCATTCCATGTTTTAGAATAATTAGTCTTCTATGTATACTTTGGTCTCGTTTAATAACTATTTTCTCATGAGAAAACCATGATCACCTCAACTATGTGATATAAGTAGTGCCAAAATCCAAAGAAAGAGAATATTTTAAGTAGCCTTTGATGCCTCATAGTGAGTAAATACACTTATTAGGTTTTTGTTAAATATTGAAAATTGTAGTCAAGAACCCTATTACTACACATATGGATTCCTAGGGGTTCAAGGAGCTCACTGTAAGGTAATCAGCTGAAGCAGGGATTGGCACACTTCCTGTGAATGGCCAGGTAATGAACATTTTGGGCTTTGCAGGCCATACCATCTCTGTTCCAGCTAGTCAGCACTACCATTGTGGATGACACAAATGAGCATGACTGAGTTTCAATAAAATTTCCTCTCTGGATACTGAACTTGAATTTCATACAATTTTCACATGTAGTGACATGTTATTCTTTTGACGTTTTCCAACAATTTAAAAATGGAAAACCATTCTTGGCTTACCGGCTTTAGAAAAACAGGTGGCAGGCTGAATGTATTTTGTCAGCTGGCCAGTTTGTTGACCTCAGAGCTAGATTCTTTCTAGTTGTCCTGGGTTCTTGCATGAGATGGTTATCTGTTTCAGAGTTGAGATGAGACCCAGAGAGAGATTACTAAATTTGATCTAAAACCCGGTTTTCTGCTGTCCAGTCCACTGCCCTTTCGGCCGCTCTAAGCTGCAGGTTTAGTCAGAGATTTCAGATATGGTCTTTGTATCCACGGGGCGCAGAAAATAGATGTGTGGTCAGCGGCCCTTTCCGGGCATTGGCCATGTAAGGGCTGTCCTCTTATTAGCTGCAGTGGCAACATAATTTTCTCAAGCCTGACCCTAGGCTTATGCACCCTTTTCATCGATACCTTTCTCCGGCTGCTCAGGCCGGGGAGGCCCATCTGTCTTACTATTTGAGTCCCTGTTGTCTCATTGGTGACTTTCTGAGCAGCTGCAAAATATGTTTTTAACTTTAAGTGGAAGCTAGGGTCACCAGCATCTGGCCTGGAACAGTCACGCTCAGCAAGGGTTCCTTTAGCTCTCTGGCATTCTTCAGTTTTACGGATTCGGGTGAGTGTTGCACTAACTCCTCCCAGCTTCCTACGGCTGGACTTCCACTGCGGGCAGCAATTAATGAGGCATTTGCTCATGGGCTGGTGGAATAATGTGCACTGCTTTTTTGTGTTGTTGTTGTCGTCGGAAACTGCTCAGTTGCCTAGCACCACAGCCAGCTGCTTGGTCGTCCTTCCCCGCGCTCATCGGCTCCCCGGCACCCCCCACCCCCGGCAGTCGGGCGCGG
>NW_006209292.1:469007-487340 GCF_000334495.1 Tupaia belangeri chinensis | reverse complement strand
CCTGTCGGCCGGCGAGCTGATAGAGCACGTCCGCTGAGCCCCGCCAGCTGCCGAGCGCTTGCAGCAGGCACGGCGACGCTATGGAACGCCTTGATAAAGCGGCGCTGAACGCGCTGCAGCCGCCTGAGTTCACCTAGCGCTGAGCGGGGCCCCAACCTGAGCTGGGCAAGAGGGAGGGCGGGAGCAGAACGGGGTGGGCGTGGCGTCTGGACCCCCGGGGCCAAGCTGTGGAATGGGGAAGAGAGGAAGCCGGTTGAGGCCTGCTGCGTCTGTAGGCCCAGACCTTAAGCTCAGGAATAAGGGATCTGGGGTCATGGGGGTGGGTCGGCGGGCCTTCAGCTCCTACCTCTATCCTAGCACTTCCTCTCGTCTGTAATCTCATTTCCCTAGTAGGGTGAGCTCCGGAGGACAGGAACACGACCTCCTTCCTTTTGGGTCCCCTATTGGGCCTACGTAGTCGCGTTTAATAAATGCTTGCTGTATAAATGAACTAATGGAAGAGAGTAGAGACTGACCCTGGCTTGAGGCTACTTAACGCTTGAGGCTACTTAACGTGATAGGAGGGTCCTGCCTAGTGGCTTAGCAGAAGAAATCTGATGGAAGAGCAGCTGGTTCTGGTCCACTTCTGTATGTAGCTATATTCATTGACATTACTGTGTGACAAGGCTCAGTGTAGGCGTATACATACAGGATCAGAGTTCTTAATTCACAGTTTAACTACTTAGTTGCCTGACCTGGGACAGGATAAAGTCAACTCAGGATAAGTGACTTACCCAAGATCACAGCATTAGATCACACAATTAGTAAGTGTTGAGGCTGGCATTTGACCCAGCCCATGGCCTCCAATGCTCTGCGGAGCCCTGTGATCTTTTTACTCTTCCACGATTCCAATGTGGATGTTGTTTGCTAAAAATACTATTCACTTATGAGAATACAAACAGATACGTTTATTAAATACGCTAAAATCCTCCTGGACTGATTTTAGTGTTTCCTGATAGAATTTGCATGGAATCTTGCAGTGAAAGAGTTCTGTTGAAAGTCTTACTTGCCACAAAAGGAATGTGGTAAACTCTTATCTGCTCAATGTTTGTTGTAGAAGTTTATATGAACTGGGGAAATGTCTAGGTGGTGTTAAGAGTGGGGACAGAATAAGGTTCATCCTGAACTTTGTCCTGTGTGTGAGGACAACTTAAGCTTTGGCCTTTTTCCTCATTTCACAAATCTTGGCTCATTAACATCCATTCTATATACACAGGAGAGATTAACTGACTGGCATCAGTCACTTTGTTTTGGAATAAATAATTTATTCTACTCAAGCTCTTTTGTGCCTGTAGAACTATCAACTGTAGTGGGCTGTGACTGCAGGAAAAAATGCCAAGGAAAAAATGTCCTATAAATGCTGGAATAAATTTGCTAGTTTTCAAAAGTTTGCTGAGACAGCAGGTAGTTTGGAGGTTAAAGTGGCTGGATCCCACATGGCTGACTGTGTGGTTCAAGTCCTGAACCTGGTGGCTTGAAAATCATGCTGAGTGAGTGAGCGTGTGTGCCCAGAATTCCGAGAGGAGAATGAAGGAAAAGGGATTGTGGCATGACCATTTCCCTGGGGGGTGATTTCTCACTCCCACACCCCCATCCTCATCTCTCTCTGGTGAGTTCCTATACCCTATAGCAAAAACTTAAAAAAAAAAAAAGTTTTTACACTAACCTTTGATTTTATACCTCATTCCATTTTATGGAGGTCTCAGCTCATAAAAAAATTTGTCAGATTTTTGAAGTTTAAGCTAAAGAGAGAAGTGAGAAGGAATTGAAAACAGGGTACAAATTCTTGAGGTATGCTGTGTGTAGCGAAATTAACACATAGAAAAGTTATGTTTGGGTAGGGATTGAGAGTGATTTCGTTTGCTTTCAAACATTTTCTATGATGTTATATAATCTTTTCAATAACAAAATTTTCAAGAAGTTGTGCCTGGGACCAGCAGTTAGCATAATGGCTATGTCGCTGGACTCCCATGTAGTCGACCACGGTTCGCATCCCAGACCTGGTGGCTTAAACTCAACGCCAGGCATGTGTGCGTGTGTGCGTGCCCAAGATCCTGAGAAGAGAATGGAGGAGAGGGGATTGTGGTGTGGCCCCCCCCCCCCAGGGGGTTATTTCTCACTTTCTGTCTCTCTGTCTTTCTGGCGAGTGCACACACCCTATAGCAAAAAAAAACTCTTCAAAAAAAAAAAAAGATGTTTTGCCTGATATTTGATATTCAGGAGAGATGATCTAAAGTAGAAAATATTCAGTTAACTCTCCCTTTCTCTGGATCTTAGAAGTTTTATTTCTTTATTAAGATATAATTTAAAAATTGTATCCTAAAACATACTTAACTCACTGTAGAAAGACCAAAGTTCAATTACTTTTTTAGGATCGACAAAAGAATTGGCCAAATAATGACTGTTTATGTGTTTTTTTTTTATAGACCTGCTGTTACACTCATATACTTCATGAAGATAACACAATAAGTTCTAATAAAATTTACTAGGAAACAATTTAAGGAAGTTTATGTGTATTGGAAGAAGGTGGTACAGCTCACTAATAACTAAAGTGAGGAATGTTAAAAGATGCTAAATAATACTAGAACTTTTTTATAGCAATAAGCATTTGTCATTCACACATGTGAAGGGTATGTAAGTAAGAAAAAGAACCATGAGTCCACCTGTGGTTGTGCAGGTAGTAGGTTACCATTGCATAAAGTGGAAACCATATGGGAAGGTCTAGGGTTTGGTTCCTGTGTAGACCCAAGATCCTGGCTGGGTAGTGGCATGATAAGACCCTGTCAGGAGTGCCTCTCTTTTTCTTTCCCACTCTCATGAAGGAAGGATATAAACTTAGAAAGGAAACACATGTGGTTAGAGCTAATACATTACATGTTCTACCCGACTTTTTTTTGTGCGCATGGATCTTATTTTAAAAAATGTATTTCAGGCCAGCTGGTGGCATGGTGGTTAAGGTGGCTGGATCTTGCATGGCCAGCTGTATAGTTCAAGTCCTGGACCTGATGGCTTGAAAAACACATGGGGCATATGTGTCTGTGTGCCCAGTATCCCGAAAGGAGGGTGAATGGAGGAGAAGGGTTTGAGGCATGACCACATCCCATTGGGGTGTACTTTTTCTCTCTCTCCATCTCTGTCCAGTGAGCACATGTGCCCTTTAGCAAATTTATTTATTTTACTACATATATTTGAAGTTTACAACATAATGTTATGGAGATAAATAAGTAAAATGATTACTATAATAAAGCAGATTTTTAAAAAATTTATATAGGGAACCAGCAGTTAGCGTAATGGCTATGTCTCTGGACTCCCACGTAGTAGACTGCTGTTTGGGTCCCGGACCCAGTGGCTTAAAACTCACGCTGGGCACGTGTGCGTGCGTGCCCAAGATCCGAGAGGAGAATGGAGGAGAAGGGATTGTGGTCTGACCATACCCCTGGGGAGTGATTTCTCACTTTCTGTCTCTATGTCTCTCTCTGTCTGTCTGGTGAGCGCATGTGCCCTATAGCAAAAACCTCTCCAAAAAAATTTATATATATAATAATATATATGAAATTACTTGTATATGTGACAGTGAGGAATTTTACAAATGTAATGGAAAGCTAAAGAGACCAAACGCAAAAAACTACATACTATACAATTACATTTACATAAAGTTTAAGAAAATGAAATTACAGAGATAGAATCCAGTATAGTTGTTTTCTCTGGAGAAAGATATATATATATATACACACACACACACACTTAATCACTATATATCACTTTGCTTATAAGTTGAATTTACCCTACATGAATATGCTTCACACCAGTCCAGTTGAGGATACAAGCAGATTAACATATCATCTCACATAGTTACTTTTCTTCCTGTGGGAGAGAGAAGAAATCTACTTACCTAACAAAAATACAATTTTATTAGCTTTTATCCTCATGTTGTATATTATTAGATCATTAGATCTGTCCATCCAACACATTTGTTTTATACACTATGTCTCCCCATTTCCTCTTGTGTCGCCCATATTAGACACTGTTTTATTCTTTATCTCTGTATATTTGATCTTTTAATTATCAGAGGGCATGTACTATTGCTAAGAGAAAGCACCCCTTAAAGGGGCATTGTTACTTTGCAATCCTTTTTCCTCTGTTTCTCCATCCTGTCACGATTTTGAGCATGCATGTATATGTGCCTGGCATGTTTTCAAGATTCTGGGGCTGGGATTTGATCTGTGGTTGGCTATGTGGGATCTGCCTCCCCTTAACCACTGTGCTATAGGGCTGGCCCTGATATTTTTATTTATTTTTAAGATATCACATGCAAGTGAGATCATGCAATATTTGTCCTTCTATGTCTACATTATTTTACTTACTGTACTGCCCTCCAGGTCTCTCTGCGTTGAACTGAATAATGTCCATTGTGTGTGTATGAATGTGCAGATGGGTGTGAGTGTATCACATTTTTTTGTCTATATGCCTACAAACCCTGAAGTTGTTTCATATCTCAGCTATTATGAATTATGCTGCAGTGAACATGGGAGTGTAGCTATCTTTATGAGGTTTTGATTTCATTTTCTTTGGGTGTGTACCTAGAGGAGAAATTGCTACATCATACTGTAGTTCTGCTTTTAATTTCTTTAGGAACTGTTTTCAGTAATGGCTGTACCAATCTACATTCCCACCAATGGTTTAGTACAGTTCTTTTTCCTTTACATCCTGGTCAACATTTGTTATGTCTTGTCTTTTTGATACCATTCTAACAGGTATGAGATGATATCTCGTGGTAGTTTTCATTTGAATTTTCCTGATAATTAGTGACATTAAACATCTTTTCACATATTTGTTGGCCATTTTTCTATCTGCCATTTTTCTAAAAATGGTGCTATTCCCATTTTTAAATTGGATTGTTTTTCTGCTATTGAGTTATATTGAGCTGTAAAGATTCTTTTGGGTGTTTACCCTTTATCAGATATGTGGTTTGTGAATATTTTTTCTCTAGTCTGTATGTTGCCTTTTCATTATGTTGTTTCCTATGTTCTGCAGAAACCTTTTAGTTTGATATAGTCCCTGTATTTTTCCTTTTGCAGCCTAGCTTTTGGTGTGATAGCCCAAAAAAATCATTCCCAAAGCTAATGTCAAAGAGTTTTCCCCCTGTGTTCTCTTTTAGAAGTCTTATTGGTCTTACACTTAGGTGTTTTGTCCATTTTGAGTTGATTTTTGTGTAAGATAAGGGTCTAATTTTACTCTTTTGCATGTGGAAATTCAGTTTTGCTTGTACCACTTATTTGTTTTTAAAAACGTATTTTTATTAATGATAGCATGTGAGTACATATGAGAGAGCAGCACCCTCTATAAGGCCTAGTCACACTGAGATCCCCCTTTTTTAACCCTCCAGCTGCTTAGGATCCTAGACATACATGCATATGCCTGATGTGTTTTCAAGTCAACCCTAGGATCTGAACCCATATGGCCTCCAGCACTGTAGTTAAGTTTGCTAATGACTGCTGTGACCAGGATAGGTCAGGCAGCACCGTTTATAGAAGACTATCCTGGGCCAGCAGATGGTGTGGAGGTTAGGGAAGCTGAATCCCAAATGACTGACTGTAGTTCAAGACCTACACCCAGTGACTTGAAAACATACTAGGCCTCTGTGTGTACCTGCCCAGAAATCTTGAGAAGAAAATGGAGGAGAAAGGATTGCTGTGTGACCATCCAACTCTGGGGGGTGGTTTCTCATTTTTCTCTCTGTATCTCTCTCTCTGCCTCTCTCCAGTGAGTGCACATGCCCTCTAGGAGATTTCAAAAAAGAAAAAAGAGACTATCTTTTCCCTATTGTGTCCTTTTGGTGCCTTTGTTAAAAATTAGTTGACCATATGGGGTCAACAGGTGGAGTGGTGGTTAAGGTGCTAGACTCCCACATGGCTGACGGCATTTCAAGTCCTGGACATGGTGGTTTGCTTTCTCACTTTCTCTCTCTGGTGAACACATGTACCCTATAGCAAGTTAAAAATAATGATAAATAAAATTATATAATTCTTTTAAACAATCGGTTGACCATATATGTTTGGACTTATTTGGGGGCGTCTCTATACCATTCCATTACTTTATGTTTCTGTTTTTTTTTTTTTTTATAGTACCATACTGTTTTAATTACTACAGCTTTATAATATTGGGTTGTCAGAAAAGTTATGATGCATTTTTGCCTTGAACAACATAGGAAAAATATGTCATGACTTTTCCAGCAACCCAACATAATAAAATCAGGAAGTGTGATGCCTCTAGCTTTGTTTTTCTTTCTCACTATTGCTTTGACTTTTTTGGTGTGGTTTTATATGAATTTTAGTTTTTTTTCTATTTCTGTAATGCAATTGAAATTTGATAGAGGTTGTGTTAGTATGGACATTTTGATAATATTAATTGTGTTAATATGGACATTTTGATAATCTTAATTCTTATCCACAAACACAGGCTATCTATTTGTGTGTTCAATTTATTTTTTTAAGTAGATTTTGTTTTGTTTCTTTAAGGTACACAACCTGATGTTATAGCTAGCTATTTGTCTATGTGGTCTTCAAAAAGTTCATGGAAATGCATATTGCATAAAAATGCATAAATTTCAAAAAAATTTTGCACTGAAATAAACTCGACTAATAATATTTTCCATGAACTAATTGAAGCCTCTACAGAGTTGTTATGGTAGAACAAATGAACATATCCATTATCTCAAATAGCTACCCATTTAATAATATATTTCATCAATGTTTTACTTTTTGTGATATATCAGTTATTCACCTCCTTGGTTAAATTTATTTCTACATATTTTAATTTTTTGTTGCTGTCATAAATAGTGTTATTTCCTTGATTCTTTTGTAGCTAGTTTATTTTGTGTATAGAAGTGCTGGGTTTTTTCTTTTTCAATTTTATATTCTGCAACTTTACTGAGTGCATTTATTATTTCTAACAGTATTTTCTTAAATGAACTCTTTGAGAGTTTTCTGTGTATAGAACCATATTATATGCTGCAAATCAAGATAATTTTACTTCTTCCTTTCTGATTCGGATGCCTTTTCTTTTTTTCGCCTGCTTTTGCTACTGCTTCTAATACTATCTTGAATAGAACTGGTGAGAGTGGACATCCTTGCCTTATAGGATCGTAGTAGAAAGGCTTTTAGTTATTTCCTGTTGATTATGATATTAGTGTGGGTTTTTCATAAATAGTCTTTGTTGAGGAACTTCTGCACCTGAATTATTAATAATTTTTATCTATTAAAGGTGCCGAACTTTGTCAAATACTTTTCCTATCAATTGAGATGATCACGTGTGTTTTTATCTTTCACTCAATGTAATGTAATGTAGCACATTGATTGCAGCTTTACATGCCAAGGATGAATCTCATTTGGTCTTAATGTATAATCATTTTGTGTGTTGTTGAATTCAATTTGCTAACATTTTATTAAGGATTTTTGCATCACTGTTCATCAGAGATACTGGTGTGTAGTTTTCTTGCAATGTCTTTGCCTGGTTCAGGTATGGAGGTGATGCTGGCCCTGTAAAATGTGTTTGGAAGTATTCCCTCTACTTCTATTTTTTGGCAGAATTTAGGAAGTATTGATAATTTTTTTGAATATTTGGTAGAATTCAGCTGTGAAGCATCTGATCCTGGGCTTTGTTGAAAGTTTTCTAATCAGTTCTTTAATCTCTATTGTTAAAGGTCTGTTCAAGCTTTTCGATTTCTTACTCATTTGATCTTGGCAGGTTATATTTTTCTGGGAATTTCTCTATTCCTTCTAGGGGCATATATAATTTCTCACTATTGAACTTTATAACCTTTATGGCCTGTAGTTTCAGCCCGGAGGCTGAGACAGGAGGATAACAACATGGTGAGACTCTGTCATTAAAAATTAAAAACAAAGCCAGAAAAACCTTACCTCATGCTTTTTGTAGGCCCGGTGGTGATACAGCAGTAATGCAGCTGACCCACATGGGAAAGGTTCTGTGTTTGCCTTCTGGGACCTCCAAGAGCCCACCAGGCAAATGCACATGTGACCCGTGACCCATGCCGGCTGAGACTGGGGGCAAATCACGGTGTGAAACCTCGTTGGGAGTGCCTATCTCTGTCTCCCTTCTGAGAGAAATAGAATAAAAACGAATGCAGATTTTTTCCCCCTGTATCCCATAGGTTTAGATCAATTATATTTCCATTACCATTTGTATCAGGATATATTTTTTTAATTTCTCTTTTGTTTTCTTCTTGGATCCATTGGTTGTTCAGGAGCATGTTTAATTTCTGTGTATTCATGAATGTGCAAATTCCTCCTCTTATTTATTTCTACTTTCATACTGTTGTGGTCAGAAACAGTACTGGAAATGATTTCAGTCTTGAATTTATTAAGACTTTTATTGTGGCCTAGCATACGGTCTATTGTAGAGAATGTTTTATGTGTATGGAAGAATGTAGATAAAACTTAGAAATGTTTATGGGAAAATGAATTTACCAGGTTATTCTAGGCACCAAGGAGGCTCCATTGTGTCAGCGGGTAGCTCTGCTGGATCATAGGAGACTTGGTGCCCCAGGGATTCCGAGGCTTCCTTGTGTGAAAACTGATTTCCCCCGGTGGGGAGGGCACCCTGCTGGTGCACACACCACAGATGCCCTGCCAGCCAGCTGGCCTGTCTCCGTTGTGCTGCACGTTTTCAAGACTTCCCAGTGCTGAAACAGATTCTGCGCATTTTCGACTTCCCTATGCGGAAATTCTGATTCTGGGGTGGGGATGGCATCTATGGTAAGCACCACAGACGACCCGCTGGTGCAGCCAACCTGTTCAGTGGCTCTTTCAGGACTCAGTGTCCCACGATTCTGAGGCTGCTCTATGTGGAAACTGATTCCGAGGTGGGGATGTCATCTAATGTAGGCTCCCCAGACCATCGGCTAGCTCAGCCGACATGTTCAGTAGTCCTTAGAGGGACTCGGTCTCCTGTGATTCATTGGCTTCCCCGTGCGGAAACTGTTTCTAGTATGGGGATGGCACACGCACCACGGATGTCCCACCAGCTAGCCGGCCTGTCCGCTTGTCCTTAAGGGGACTTGGTGCCGCCCGATTCAGAGGCTTCCTGGTGTGGAAACTGATTCCGCAGTGGGGATGGCGTCCATCGTAGACAGCACAGACGAATCGCTAGCTCAGCCGCCATGTTCAGTAGTCCGTAGGGAACTAGGCGTCCCGCGGTTCCGAGCTTCCCTACGCGGAAAATGTGATCGCAGGGTGGGGATGGCATCCTGTGGGCGTAAGTCCGGGAGATTCAGTGCCCCGCGATTCCGTGGCTTTCCTGTGTGTAAATTGTGATTGCAGGGTGGGGATGGCACACACACCACGGATGTCCCACCAGTTAAGCCGGCTTGTCCGCTGGTCCTTAGGAGACTCGGTGCCACATGATTCTGAGGCTTCCCTGTGTGGAAACTTTGATTCCCGGGTGGGGATGGCATCTACTGTAAATGCCACAGGTGATCCGCTAGCTCAGCCGATCGATGTACTCAGTTGTCCTTACGGGGCTCGGTGTCCTGCGATTCCGTGGCTCCCCTATGCAGAAACTGTGATTCTGGGATGGGAATGGCATCCTGTGGTGCAAGCCCTGGGGACTCGGCATCCCACAATTCCATGGTTTCCCTCTGCGGAAACTGTGATTCCGGTATGGGGGTGGCATACATATCACGGATGTCCCGCCAGCTAGATGGCTTGTCCGCTTGCCCTTTGGAGTTGGTGCCCCGAGATTTCTAGGCTTCTCTGTGGAAACTGATGGGGGAGGGGTAACGCCCTATTGGTGCCTTCACCAGTGACGTTTGCCGATTCAGGCAGCTAGTCCGCTGGTCCATGGGGACTGGTTGCTGTGCAAGGTCTAGCACTATTTCCTGTAGTTCTCATGGGCCCCTGATCCTGTTCCAGATTCCTGGATCCCGGCATCAGGTTGGTCTGGGTCCTAATGAGGTGTACCTGCTCCTACTGAGCTTAAGCCAGGAGTAGCTGGGGCTACCACAGCCGCAGCTAGGATGTGGGGGATGAAGTGCCTTCCGCCGCCTTGTTCTCAGCAGGTAGGGGCTGTGGTAGCTTACTGGGGAATTAATGGTGCGCTGCCTGGGTGTGAGTCTGGTACAGGGACAGCAGTTGCAGAGATGCAGGGATCCTGGAGCTGCTGGCCCCATAGCAGTATCCAGTGGGCCCCATTTCGTGATGGTGCAGTGCAGTAACATCTTGGGGTTAGGGGGCTTGTCGACTATATCAACTCTGGCCAGCTCCCAAGACAGTGCTCAGGGTCTCTAAGAACTACAGGTGTCTGGGGCAGCAGTGGGGGTCACTGGGTCCTCCTGCTCACTTTCCCTCCTGCAACTACAAGTCTTTCTTGAACCTAAGGGGGTGGGAAGATATGTGGCTGGAAGGTGGTTTTTTTTCCCCTTCTCATGCAGGCAGCCATTTTCAGTCTGCGCCACAGGTTTTCTGCTGTACTCCAGCTCTCCCCTTTAGTCAGTGTGGTTGGAATGTCCTTTGTTTATTCATTGTTTTGGTCTGCTTTTGTGAGGGGGATAAGCATCAGGCCCCTCAAGTTGACCATCTTGCTGACTTCCAAGAACTTTTAAAATTTATTTTTAACCTTTTAAAATGATCTGTTTTTACTTGTGTTTTATATTGTTAAGAATATATCAGCAAGAGGTTCATAGTTACTTTGTAAAAAGTCAATATGCCTATATTAGGCTATGTGCTCAGAAATTCTATTTAATAATAGATTGCACAATCAACAATTTGTAGACCATTGATATAAACTTGAGATATATTCTTCATTTCTGAGCTGCCAGAGATCTCCCAGCTAATTGTACACACAGCTATAAGAACTCTATATTCACACTTTGTAAGAATACAGAGGAATATGCAGGGATATCTAGGAAGCAAGAGGTTAATTTCTGCTTTCTTTTTACTCTAAACATGAATTGAAATAAAACTTGTGCAGCACCATGAGCATCTTGTGCTCACAGTGGTGATTTGGCTTAGTTGAGCTTAGTTTGAGGAAAGAGTTACAAACCTTCTGGTCCTCTACCAGAAATATGTTTAAAATGCTGTAATAACAGGTAGAAACTAAGTGCCTTTGGACCTCAGAACAACAAACTCATCCAAGCTGGCCAAGGAAAGTTATGGAAGAGAGGCTACTTTCAGAGGGCCTTGAAGACAGGTCTGTCTCTGACCAAAGGATACCAATAAAAACTTCACTGCTCCTTCAGCTGAAGATTACTAGAAACAGAATTAAGTTCAAGGTGTTGACTGTGAGCATAAAGTTAGAAGTCTGTAAAGGTAGTCTAAGGATGGTTAAATTTTTTTAACCAAAAAGGACCTTAAGCTGAATGATTAAAGCTACATGGCATGTTGCTTTTATAACGTATGAGGTATGTGCGTGTCCAGGGTTGCTGGTAACTTATACAGCTTCGTGTTCAGTAGTGTTGCTTATTTGTACTAATGCAGAATACAAATGCTGGGCATATATATATATCTACTTTTAAAAATATTTGTTTTATTTATTATTGTTATTATTTTAATTATTTTTATGTTTTGCTATAGGGCATGTGCACTCACCAGAAAGAGAGAGAGAGAGAGAGAGCGGGAGCTGAGAAAGCAAGCCCCCAGGTTCAGGATTTGAACCACAGTCAGCCATATGGGAGTTCAGCACCTTAACCACCGTGCCACTTATTGGCCCAGTGTATCTATTACACTTTTTGAAGTCAGTAAAACTTCACTAAGGAAACTTTAGAAAATGACAAACTAAGTTGGTATGTTAACCTGGAGTCCGTTTTTCTGTACATACATTATTAACATAATTGGAATAGTATGAAAAATGTGAGTCAACAAAATTTTTCTTTAAAGAGCCAGATAGAAAATATTTTCCATTTTGGGAGCCATGTGATCTGGAGCAAGTACTCAGCTCTGCCTTCATAGCTCCAAAGCAGCAACAGATACTATGTGAGTAAATGGGTGTAGCTAGGTGGCAATAAAACTTTATTTACAGAAACAGATGGTGAGGCTACAGGCTTTATTTCACAGAAGCCTGACATACACACATAATACACACAACATACACACATGTAATCTGCCCTTTTCATTTGTCACATGAATATTTTCTTTATAATCATCAAAATTGTTTTTAATGTTTCTGTAACTGGTGTATATAATTTATGAAACCATTTTCTTATTGAACATTTTTATGTTACCCAGTTTTGTTTCTTTGTACTATTGTATTACTCTTTTCATTGCTGGTTCTTAGAATTCATGGGACATAAATTATTTTGATCTCAAACTTTTAATGTATCTGTGTTATATGGACACCATCTGAATGAACTATAGCTATTTATTTACAAAGAAGTTTTGCGTAAGTTTCTGTCAGCTGCTTTTGGATTCTAGGCTGCTTTTCCTTGATAGAGTCTTATGTTTGTACTGCGTTCAACTAGCCTTTGATAGGATATCCATTGGTGGCTCCCCCACTACCTTGATTGTAAATTCTGTAATTACGATGTACATTTATATAGCACTTCGGAGATCATGACCCACTTTAATACTCGGACACTTCCTCACACTGGAGCTGAATGACAGTTTCTTAAGGTAGTAGTATAAATCCCCACATGCAAGTGGGTGGAATTGTGAGTGCCACAGCTTGTGATGATGAGTGCCTGCCTCTGCTCCTCCTCCTTGGCCTCTGCTTCCAAGGCAGGGGCAGAGTGTGCAGCATCTCATCGTGGGTGTTTATGGGATTCTGATGTAAGAGTGTTTGGATATGACTGCGCAGGTTCTGATTTTTCTCTTTGTTTACTTTATTCCAGAAATGAAAGTTCATTAGCATCCACCCTGAAGACGCTCCTATTCTTCACGGCCTTAATGATCACTGTTCCGATTGGGTTATATTTCACAACTAAATCTTATGTATTTGAAGGTAATCCCAGACCCATAAAACAAGACATCTTCTCTCTTACTCATTCAAGATTGTGCTTTTATGAGCTCTTTATATCTAAACTGATTACTCTTAAAATTTCTTCTGGTTTGCTTTTCAAAAAGTCACATTGTTCATAACGAATCTTCTTAGTCATGGCATGAACCTTTTCATCTCTTGTAGTTATTTCAGCTTGGCATCTTATTTGTTTATGGTTTTCTGTGAAGTTTAGCTTTTTTTAAGTATCCCTTTGAGAGCAGGGATTGGCTGACATGGGACGAGGAACCTGGAGGGAATGAACTTTGGTGTCAGACATTGGAAGGAAGAGGAAAAAAAGTCCCCTTTTTGATGTTGAAGTCCTTGGACAAAGATGATTCTGTTTAAAATAATGTTCTTAGTATATAGAAGATACTCAAATAATTTAACAAACATTTATTACCAGCCAAAGTATTATTTTTTGTTGCCTGTCTAGTTAAATGAATATATAGCTAATAACAATTAGTGTGCTTTGTTTTTCTGTACTTTAGTAACTTTTGGAATAAAGCAGAAACTGTTCTTTTCTCTTGATAGGCGCCTTTGGGATGTCCAATAGGGACAGCTATTTTTATGCTGCTATTGTGGCAGTGGTCGCCGTCCATGTGGTGCTGGCCCTCTTTGTGTATGTGGCCTGGAATGAAGGCTCACGACAGTGGCGCGATCACATTGTTCATAACGAATCTTCTTAGTCATGGCATGAACCTTTTCATCTCTTGTAGTTATTTCAGCTTGGCATCTTATTTGTTTATGGTTTTCTGTGAAGTTTAGCTTTTTTTAAGTATCCCTTTGAGAGCAGGGATTGGCTGACATGGGACGAGGAACCTGGAGGGAATGAACTTTGGTGTCAGACATTGGAAGGAAGAGGAAAAAAAGTCCCCTTTTTGATGTTGAAGTCCTTGGACAAAGATGATTCTGTTTAAAATAATGTTCTTAGTATATAGAAGATACTCAAATAATTTAACAAACATTTATTACCAGCCAAAGTATTATTTTTTGTTGCCTGTCTAGTTAAATGAATATATAGCTAATAACAATTAGTGTGCTTTGTTTTTCTGTACTTTAGTAACTTTTGGAATAAAGCAGAAACTGTTCTTTTCTCTTGATAGGCGCCTTTGGGATGTCCAATAGGGACAGCTATTTTTATGCTGCTATTGTGGCAGTGGTCGCCGTCCATGTGGTGCTGGCCCTCTTTGTGTATGTGGCCTGGAATGAAGGCTCACGACAGTGGCGCGAAGGCAAACAGGATTAAAGTGAACATCACCTTTTGATAACATTAAAGTGGTTTTTTTTAAAATGGTAAATGCTTCTGGGGGCATCAATGATTTTGAATAAACTTGAAAGAGTCACGTTTGAATAGTGTAAATTTTGATCCTTCTAATCAGTAGTTTGTAAAATCTGCTTTAACTGTGTGAGTCTCTCATTTGCAAATGAGAATTTAGAAAAGTCAAATTAGTTTACAGATATGTTAAATTAGCTACACATTCTGGGAAGTTTTTGATTATCTTAAAGCAAATGAAAATGTTTCATAGCATTTTTGTCTTACAGTTGCTTTTGAGTTATTAAGATGTTCACAGTGAAGCAGATCTAAACTTGATCTTATGCTGGAACATTTTCTCTAACTGTCATGAAAATGCCAGTTCCTTGGACTTGGAATTTTTATTTCCTGTGGAAAGTTGCTTAAATTGTAGACACTGGAATGAACTTGAATGTCACTGAGGAATTTCACATAAAGTATAATCCCTGGTCAGTAGGAATCTTGCATTACGTTATTATGTGGGGTAGCTGGGCTAATTCCCACCGCTTCATATGAAAGGTGTACAGAGGACATAGAGCAAAGCGAAGAGCTGGCTGCTCAGCACTCAGCCAGCTTTGCATGGGTCCTTTGCAGGCTACCTTTGTGATTTGTAGACGAACCTTTAGATGATATGCGTTGCTCTCTCATTCAACACTGAAGTTAGGGAAGTTAGGCTACACTTACAAGGTGTGCTGGAACTCCGTTTAAAATAGTTTTTCCTCCTGTGTGTGTTTTTTATTATTATATATAAGAGGAATTTACACAGATGTGTCCATTTTTACATACATTGGGAGAATAAACAATCCTAAAACAGCCTGTTTCTATCACTTAGGTATTCTCCTTGGTATAGCTAGTCTAGTGGTCATTTTCATCAAAGTTAAGTTGTGGCCTATAAACGTCTATTTTAATCCTGGAGATCTTTTGTGATGGAAAACAAAACCAAAAGCCCTGTAATTTGACTTTAGTATCCTTAGCCTGTGTCCTTGGCAGCGCCACTCAGTGCTGTTGCTGTGCAATCTAAAAACACTTCCTGAAATGTTACTTCTTTTACTATAGAACTGTAAGATATGTTCTCTGTAGAAAATGGGGGAAAAAGCATGCATATTCAAATAGGAAGAAATTTATAGTTTCCCACATTTTTCTTCCTGTAGATAACCACTATTTTGCTTTACATCCTGAGTGCAGACTGGAAGTTTGACTTAAGTTAAAGTTCTGCCAACTTTACCCGACAGCTGTTTGTATTATTTCAGACAAGTGACTGTTGGCCATTTTCTGAAAAAGTGTATTCTGCCTTTACTCTTTTAAAATTCAGATTTCCTATTACTGATCATCCTAATGCAATGACCCTTGTTTCAGTGTTGGCCATTACCAACTTATTTGTTGTCCTTTTTAAACTTATAGAACTGAGCTAAAAGAATAAAGAGATGGTTAGGCATAAAGGTTCATTAGGCATTTGTGTTTCTTTAATTGTTGAGAAAAATAGAAGATTGGTATGATTACTATAGGAATGTTTTTAATTCTTAGAGTTAAGCGTTATCTACAGTTTAAATGTCTTCAAGCAGTTATCCTAAATGTAAAGTGTTTTTTGTTTTGTAAGGCCTACAATTTCATGTAATAATATTTGAGTCCAGGCTATTGGGTTGTAGATTTATAGATGTTTCCTCTATAGATGCCCTGTTATACTTAGAATTGTCTACTTAATTTCTTTTTATATAATGCCAAGGCTTTTCTTGTACTTTTGGTATCTCTTGCTGTTTGTAAAATATTGATGTCCATTGTTCAATTCTTTGGTTTGGTTTCAGACATTTGCTGAGTAGATAACGATATGGGTATTTTCCTGCAATTATTTAACCCAGGGATACATGCAGTTATAATTTTCTCTTGGAAAAAAAAAAACCACGTGTTTGAAAGTTGAAATTGTATGTTAGGATTGATATGTAGGATTATTACAAAATAGGCTTATTTTCAAAGAACTTAGTTTTTTCCTAGACTTTGAACTGTTTACTCACTAGTTTGCTGCTCTTCTTAACTATGTTAAGTAACACGGTATTTGACAAATAGATTTATTTTTAAAGATAATCTCACTGGTTTCTTCTTGCACAATGTATATACTTCAATATGTATAGAAAGGGAAGCTACAGGTGAGCTCTTATAAATGTTTTAAGGTGGAAATATGTTCATTGTTGTTTGAAAACTGACTGTAAGAATAGCCTCAATTAGGAAGTGTAACTTCAAGTGTCAACCCAAGCTACTGATTGAACCTCATTTACTGTAGCACATTACCCTCCTCATCACCTATTTCGCCCCCCAGAATGTCATCCTGTTTCCCTCATTGTGATGAATAATGAAAAGTGCTGTAGAATGCATCTGAATCTGATGTCATAAGCTTTTCACATGGATACCATTTTGCATATAGAGCATTAGAATTTGATTCTTGGTGAAGACATTTAAACCTGCCATTAAAAACACTCCTCTGTTCCTGGGATTTTAACAGAAATGCATTGTAATTATAGGAATGTTTTCATTGTAAAAATTGCATTCACTTTGCTGAAAGAAGCAACTGGTTGAATTGCTTGGTGTTTATTTTCCACTTTCATATAAATTTTAGATAAATAGAGTACCCAAAGGAGACCAGTAAAAACAGTCAAAACTGCAAGTACATGAAATAAAGGATTGGAGTCCTATTTTAAATGTTTCTAGTGTGTATTTTTTTGTCCCAAGCCAAGTTCATGTGTATTGTTTAATTTATGTCTTAAGTGAAGTTGTAGACTATTGTTAGACCCATTTGATAAATGGTTCAACTATGGCACAGAATTTGTCACTTGTCTTAGGGCAATGGCACGTTTCTTGTCTGTCAGATGCTCTGAGTTGTCCACCTGAGTACTACAAAATTAATTTGAACTCTTATGTTTAAGATAATTTTATAAGAGCTGGACTGAAGTAGCACATTGATACCTTGACAAGATTTCTTTTTCCTTTTCAAGGGTAAAGGGTCACCTTAAAAAATAAATTGCTTCAGGGACTTTAGAAACCTAATAATAAATATCACATGTAATTTATGACTAGTTTAATCCTTTATATATTCCTTAAAATAGCCTGGAATTTCTCGACATCACTCCTGGCTACACTTGCCTGAGTTGTTGCTGTGTGTACTTGAAAGTAAAATCTGCATTCCTTTTAAGATGTCCTATAAATCATATTTGTCACTTATACAGGCTAATCTTCCTTTTCCCCATGTTCAGTGAAGTCTCACTGAACAGTAAAAATAGCAATAGCAATAGCTAACAACATCTGCACAGCACCTTACAGTTTGCAAAGAACGTTCACACATTCTCATTTGAGTTTTGCATAGTGAACCTGTTACAAGATGTCTTTTGACATCGATACTAAAAGTGTTAGAATCTTTAAGTCAGTAGAGTCATTGACTGTGCTGTAGAATCGAGTAGTGCCCTGACTAGGGGGAAGATGTAGATGCACTACCTATCAAGCTGTGTAATTACCGAAATGGGGGGCTTGAGTTCTTTAGCCACTTGAATCAGAATTACTTTTATAAGTGATGATTTTCTAACCATTATCTGAATGGATTTTGTATTTGTTATATCCTAACCTGTAATTTGTATAAATCACCATCTGTTGTCATTAAAAAAGTGTCTAATACCACTTTGATGTGTCCTGATTTAGTTAATAATAAGTTTGATAACCTCCATTTTAAAATTTTTGTTTGCCTATCTATCTGTTTATAACACGTAGACTATGTAGAGATCATTTTTTCACATTTCTTTGCCTCTCTGTAACATGTAGACTATGTACAGAGCTGTGAGGATGCTTTTTAGGCAGTAGTTGTGAACCAAAAATGCTCAAACTGCTGTGTGTAGGGAGAAGTGAGACAGGGAGGGCTGGTCAACTCCATCTTAGGTGGACCATCAGAGTTGATGTGGCAGTGGGCAAAGGAATTCTTTTTGGCGTTTTTTTTTTTTTTTTTTTTTTTTTTTTGGTGGGGGGTTCTCAGAATAACA
>NW_006209292.1:464958-468958 GCF_000334495.1 Tupaia belangeri chinensis | reverse complement strand
GAGAGAGAGAGAGAGAAATTACCCCCCCCCCGGGGGATGGCCACGTCGCAATCCCTTCTCCTCTCGGGATCTTGGGCATGCACACATACGCACCTGGCATGAGTTTAAGCCACCGGGTCTGGGGTCAACTACATGGGAGTTCAGCGACATAGCTATTACGCTAACTGCTGGTCCCAGAAAGGAATTCTTCTTGACCCACAGCTCTTTTTTTGAAGAATTTCATTTGGGAGTAAATGGGCTTTAACATTAAAAAAGTGAGACTGAGAAATACATGTGATCAGTTAATTAAAGGGGGGGTAAATATTCTGGCATGCCACTGCTCACGGTCAAGGCTCTGCATCCTCTGTCCTCTAGTTATCTGTTGGTTGCATTCACTGGGGCCCCTTTCTGTGCTTCTGAGGACTCGAGCCAGCACTTACTAAAAAAACACTTTCCCCTTCTAAACAACACTTGAGACATCTTTATATCTGAAAATGCAGATTACAAGCTACCCAGGGAACTCAGGACACAGATAACAGCATTGCAGATACCTCAGGATAGCAGTTCTAAAAGTTAACCGAAAACTGCAGATTACCCAAATCTAACTCAGACCTCTGTCTTATTTCATTATTGAATTGCTAAATAGAAATAGCTGAGATTGGGTGATTTTTTTTGAAGGAAGAGTATTTTTGGACTCATGACTCTGGCGGCTAGAGAGTTCGAAAGCATGGTGCTGGTATATGATCAATCACAACATAGCTGCTGACAGAAGCAGGGAGGTCAGCAGGCGTGTGCAGCCATCTTCCTTTTATAACAACCTGCTTTGGTAGGAACTAACCCCTTCTCAGGAGAGCAAGATTTTAATCTATTCATGAGGATTGAAATATTGGTCCAGACACCCCCATGATCCCGATACTGCCCACTAGGCCTTACCTCTTATAAGGGCTCACTGTCTCCCCATGCAAGCACTGGAGACCAGTCTTCCAGAACACTAACCTTTGGAGGACAGACCATATCTAAACAATAGCACCTTGTGAATCAGAATGCTTGGGGGCAGGACATGGACATTTCTTTGGAGGAGGCAATGATCTGATAAGTAGCCAGATTGAGAACCATTACTAGAGATTTAACATGTATTATTTTTTTCATGTTTATTTCTCCATGATAGAGATAGGCACCTACCCAATGGGGTGTTCATGCCACGATCAATCCCCAGTCTCAGCCAGCCTGGGTCATAGGCATGCATACACACCTAGAGTGCCCAGGGAGGTCCCAGGACGTGAACCTAGGACCTTCCCATGTGGATCTAGTTGCATGACCACCATACCACCATCCGGCACAATGTGTTTATGTTTGTAATGATGGACTTGAAGACAATTAATAAGATTATTCATGAAGTTTGTGGAAATGTGTTATGAAAAGACTACACATGGATTTCAACATTTGCACCAAAATAAATAAACTTGTACTTTAGTTCCATTTTCCATGCACTTTTTGAAGTCCTCATGTATAAAGCCAGAAATGAGTACACACTATTTCTTTTTCTTTTTTTTAAAGAATTGTCTGATTTAACATTATTATTATTATTATTTTACAATTTGACCAGAGAGAGATGGAGAGGGGAGTGAGAAAGCAAGCTACCAGATGCATGACTTGAACTGTGGTCAGCCATGTGGGAGTCCAATGCCCTTAAGTACCACACCACCTGCCGGCCCTGAGCACACACTTTATTAGGCAAAGGTAGGATCCTGTATAATCCTGAAGATGCTATTTAAAATAAAGGGTCCAGGGGTCCCTCAGGTAGTGTGGCTAAGGTGCTAGACTCCCACTTGACCAACCACAGTTCAAGTCCTGGACCTGGTGGTTTGCTTTCTCACTTTCTCTCTTTCTCTCTCTCTTTGGTGAGTGCACCTTTCTTTCTTTCTCTCTCTCTGGTGAGTGCATATGCCGTATAACAACTTTCAAAAAATAATATTAAATAAAATTAGATAAATAATTCTTAAAAAAAAAAAAGAGTCCCTCAAGAAGAGAATGGGAGGAGGATTGCAACCCGGGCATCTTTCCTGGGGGTGCTTTCTCACTTTCTCACCTACTGTCTCTGTTTGCATGATACTGGAGCCATATGGGAAGACCTTGAATTTGCTTTTTGGGGTGACCTGAACATACCAGGCATACTTCTGGGTATATTTGTGGTTCTGGCTGACTGAAAGGCTGGGGGAAGATTGTGGCATGGCAATATTATGTCAGATATCATGTCTTTCTCTGTCAAAAAATAAATAGAAACTTAAAAATGAAAATTTTAAAAATAAAAAATAAAGCATCCTTTACTGGTACCCTGATGATCTATATTGACTTAATTCACTCTTAAGAAATTAGGTTGATTGAAAATTTTAGTACAAGGAACAACTAGCTTAGAAACAACTGAGGTGTTCATAGAAATGGCTACTGCTGCCTCTATAGGGTCTTCTCCTTGTTTGTTTCTTATATATTTCTCTCTACTAACTGTTATTCATGACTGAATCTCCAGTACCTAGCACTTGTCTTATTAAGGACTTTTGGTCAAGTGCAAGTAGCAGACAGTGCAGTTTAAACTGGCTTACACAGCTGAAAAGGCCAGAAATGGGACCAACCCTTACGTTCAGTTTAAGGTTCCTGTTCCATTGTGATTCTCCCTGCACCTCAATGTGCTGGCAACATCCCAAGGCTTCCGTTTCTCATGATAACAAAATAGCTACAGCCATTCTGGAGCTCCAGTTAGTGTATCACAGTCATCCAATTATTAAACAAACTCCCTGGGCTTTACACTGGACTAAGGCCACGTGCCCACTTGTGAAATAGTCACTGAGGCCAGACAATCTGAAGCCCTGATAGGTTTTTGCTTGAACAAGCAACCAGTTGCAAAGCAATTACTAGGGGATTATGCTGTTTAATTTTAGGCCAATCAGTGACCACCCCCAAGGATGGTTTTGATGCTGGTGAGGCAGCCAACAATGTTTGCCACAGGACTCAACAGACTTGTCAAATGAACAAGTCAATATACAGTATACATACATGTGAATATGTGGTAAGGATGTGGATATAGATGTAAGCATGGATGCAGCTACAGATGTGGACATAGACATTGAAATATGAGTGGAAGGCTGGGAGGCATGCCCTTTGGAGCATGAAGCAAGTGCTAGTGTCAGGACTGGGCAGGGCCTGGGGGCAGGGCCATTCTCTAAAGGACCTAACAACTACCTGAGGGTTTGGCCTGCTCTTTTAAGTGGGAAGATACCAGCAATTTGGTCCCTTAATACCAACTGTTGTTGGCTCTGCCTCAGGAAGAAGAGAAAAATACTTGGAGGGTTATCAGATTCTTTCTCCCATCTGTACCTGTGGCTCTGTGTTCTTGGGACTCTTCACTTTGCTCTGAAGTCTTAAAACACACCTCGTCTCTTACACCCCACCCCTCCCCTCACCATTGTACTTGTGATTCTTTGCACACAAGCCAAACAGCAGGGCTGCTGGATATGCTTTGCATGGGTGTGGAGCCCAGGGCCTTCCCCCCCAGTGAGGTTTCATAGGATGTGGTGATGATGAGCGAGAGCTGGAATCTTGCTCATGATGTGCCCGCACACCCGAGCCAGGAAAACCTGCCAGTTCCTCTCATCTGCCACTGTGATCCTGCAGTTACACCACATTGCCAAGTGTAGCTCTGGCTGGTTAACATGCATGTAAACAGAATTAGAGTAGAAACAGAATCCAATTTCTCAGCTATGGGTAAACTATAGAAATAATGCATCTTAAAGAAAAATGTATGTTTCATAGCCAGATTTTGTTGCTTTGAAAATGCATACAGGTCCAGCCTCAGTGCCACAGGCAGTAGGGGTGCTACTGTGTGGTGCTGGGGCCACATCAGGGAGGCTCCCAGTTGCCATCTAGGTTCTGCCTGAAAATAAGGGCACACCTGTGATCCTGACTGACTTCAGGGTTGGGGGCGGGGATCTTGGCATGATGAGCCTGTCAAGGGTGCACTCCCCAC
>NW_006209292.1:458199-464927 GCF_000334495.1 Tupaia belangeri chinensis | reverse complement strand
CCCGTAAGTAAATAACTGAAAATATTCACAATAGAAAATTTAAGTGCCTGGGGGTTGTGAAAAATGATGTCTGTTTGCATTTCTATACAAGTGGTCTCATAATTATGATAGTTTAACTTGTGAATTTTTGACTTTACAATGGTGTGAAAGCAATTGGTGTTCAGTTGCAGCTCTATGCCCATTTTAAGTCCAGGAGCATCAATTTACGTTAATGGAAGAGTATTAATCATATTTTCAACGTACAGTATTTTGAATGTATGATGGGTTTATCAGAATGTAATCCCATCGTAACTCAAGAGGCATCTGTATTCCATTTCATTCTTAAAGATTGGATGTAGGACAGGCCAAATGTACCATGCATTAAAAAAAAAATGTCAGAGGGTGCTTGCCAGAGAGGTGGGGGGCGGGGAGGAGGGAAAAAGGACCCTCAATGGGATGTGCTCATGCCACAGTCCTGTCTCCATTGCTCCATCCTGTTGGGATTTGGAACATACACATACAAGAACATGGTGTGATTTTCAAACTTCTGGGGCCAGGATTCGAGCCATGGTCAGCCAAGTGTAATCCAGCTACCCTCACCACTAGGCCATGTGACTGGCCCAGCACTGTGCACATTTTTCTATATCTTTCACTTCTGACTAGACAGAGTCCTCAATTGCCACTCCTTGCGCACACTTCCCTTTCAACTCGCCTTGAACTGAGAATGAAGATTCAAAGTTAGTGGGAAATGGATAGAAAAATCAGTAAGATGGAATTAGCAAGATAGTTAAACCAGTTCTTTCAAATGACTTGACCAAAGGGACCAGTGCTTGTAGGCAGAATTCTAAGATACCTTCAAAATTGCCACTCCCTGTCTGCTTTGCTCCCCTAGAATATTGGCAGCACGTGTGAATAGGATGGGACAGCTATTCCCTTGATTAGGTGACTGGAGGGCCTAAACAAGAGAAATGAATAAGGGCAATTCAAACCATGGAAAAATGGAGTTGAAATATGAGTTTGATTGCAAAAAAGAGAAATCCATGCATCTTTTTAAAAATTTTTCCCCATAATGCACATTTTCCATGAACTTTGAAGACCCCTCATAATGTCTCAGCTCTGGAGGCTTAAAGTCCAAGATCAAGGTTTGGCAGGGTTGATTTCTCCTGAGGTCTCTGTCCTTAGAGAGAGGAAAATCCCTTCTCCCTTCTCCTCTCAGAATTTTGCCCCCCCCCACACACACACCTAGTGTGATTTCAAGCCACTGGGTCCAGACCCACAGCAGAGCAGACCATGAGAAGATAGAGGCAATGGTTGGGGTGACATTGAAGCAGCCTAACAATACTAGGTCTCATCACTGCCCTCAACGTGTTTTCTATGGAATGTGCATTCTTCATAGTTAATATCACTTGAATACATAGTTCTTCATCTTCATCTCTCAGAGACAGATATTTTCAGTCTAGAGTTGTATGTTCTTGTTATTAATGCTGTGGGTTTTATTTATTTATCAGTAATTTTTTCCTGTAGAGTGCTTACACACACACACACACACACACACACACACACATTTATTTAGAGAGAGAGAGAGAGAAGGAAAGTGAGAAATCCACCCCCCTTCCCCCCATGGGGGATAGCCATGCTGCAATCTCTTCTCCTATACTCTTTTTGGGCACAAGCACCCAGTGTGATTTTTAAGACACTCGGTCCAGGACTTGAACTGCACAGCTAGCCATGTGAGATCCAGTGCCTTATTCTCCATGCCACTTGTGGCCCCTAATGCAGTGGGTTTTAAAAGTTTAATATTTAGCTGTTCCATAATGCCAAGTGATCATTTTTATTTCATTGTTTTCTGTTTCATTTACCTTTTACTACTAATAATGACTCTCTTTCTGATAATAACTTTCATATAACTTTATGATTCTCTTTAATCCAAGCATAGATCATGGAGGTGGTTGTTTCAGCAGTATCCTTTTTTCTTTTTTTCAAAGGGGAAAGTTTAATATTTAGCTGTTCCATAATGCCAAGTGATCATTTTTATTTCATTGTTTTCTGTTTCATTTACCTTTTACTACTAATAATGACTCTCTTTCTGATAATAACTTTCATATAACTTTATGATTCTCTTTAATCCAAGCATAGATCATGGAGGTGGTTGTTTCAGCAGTATCCTTTTTTCTTTTTTTCAAAGGGGTTTTGCCTTAGGGAATGTGTGCTTGCTGGAGAGAGACAGTGAGAGGGAAAGTGAGAAATCATCCCCCAGGGGGGAGTGGCCACGCTCCAGTCCCTTCTCTTCTATTCTCCTCCTGGGATCTTAGACACACACGCACATGTGTCCAGCGTGATTTTCAAGCCATTGTGGTTGGCCATGGGGAGTCCAGCAACATAACCACTATGCCATCTGCTGGTCCCAGTTTAAGCAGGAGCCTTTTAACAAGGAACAATGAATGTCTTGCCACTTTGAGTTCAAAAAGCAAGCTTCCTGAACCCTGATCACATGTTAAAATGCATATAATTACTTAAATAAAATAAGCATATTGAATATTTATTTTCATTATGAATATCCAATGTGATATTCTTTTTTTTTTTGGAGAGATTTTCACTGTATGGCGCGTGCACTCGCCAGACAGACAGAGAGAGACAGAGACACAGAAAGCGAGAAATCACCCCCCAGGGGGGATGGTCACGCTGCAATCCCTTCTCCTCCATTCTCCTCTCGGGATCTTGGGCACGCACGCACATGCGCCCGGCGTGAGTTTTAAGCCACCGGGTCCGGGACACGAACCACAGTCGACTACGTGGGAGTCCAGCAACATAGCCATTACGCTAACTGCTGGTTCCCTCCAATGTGATATTCTGATGCTTAGTGAGATCTCTCTTACTAAATATCAACTTCTTTGGGGTAAAGTGATTTCTTTCATGTTTTGAAGAATATTTAATGAATTTTCTGAAACTCTATCAAACTGTCCCTTACAAGCAAGCCCAGTAGGTTATTTTCCATTTCTTATTCCAAAATCTTTTGAGTTTTAAAAAAATCCTAAAAGGACACTACAGCACTTTTTTATAAAACCTAGCAGACTTAATTTCTTTTAAGAGGAGTTTTAAGTTTACAGCAAAATTGAGTGGTAAGGAGCTAGCTCCTTGGCCTGGTGGTTAGGGGAGCCAGATCCCACATGGCTAACTACATGGTTCAAATATCTGCCCTGGCCACTTGAAAAGCACATTGGTCATGTGTACACATGTACCCCAGATATCAACAGCATGGAGAAATGGACAAGGGATTGTGATATGACCACACCCTATTGAAGGGAGCTTTCTCTCTCTCTCTCTCTGTGTATGTCTATACACAAACACACACACACACACACACATATATATATATATATATACACACACACATATATATATATATGACAAGCACATATACTCTCTGACAAAATTTTACTTTTTAGATTTTTGCTATAGGATGTTTGCGATTGTCTGAGAGATAAAGAGAGAGAGACAGAAAGCAAGAAATAAAAGCAAAGGATAACTACACTGCAATCCCTTTTCCTCTATTCTCCTCTAGGGATTTTGGGCATGCAAACACATGCACCTGGTGTGAGTTTTAAGCCACTGGGTCTGGGACTCAAACTGCAATCAACTACATGAGAGTCCAGCGACATAGCCATCACGCCATCTGCTGGTCCCATTCTCCGGCAAAATTTTTAAAAAATTGTGGAAAGTACAAACAGTTCCAGTACCCCTCACCACCACCCCCAACTTCCCTTACCATCAACATGAACCTACAATAACACATCTTTATCATGCCAATTCCATAGTTTACATTAGGGTTCATTCTTGGTGCTATTCATTCTATGGGTTTTAAAAAATGTATGATGACATGTATCTGCCATTATCATATCATTCAGAGTAGTTTTACAGCCCTAAACCTGTGCTCCACCTACTTACTCCTCCCTTTCTCCAAGCCCCTGACCATTTCCTGATCCTGTTTGCCTTTTTTTAAATGTTAAATAATTGGGGTCATACAGTATGTGGCCGTTTCAGACTGATTTCTTTCTTTCTTTTTAAATTCTTCTTATTTTTTTTAAACATTCTATCACTATACATCATTTGGCTTGTGAAGAGAATTTACCCAACATGAAATACGTATCAGACCAGTCCAGTTGAGAATACTATACACATTATCATCAACAGGGAATAAACTATTTCTTTGTCCCACAAATGTTCAGACTGGTTTCTTTCACTTAGCAATATGCATTTAAGCTTCTTTTGTGTCTTTTTGTGACTTGATAACTCATTTCTTTTTATGACTGAATAACATCCCATTGTCTGGCTATCCCAATTTATCTGTTCACCTAGTGAAGGACATCTTGGTTACTTCCCAGTCTACATGATTATGAAGAAAGCTAGTATAAATGTCCATATGCATGTTCTTGTGTAGATGTAAATTTTCAACTAATTTAGATAAATACCAAGGAGCAAGATTACAGGATTATATAATAAGAGTATGTTTAAATTTGTAAGAAAAAAAACAAACTGTCTTCCAAAGTGTTTGCACCATTTTGCATTCCCACCAGCAATGAATAAGAGTTCCTGTTGCTCTATGTGTCTTCCCCAGCATTTAATATGGTCAATATCTGGGTTTTTAGCAGTCTGACAAATGTATAATTCATAATTTCTTAATGACATATGATGTCGAACATTTTTCATATGTTTATTTCCTACTCTATTTGTTCTGATGTGGTGTTATAGTACATTTGGATAAATATTTTAATAAGGATCAAAAACTTGACAAACTTCAAATCTTTAAAAAAGTCACCTTGTTTGGGCTCCTGCTTCCCATAACCAGTAATAAATATTTTGTACATCTAATGTTTAACACTAAATATGCAAATCAAGAATGCCCACTGTTTGGGAAGCACTTTGTTTAAGGAGATGGAAGACCTGGGTTCTGGTTTCAGCTTGCCTTTACATGTGTGATCCTGTAAGCAGGTTACTTTCTTTGTGAATGAAAGTGTCTTTTCTAAAGTAAGAGAAATGACTAGGATGATTTCTAAAGTGTTTGCAGCTCTGGGTTTCTTTCATTTTTGGCCACTGTCGACATAAAGACATTGATTGTCTTGTGGTAAAATTAATAGTATTATCTTGAAAATTTCCATATTTCTTTGCTGAAACGAAGAGCTTTGAGTTAGGCTGAAACCTAGCAACTGGCTCTCCTGTAATATCTCATTGAATGTATTGTTTGTAGAGAGTACCAGGGAAGAGTATAGACGGCAAAAATGGTAACCACGCTTCAGTGTTCATTTCACTTGGTGACTCACCCACTCTGTCATCCCAAGATGGCATTGATCTAAATTGTAACCTTTTCTTCTATCTCATGTCATTAAAATAATGCCAGTAAAAGGGCAGTGACTCACTGCTGGAACAGATTCTTGAAAAAATTAGCAGAGTGTGGTCATGGAAAGTTTGGGCAAAGGGTCTTTCACCTGGTGAGCAAGTAGCTCATTAAGTACCTCTTCTATAATATGTCCTGTGGATTCAATCTAACCTGACCATGTTATTTTGTTGATTCTCTCCCATTCTGGCAATACTTCAGGCTTTGAATGTGCAAAGTAATTTTCCACCAAATCAATTGTTAATCTTCACTGCTTGCGTTATTCAAATGGGTTTAGGGGCTTGTTTTGCACTCTGGAACAGTTTTCCTAAGCAGGTTATAGATGTAGATCGCCTTATGGACATATATTTATTGTACATTTCCACTTATAGAAATGGGTACTCAGAAAGACGAGAGTATTGAAGTATTGTTTTCCAATTACCAAATGAGCACATCAGAGGAAACAAAATTCGAGGAGTTTGGGTCTTAATAAATAAGGCCTAGTAATTTTACATGATTGGCTTATTATTTCTTTTCCTTTTTCCTTTTTAGAGAGATATTTGCTATAGGCTGTGTGTGCTCGCCGGAGAGACAAAAAGAAAGTCAGAAATCACTCCTCAGGGGGATGGCCATGCCACAATCCCTTCTCCCCCATTCTCCTCTCGGGATCATGGGCATGCATGTACATGCCCCCAACATGAATTTTTAAGCCACCAGGTCCAGAACTTGAATTGCGGTTGACTATGTGGGAGTCCAGTGATATAACCTTATGCCATCTGCTGGTCCTGGCTTATTATTTCAACATACTCTGGTCTTATTAAATTGAATATAAGTCATGGTAATATTTAATGAGAATAATAGCTGTCACTTACATTTAGTTTAATCTATACTTCTGTAGCCTACCAAATTCTAGAGGGCACTGACATAAATTCTTATGTAGTCCCTTCATAACATACTAAGAAGACATTATGTGTACTTCAAAACTTGATACATTCCTCACACAGTTGGAAGCAACCTTTTCAGAATTATCCAGTCTTACTCTTCATTGTACAGATGAGGCCCAAAGGGGAGAGTTAGCTTGCTAATGATCACATGTAAATCATGAAAAAGCCAGGATGATACCTCAGTTCTCCACCTCCTAGACCAGATACCACCCTCTTGTTATCTCAGAAACCCTTCGACATCAGAGTTCCTGTGAATAATACTGAGCATTCAAGAGAATGTTAAATGATACTGTCATCTACCTAACAAGTGTACAGTAGATTTAGAAATATTTCTATAATGGGACCAGTGGATAGTGTAATGGTTACGTCACTGGACTCCCATGTGGTTGAATGCAGTTTGAGGCCTGGAACTGGCAGGTTAAAATTCACGCTGC
>NW_006209292.1:435021-458186 GCF_000334495.1 Tupaia belangeri chinensis | reverse complement strand
CTGCGACGTGTGCGTACATGCCCAAAATCCCGAGAGGAGAATGGAGGAGAAGGGATTGCAGCATGGACATCCTCCTCCCTGTGTGGGGGGGTGGGGGGTGGGGATAATTTCTTGCTTTCTGACTATCTGCCTCTCTGGAGAGAACACATACCTCATAGCAAAAATCTCTGAAAAGAGAGAGAGAGAGAGGGAGAAATATTTCTATTCCAAATGATCCCAGTGTATAAACCTTTGGATTTAAAGGTGGCTATCTGAGATATTTTAAAAATTCCCAGACAGGCTCTGTGACCTGGTGGTTGAGCTGGATCCCATCTAACCAACCACGTGGTTTCAGTGCCAGACCTAGTGGCCTGAAAAACACACCAGGTGTGTGTGTGTGCCCAAAAGCCTGAAAGAAGGGAGAGATGGAGAAGAAGAGATTGTGGCATGACCATTCCCCATAGGGGAATGCTTTCTCCTTTCTATCTCTGTCTCTCTTTGGTGAGCACATGAGCCCTTTAGCAAAACAAACAAACAAAAAACCCAACTGGTCTTTCTTGGTCATCAATGAAGAGGATGCATTTAGATTCACATTGTGCTTGTAAGTCAACAAGATTAACTTAATTTCTTAACCTCATGTACCAGCACATATGGACTTCTGCTGTGACGTAAAGTACTAAGAAAGCCTTTTCCCCAGAGGCATCAGAAATAAAAGTGCTAACATGTAATCACTAGAACAGATCCTTCTGGTGAATAAGGAGGAATTATCACTTTTTGGAAGTAACATGAACTCCTGAGTCCCTGCACTAGGCTACCAGTTAAATGGTCATCCTTTTTATGAATTCATTTCCTAGCAGATGGGTATTTTCTTCTCTATTCAGAATTGACATACTTACACAAGAAGCCTGCCTAAAATAAAGGTAAAAAATGAAGTTGACTTAGTTATGTTTCAGAATATTTTAAATGAATATTTAAGGAAACATAGGGAAATACAATTGGATGAGTTGTCAAACTCGAGTCAAGCTTTATCAGCTATAAATAGCAGTACTTACTTGTTCCAGATATCCACGTCAGATGGAATTACATCAGTTTCATCCCAGTCTGCATAATTTTTTGTTATTTTATTATAATTCTCTAAGAAAATGTATTCTTCCCACGAGAGAAAAAAGAAGAGTCACCCTCAACAGAGTCCTAACACCGCGACCCACCCCCAGCCTCAGTCAGCCAGTACCATAGGCATGGCACTTGGTGTACGTGCGGAGGCTACAGGAGGCAAACCTGAGACCTTCCCCTGTGGCTTCAGCATTGTAGAGTGTTGTGTTATAACTGTGCCACTGTAAATAGCCTTTGTTATAATTTTTAATTGATATTTAATAGTTGCACATATTTATGGAGTACAGTGTGGCTTTTTAGGACATAATACAATGTGTAATGATCAAATCAGGGCAGTAAACACATCCACCATCTCGAACATTTATCATTACTTTGTGTTAAAAACATTTGGAATCCTCATTTCTAGCTATTTTGAAATATACCTTGAGTTATCACCAAGGATAGTTACTCTACTGTTTTTAAGTACTCTAGAAGTCATTACATTTATCTGCATCTTGTGTCTGTTAACCAAGTTCTCTCTATCCCCTCTCAGTCAGCTCCCCTTCCCAGCTTCAGGATCTGCCTTGCATGTTCCACTTCTATACAATCAAATCATTGACTCCACTAATGAGTGAGAACATGGTGTGTTTGTCTTCCAGTCCCTGGTTCCTCCAGGTTTATCCATGTTGTCTCAAGTGACAGGACTTCATCCTTTTTATGGCCAAATAAAATTGCATCATGTATATATACCACATTTTCTCTATGTATTCATCAATTGTGGGGCACTTAGGTTGATTCCATATCTTAGCTATTGTGAACAGTATTGCAGTAAACAAGGGAATGGAGACATCTCCCTGACACACTGATTTCTTTTCCTTTGGATATATACCCAGGACTGGGAGTACTCTATCAAAATCATTCTATTTTTAGTTTTTGGAGAACTGCCATACTATTTTCCACAGTAGCTGTAGTAATTTACATTCTCACTAGCAGTGTACAAGGATTCCCTTTTTTTTTTTTTTGGAGAGATTTTCACTATAGGGTGCGTGCGCTCGCCAGACAGACAGAGAGAGACATAGAGACAGAAAGCGAGAAATCACCCCCCAGGGGGGATGGTCACGCCGCAATCCCTTCTCCTCCATTCTCCTCTCGGGATCTTGGGCACGCACGCACACGCGCCTGGCGTGAGTTTTAAGCCACCGGGTCCGGGACACGAACTGCGGTCGACTACGTGGGAGTCCAGCGACATAGCCATTACGCTAACTGCTGGTTCCCAGAATTCCCCTTTTTACACATCTTTACCAACACTGGTAATCATTTGACTTTTGGTAATAGTCATTCTAAATGGGGGAAGGTGATACCTCATTGTGTCAATCTGCATAGCTCTGTTTTGTTGTTGTTTTACTGTTTGTTTTTTTGGGGGGCACTATAGGGCACATGCACTTGCCAGAGATAAAAAGAGAGAGAGTGAGAAAGCACCCTTCAGATGCTTTCACATCACACCACAATCCCTTCTTCTCCATTTGGTATTTTCTCAGGATTTTGACATGTCCACACACATGCTTAGTAAGTTTTTTAATCTACTGGGTCTGGGAGTTGAGCCACACAGTTGGCCATGTGGGATCCAGCTACTTTAACCACTATACCACATAGCTGACCCCCATAGCTTTTGAGTTCATTTTTCTGGGGGCTGATGCTTGAAGATTTGACTTTTTATTCATTCATCCAGGCATTAATTTCTTTGTTGAGTACATCCCACATGCCAAATGCTGGAAGACAGAGAGACATGAAGGACATAGCATCTGAACATAAGTACCTCCCAACCTGGACAGGGGAGGTGGCAAGTAGCAGAGGCCACTCCCTTTTGCAAGGTGTTCTAGTAGATGTCTGCTAATGGCATAAAGACAGGTCAATTCTGTGGGACCACACAGGAGTTCCCTAGGATCAGGGAAGTTCACTAAAGGCTTCAAAGGTGAGGTGACACCTATCTATGTGGAGAAAGCAAAGGAGTGGCAGTGGGCACAGTGGGTGGGGCTGGAACTGGGAGGAGGGCATTTCAGGCACAGCAGAGCAGGAGTTGTGATATTGGGGTAAGAAAGGGAGAGAGGGACTGGGACTGGGGAGATGGCAGGACCAGGACACAAAGGGCCTTGCAAGTGCTATGCTCGTAAGCATATGCTTGTAAACTTGTAAGCGCTTATGCTCCCAAAAGGGAGGGAATTCAATATACGTAGAGCAGATCCACAGAGCTGCAGGGGCCAAGAGCTAGGAACAGAAGCATAGGGGTAAGGGGCAGGAGATTAGACAAACAGGGCCCAGTAAACAGTAAATGGTTTTCAGCAGGGGAGGGACAAGGTCAGACACACACTATTGGAAAGCTTGCTCATTCCTCCTATTCACCAGTATAAACTGCTTCAGTGAATATCCTCCTTGAGCACAAGGAAAACCACAGGAAGACAGCTAGCTTTCCTGCTAGTTGGGGATGAATTGTGGCTTATTCATACAACGGCAAAAGTGAATGAACCCATTCTACATGATATTCACATGAATAATATTGGGGGAGGGAGCATGGTGTAAAAAGGCTATCTTGAGTGCAATACCATTTGCATAAAGTTTAAAAACACACAAAACAATAGGATGTATTGTTTTGGGATACACAAGTGTATAGAAGTACCCAGAGTACATAGAAGGACACACCTATCTCAGAGTATGGCCTTTAGGTATTTGGCAAGGCTTTATTTCTTTCAAAAAAGTAATAAAGCAAAACATTTAGCAAACACAAAAATAGGAAATTATCTGCTGATCATAATGTGTTTGATAATATCTTTGACTGGACTGATATACAGTATATGCATGGTGGGAAAATTAATTTCTTATGCTGTAAAGATGTACAGTGATTAAATGTAAAAATAAGAAAATAATATACAAAATAAATTAATTTGAAAAATCAGACATCTGAAGCAAATGTGATAAAATATTTACATCTGTGAAGTCTGGGGAGTGGGGACATTGATACCTGTTGTATTCTTTTTATACATTTTGGTATGTTTTAAATATTTCAAATTTAAAGTAGAAAAAAAATAAAAAGTCTTTTGTATCACTTTGTGTACTTTTGGCTACAAGTAAGAGATTACCTCCTTCAGAGACCAGCAGTTAGCATAATGGCTATGTCGCTGGACTCCCATGTAGTTGACCGTGGCTCAAGTCCTGGACCCAGTGGTTTAAACTCACGCTGGGCGCGTGTGCGTGAGTGCCCAAGATCCCGAGAGGAGAATGGAGGAGAAGGGATTGTGGCGTGGCCATCCCCCCCGGGGGGTGATTTCTCCCTTTCTGTCTCTCTGCCTCTCTCTGTCTTTCTGGCGAGCACAAGCATCCTATAGCAAAAACCTCTAAAAACAAACAAACAAACACAAACAAAACAAGAAAATACCTCCTTCATAAAGAAGAGACCTCAGGGTTTCCATGCTGTGACTCACCTCCATCCTCAGCCAGTTCTGAATCATGGGTACGCCTGACATGGTCACTGCCTCCAGATGTGACCCAAGCCTTCCTGTGTGGGTTAGCCTCAGAGAGTACTGGATTACTGCAACAGCACCAGCTGGTCCCAAGTGTAGGGTTTTTCCAATTATTCTATGAGGGATTGAACTGTGGCCTGTTGTGGACCAGATCTGGCCTACTACTTGCTTTTGTATAGCCTGTGAACTGAGAATGTATTTTACATTTTTGAATGGTTGAAAAAAATAAAAGAAGAATATCCTGTGAAAGAATATTATGTGAAATAAGAATGTCGTGTGAACATTCCAGCATCAGTGTCTGTAAATAAAGTTTTATTGGCACACAGCATGTCCATTTTTCTGCCCATTTGTCTCCAGCTGCTTTTGTATTGAAAGGGCAGAGCTGAGTTGAGATAAATGGACTACAAAGCCTGAACTGTCAACTCCGTGGCCCTTTGAGAAAGAATTTGCTGATGAGAGTCCACCAGAGGTAAGTGGTGCCAGAGTTGGTTAATCCAGGGGTGTGATGATGTTGGAGCTCTATATGCATGATTGCCACATCTGTGCCATATCTCCAGATGCCACCGCTCCCAGTTTAATATACCACATAACAGTGTCCACAGGTTAAGGACAGGGCTTGCCTCACCTGTCTCTTGCCTTTTAATGTGGAGAATATTCTTTTCCAGGAACTTTCTAGCTGATTTCTCCTTAGATCTCATTTGTCAGAAGAGGGTCACATGGCCATCTTGGGGATGAGGAGAGGGCTGGTCCAATTTGCTGAGTTTGGGGAAGCCTTCAATTAGGGAGGAAGAAGGGGTAGAGGAGCAAATGAACAGGCAACAGTACTTGCCCTGACCATGAACTCCAAAGTGAAACAATGGGATTGGAAGGGGCAAGAGGGGATGTGGGGGAACCACTTAGGAGGCCAGTGACAGGAGCCATCATCTGGGAGGGAAGCGATAGGATGATGTAGGCTCAAACCAGGGCACTGTGTGGCATGGAGGTAGTTGAATTCTGCATATTGAAGGACTGGCCTAGGGACTCCACAGTTTGGGCTTCATCAACTGGATGTTGATGGGGCAGATGCGGTTTGGTGTAGAGGTAAAGGACAAGTCTCAGTGCACTCACTGCTAGATTTTTAAGTAATAGAGAAATGAGAAACATAAAGCAGAGATCCTGCTTTTGTGTAAAGAGCCATTACTTAGCGTATTCTTTTTTTACTTGGGAGAAATAGTTGTTGGTGAATAAGTGGAACAATGACATATATGGGTCAAACATTTTGCAATTTCCATAGGGCTTTCACATCCACTGTTGCTTTACTCTTTTCATTGACCCTCAACTAGGAAAACAGGTGGACAGGATTCCTCTGCATTTTACAGGTGAGAATACTGGGATAGCAGAGAGGGAAGTTCAGAGGCCACAATGGAATGTGTGTCCTCTCCTCCTAGGTCAAAATGGGGCTGTCACTATGCGAACCCATCGTCTTCAAAGGGTGTTTGCTTTGGTTTACCTTTGACGTATACCTAGGTAAGACCTCATTTGTTTTTCACCTTTTCAAGTGTAAATAATGTCAAGACAAAAAACAAAGCCTTGACATTATTTTACACTTGAAAATATCTATGTTATTTAATATTTCTATACCCTGAAACCAGACAGTAATTTGTGTTGTTCACTTATTTTTAGATGATTGCAAGTGTTTTGATTCATCTTTAAAAGCTTATTTCCACAGCGCATGCCAAAATTAATTGAATTGCTTTTTGAAGAAAAGCTACTTTGTTTCCCAGTGAAATGATGACTCATGAGGTCCAACTGAGTCTCATTTATATCCCTCCCCAACATGTAATTTAAATGTGATTTATACAGAAAGTAAAAGAAATAAAGAAAAACAAGGAAAATGAATGAAGAAAACTTCCCCTTGCTTTCCTCTTTGACAAGTTTTCCTGCATTTGCAGTTAGATGGAAGAAAGTGGGCATAGCCCTTTGGGTGCCAAACGTTCTTTTTGACAGCAAAATTGATAAGTGGTATCTCTGTGTCCCAGGTTGTGTAAATGGTGCAAGGAAGGTGGATTTTGTCCCAATCCAAAGAAACACTTTGTGATATGCTGAGGTGCTCAGCACTAGTACCAGCTGGCCTGGGCAGCACTGGGTAGCACTGGGCTCCAGTGCATGGATCCGATCATCTGACAAGAAGGCTGAAGGCCACTTGGTGATATGTGCATGTGCATTCACGTGAGTGAGGTAGGGCAGGCTGAAGGAGGTCCTGGCATATCGAAGGAATAGGAAGGAGTGCATCTGGCTGGAATGGTGGGGAGCAGGAGAAGAGGGAGCCAGGTAGTCAAGGTGTGACAGAGATGGAGAATCCTGAGCAGATACGATGTCCTGAAGGAAATGGCCATTTTGACCATCACTTTTCTATTTTATAATTAGAAACTTTCTGAAAATTGGGAACACAGTACCTAGCACACAGTGGAAATGTGGTATGCGTTTGCTGAATACAAGCCTGCAGGAATTAGGGAGAGGAAGGATGACTGAGTGACATGTGCAGGACAGTGTAGGGTGGACAGATTTCAATGCCTTTCCCTGGCCGTTAAAGATTGGCTTTGAGTTAATGGGAACTTCCGAGGCTGCATTCACATAAAAGGGGACACTGGGTTCCCTACCAGCCTGTGTCCTTGAGTTACATATGGGGTGTGTAAGCATTTCACCAGGTGCTTCTGGAGGCTGTGGATGTCAGAAGAGTATCCAAATAGACTTTTTACTTTCTTTTTCCCCCAGTTTTTCCATCAAAGCAGATCTGCTGAAATACATTGCCATTCCTATTCTTACTGCCCCAGCACCCCAAAAGACTTGCCCTGCACATGCCCCCACGGGGTTTTCATATAAGCACTGAAGTGCAGCCACTTCATTGTCTTCATTTTTGTTTTGACACACTGTGGCCCTTTACTGTTAGGAAGGGTAGGCTGGATTCCTCAGTCTGTTCCGTGACTCAGCACTGCTTTTCAGTCTGTACACAGCGGGCAGCACCAGACTCTCTACTTTCCGAAATACAAGGCTGGGTAGTGCCCAGAGACTAAAGGGACATGTAGGTGATTTGGATCCACTTTGATGTTTTCCCACCTTCAGGGGCATGTCGGACAGAAACCTGCTAACATTGGGGAGTATACAATATTGTGGGTTTCAAGGGGCACTTTTGGCTAATTCCCAGAATCGCTCTGTGCCTTAATGCCCTCATGGGGAGTGGAGACAACATCTGTCTGTTGTAGGTGGATTTGTTCATGGTCAAGCAGGTGCACTTGTGAGTTGCTTTGTACACTGCAGAGGTGAATTCAAGGTGCTCTTATTTTTATTATCACTCCTATTTGGTGATTAATGGTGTGTTTCTTTTAATGGTGTACCCAAACAAAATGAAAATTCACTCCCATTGTTAACACGGTTTGTGAACTCATAGATTTCAGTCAAAGACTACATTCCATAAAAAAATAACTGTAATTAAAAAAGAGGAGACTAGGGGTTGGTAAGTGGTATGGTGGTTAAGGTGCTGGACTCCCACATGGTTGACCACAGTTTGAGTCCTGGACCTGGCAGCTTGTTCTCACTTTCTCTCTATTTGGTCAAATAAAAAAAGTAATAATAATAAATAAAATAATTCTTTAAAAAATTTGAACCTCTTATAGAACCATCTTTGAGTCTGCACCCATTTCATTGTCCTTCCAGCTGCAGTCGAGTTACCTCCTGAGCTGTTTGCTGATATCATTGATGAACTGCAGGCCTGGGCACAGACAAACATCCAGTCGGCCCACTTGGCCAGGCCTGGCACTCAGATTGTAGAGTAGGACTTTCTCTTAGCATGGCCATTGGTCACTACTCTAGCAGGCTCTAAAAGCAACAATACTTCCTGTGTCCTCTGAAAACATTTCTCCCCAAGAGTGTTTTGAACTTTCTTTCATGTGTGTTCTTTTGGTCCCCAGACTTCCCGTTGATCTTCTGCACAGCCCCTGAACGCCAGCGGGCCTGACATTGGTCTTCACCCAAGGAATTTGAGAAGTGGCCCTTACTGCCATCCACCCCAGGCTGAGATGGGATATGTAACTGCCATTGAATATTAGGGATGAGCTACAAAGTCCCTGAAAGACCTCATCTTTCCAAGCCCAACATATTTTCTTACAAGTACCTATGAACAGTAAATAAAAGGGTGACTCATAATAACTACCCCATCATCCCTCAATCCTTTATTCATCTCCTTTGTGAACCAGGCACACATGCTAACAAGTAAAATATTGTTGTTCTTTCTGCCTCTATAATAAACAACAGCATTACCTGGTGGAATGCATTCCCCTCCTCTGCAGGGAATAACTGCTTCAGAACTGAACAAAATGAGAAATTGTGACATCACTGAACCCACTTTTAAAATTAATATGAAGTGCTTGTCACAAAAATATGTATCTTCCCGTCGGGGAAAAAGTGACTAACATCACTGGAATCAGAAATATGAATGCATCCGGCTGTCATTTACCTGAGCAGTTTATTTTGGTTCTGTACAAAGGAGCCTTGAAGGTAATTGACAATAACAAGAACAAGTTAAGAACAAAAATCAAAATAAAAAACAAAACCTAGCTACCTCCAAATTCTTATGAGATGGTTATATTTTCACTGACTTCTTATCTGTATGTGGAAACAATAAGGCTGCAAGAGAGATTTATAGACTTGTATCCCCCTCCCTTTAAAGTTTTGCTATAGGGTACATGCACTTAATGGAGAGAAACAGAGAAAGGAAACATGAGAAAGCACCCCCGGAGGGATGACCATGACACAATCCCTTCCCTTCTCCTCTCAGGATTTTGGGGACACATGCCCAGTGTGTATTTCTTCCTTCCTTCCTTTCTTCCTCCCCCCTTTTTCTTTTCTTTTTTCTTTTTTCTTTTTTTACTATAAGGCGTGTGCACTTGCTGGGAGAGAGACAGAGAAAGGGAAAGTGAAAAATCACCCCCTAGAGGAATGGCCACACCACAATCCTTTCTCCTCCATTCTCCTTTCAGGATTTTTGGCCATGCACACACACACATATCCAACATGGTTTTTTAAGCCACAGGGTCCAGGATGCAAAACATGGGTTGCCATGTAGGATCCAGCACCCTGGCCTTAACCACCATGCATCTACTAACCTCCCAACGTGTACCTTCTGTTGGTCTCCCAGCCTGTTTCTCTTTTCTTTTTTTCTTATAATAATAATAATTATTTTTTATATATTCAATCATTATACAGCATTTAGCTTGTATAGAGAATTTACCCAACATCAAATACACCTCAGATCTGTCCAGTTGAGAATACTATACATGTCATCATCAACAGGCAATAAACCATTTCTGTGTCCCACAAACACTTGAAAATATCTATGTTATTTAATATTTCTATACCCTGAAACCAGACAGTAATTTGTGTTGTTCACTTATTTTTAGATGATTGCAAGTGTTTTGATTCATCTTTAAAAGCTTATTTCCACAGCGCATGCCAAAATTAATTGAATTGCTTTTTGAAGCAAAGCTACTTTGTTTCCCAGTGAAATGATGACTCATGAGGTCCAACTGAGTCTCATTTATATCCCTCCCCAACATGTAATTTAAATGTGATTTATACAGAAAGTAAAAGAAATAAAGAAAAACAAGGAAAATGAATGAAGAAAACTTCCCCTTGCTTTCCTCTTTGACAAGTTTTCCTGCATTTGCAGTTAGATGGAAGAAAGTGGGCATAGCCCTTTGGGTGCCAAACGTTCTTTTTGACAGCAAAATTGATAAGTGGTATCTCTGTGTCCCAGGTTGTGTAAATGGTGCAAGGAAGGTGGATTTTGTCCCAATCCAAAGAAACACTTTGTGATATGCTGAGGTGCTCAGCACTAGTACCAGCTGGCCTGGGCAGCACTGGGTAGCACTGGGCTCCAGTGCATGGATCCGATCATCTGACAAGAAGGCTGAAGGCCACTTGGTGATATGTGCATGTGCATTCACGTGAGTGAGGTAGGGCAGGCTGAAGGAGGTCCTGGCATATCGAAGGAATAGGAAGGAGTGCATCTGGCTGGAATGGTGGGGAGCAGGAGAAGAGGGAGCCAGGTAGTCAAGGTGTGACAGAGATGGAGAATCCTGAGCAGATACGATGTCCTGAAGGAAATGGCCATTTTGACCATCACTTTTCTATTTTATAATTAGAAACTTTCTGAAAATTGGGAACACAGTACCTAGCACACAGTGGAAATGTGGTATGCGTTTGCTGAATACAAGCCTGCAGGAATTAGGGAGAGGAAGGATGACTGAGTGACATGTGCAGGACAGTGTAGGGTGGACAGATTTCAATGCCTTTCCCTGGCCGTTAAAGATTGGCTTTGAGTTAATGGGAACTTCCGAGGCTGCATTCACATAAAAGGGGACACTGGGTTCCCTACCAGCCTGTGTCCTTGAGTTACATATGGGGTGTGTAAGCATTTCACCAGGTGCTTCTGGAGGCTGTGGATGTCAGAAGAGTATCCAAATAGACTTTTTACTTTCTTTTTCCCCCAGTTTTTCCATCAAAGCAGATCTGCTGAAATACATTGCCATTCCTATTCTTACTGCCCCAGCACCCCAAAAGACTTGCCCTGCACATGCCCCCACGGGGTTTTCATATAAGCACTGAAGTGCAGCCACTTCATTGTCTTCATTTTTGTTTTGACACACTGTGGCCCTTTACTGTTAGGAAGGGTAGGCTGGATTCCTCAGTCTGTTCCGTGACTCAGCACTGCTTTTCAGTCTGTACACAGCGGGCAGCACCAGACTCTCTACTTTCCGAAATACAAGGCTGGGTAGTGCCCAGAGACTAAAGGGACATGTAGGTGATTTGGATCCACTTTGATGTTTTCCCACCTTCAGGGGCATGTCGGACAGAAACCTGCTAACATTGGGGAGTATACAATATTGTGGGTTTCAAGGGGCACTTTTGGCTAATTCCCAGAATCGCTCTGTGCCTTAATGCCCTCATGGGGAGTGGAGACAACATCTGTCTGTTGTAGGTGGATTTGTTCATGGTCAAGCAGGTGCACTTGTGAGTTGCTTTGTACACTGCAGAGGTGAATTCAAGGTGCTCTTATTTTTATTATCACTCCTATTTGGTGATTAATGGTGTGTTTCTTTTAATGGTGTACCCAAACAAAATGAAAATTCACTCCCATTGCTAGCACGGTTTGTGAACTCATAGATTTCAGTCAAAGACTACATTCCATAAAAAAATAACTGTAATTAAAAAATACGAGACTAGGGGTTGGTAAGTGGTATGGTGGTTAAGGTGCTGGACTCCCACATGGTTGACCACAGTTTGAGTCCTGGACCTGGCAGCTTGTTCTCACTTTCTCTCTATTTGGTCAAATAAAAAAAGTAATAATAATAAATAAAATAATTCTTTAAAAAATTTGAACCTCTTATAGAACCATCTTTGAGTCTGCACCCATTTCATTGTCCTTCCAGCTGCAGTCGAGTTACCTCCTGAGCTGTTTGCTGATATCATTGATGAACTGCAGGCCTGGGCACAGACAAACATCCAGTCGGCCCACTTGGCCAGGCCTGGCACTCAGATTGTAGAGTAGGACTTTCTCTTAGCATGGCCATTGGTCACTACTCTAGCAGGCTCTAAAAGCAACAATACTTCCTGTGTCCTCTGAAAACATTTCTCCCCAAGAGTGTTTTGAACTTTCTTTCATGTGTGTTCTTTTGGTCCCCAGACTTCCCGTTGATCTTCTGCACAGCCCCTGAACGCCAGCGGGCCTGACATTGGTCTTCACCCAAGGAATTTGAGAAGTGGCCCTTACTGCCATCCACCCCAGGCTGAGATGGGATATGTAACTGCCATTGAATATTAGGGATGAGCTACAAAGTCCCTGAAAGACCTCATCTTTCCAAGCCCAACATATTTTCTTACAAGTACCTATGAACAGTAAATAAAAGGGTGACTCATAATAACTACCCCATCATCCCTCAATCCTTTATTCATCTCCTTTGTGAACCAGGCACACATGCTAACAAGTAAAATATTGTTGTTCTTTCTGCCTCTATAATAAACAACAGCATTACCTGGTGGAATGCATTCCCCTCCTCTGCAGGGAATAACTGCTTCAGAACTGAACAAAATGAGAAATTGTGACATCACTGAACCCACTTTTAAAATTAATATGAAGTGCTTGTCACAAAAATATGTATCTTCCCGTCGGGGAAAAAGTGACTAACATCACTGGAATCAGAAATATGAATGCATCCGGCTGTCATTTACCTGAGCAGTTTATTTTGGTTCTGTACAAAGGAGCCTTGAAGGTAATTGACAATAACAAGAACAAGTTAAGAACAAAAATCAAAATAAAAAACAAAACCTAGCTACCTCCAAATTCTTATGAGATGGTTATATTTTCACTGACTTCTTATCTGTATGTGGAAACAATAAGGCTGCAAGAGAGATTTATAGACTTGTATCCCCCTCCCTTTAAAGTTTTGCTATAGGGTACATGCACTTAATGGAGAGAAACAGAGAAAGGAAACATGAGAAAGCACCCCCGGAGGGATGACCATGACACAATCCCTTCCCTTCTCCTCTCAGGATTTTGGGGACACATGCCCAGTGTGTATTTCTTCCTTCCTTCCTTTCTTCCTCCCCCCTTTTTCTTTTCTTTTTTCTTTTTTCTTTTTTTACTATAAGGCGTGTGCACTTGCTGGGAGAGAGACAGAGAAAGGGAAAGTGAAAAATCACCCCCTAGAGGAATGGCCACACCACAATCCTTTCTCCTCCATTCTCCTTTCAGGATTTTTGGCCATGCACACACACACATATCCAACATGGTTTTTTAAGCCACAGGGTCCAGGATGCAAAACATGGGTTGCCATGTAGGATCCAGCCACCTGGCCTTAACCACCATGCATCTACTAACCTCCCAACGTGTACCTTCTGTTGGTCTCCCAGCCCTTTTCTCTTTTCTTTTTTTCTTATAATAATAATAATTATTTTTTATATATTCAATCATTATACAGCATTTAGATTGTATAGAGAATTTACCCAACATCAAATACACCTCAGATCTGTCCAGTTGAGAATACTATACATGTCATCATCAACAGGCAATAAACCATTTCTGTGTCCCACAAATGCCACCCTGTTTTTCAACTACTGGGTCTGGGACTCCAACTGCATAGTCAGCCATGTGGGATCTAGCCACATTAATCACCGCACCACCTGGCTGGTCTCGAGATTATATAGACTCTTAGTGCTTGATGGGAACTAGGCTAGTTTAGTTTAGTTTAGTTTTAGTTGGAACCTCTTTTCCTAGCAAAACTTAAAGTGGAAGGATGTTTCAGGAAAGTTTCATGAGCACAGCTACCCTGGCTGAAACACATGTACACATGCCTTTGTGTGTGTGTGTGCTTGCACGCACATACACGTGTACTGGAGGCTGAGATACTCTCTTGCTCTCACCAAACCCACCTGCAACCCCTGAGCACCTTTCCAGGAAGCTCATGGCCTTGAGGAACTAGGAAAAAAGCCTGGTGCATTCCAGACACCTCTCTTGGAGGAAGGCTCAGAAGCTCAGATCTGGCCTGGGGAAGACTGGCCAGGCCCCCCACCCCAAATGGGCTCTGAGCTGAACTATGGCTGTCTCTTCACATTTATTTTGTTCATTGGCCCCTTTGCCTGAGGAAAATGTGCTTGGCCACTGAAGGGCATTGCTTCCATTAGTCAGCTTCATATTCCGGATGTTAAAAACTACCCTGCTCTGACGTTAATGTGGTCCCAGTCAGAACTGAGTCTTAGGATGAATAATCTGTGGTCCTTTTGTCTTTGATTTATTTGGTGACGTTCCAGCAAGAAAACTTGAAAGCTTGAAACATCCTTTCTCATTAATAAGAAAATTTCCATTTCTGTTATATAAACATGATTCAAAAACCTGATTACAAGGTCCCAATTTTTTTTCAGAAAGGAAAAGCATTTGTAACTCAACTCTGCCATATGTTCTCATCTCAAATGGTAGTCAGCTCAGTTAAATTGCTTATAACTGTTTGGAGTGGAAGAGCTTTGGCAGAATGGCAGTCACATTTCAGAACCTGTGTACCCCACTATCTTGTCTGTTAATATGGGTAGTGGCAAAGGAGCCAACTTCTATACTGGATCACATGCTATTTTTAGTACATTTCTGAGACATTATTTATTGAATTCAGGTACCTCCTCCTTCTCTTCTTCCTTTTGGAATTTTGGGTATTCATGCACATGTCCAGTGTATTACTCTAGCCTCTGGGTCCAGTACTCCAGCCATAAGGTTGGCCACATGGATCCCAGCCACCTTAACCACCAGGCCATTGAGCTCTCCCGAAGTCCAACTTCTATGCACAACACTTAATTACTGTGGTACAGGGCCAGCCCATGTATTTTGTATTTCTTTAGATGTTTTTTTAGCAATGATTTATGTAATTTTATTATTATTATTATTATTTTTAAATTTGATCAGAGAGACAACAGGGGAAAGTGAGAAAGCAAACTGCCAGGGCCAGGATTTGAATTGAGGTAGCCATCTTGTAGTCCAGCACCTTAACACCACACCACCCACTGAGCCCAATCAATAGATCTTTTTTAAGTTCATTTATATATTGAGACACGAATAGAGGGATACTTTTGACAAGGTCCCTGCTCAATGTCTCTGCTTTAGTGCTTCCTCAAGGGCTTGGTGGCAAGAAAGAGTTAAAGTAGCAGCAGTGCTGGTTTGGGCCACAGCAGGCATTGTTGTAGTTAGGGAGGACAGTGGTTTCTCTTGGAATACAGAGATCAATAATAGTGCTACTGAATTTGGTTCATTACACAAAACTTTTTTTCCTCTACAGTTGTGTCATGTACTCTGTCACAGCACCATATTACAGAAATATTTGAAATAAACAAGGTATGTTTTTCTTCTGGTTTTATCTTACTATACTGACTGTTCTTCTCCCTTTCCTTTAACATTGCATTTCCTCTTCATCTAATCTTTTTTTTTTTTTTTTGAGAGGTTTTTGCTATAGGGCGCATGTGCTCGCCAGACAGACAGAGACAGACAGAAAGCGAGAAATCACCTCCCAGAGGGGATGGCCATGCCGCAATGCCTTCTCCTCCATTCTCCTCTCGGGATCTTGGGCACACACGCACATGTGCCTGGCGTGAGTTTAAACCACCGGGTCTGGGGCTCGAACCACGGTTGACTGTGTGGGAGTCCAGTGACATAGCCATTACGCTGACTGCTGGTCCCTCTTCATCTAATCTTAAGGTTAGAGCATCTTTAGGCTCATCCCTTGGGCATCTTTGCTTCTCTCGCTGCGCTCATTGTCATTCTGATCTTATTCACATTTATGGCTTTAAAGACCATGTATGTGCTACACTGAAATTTACATTTCTAGAACAGGCATATCCCCTGAACCCCAAACTTGCATACCCAACTGTGAACTTTGCATAACCACTGTAAGTGCAGTAGATATCTGAAATCAAATCCTTGATCTTTTTCCCCTGAACCTTCTACATCTACATATTTCCACCTCTTAGTAAGTAGCAACTGTTTTGGCCAAAGCCTTGAAATTCAACTTGACATCCTTTTCACGTACCCCCAGTCCAATCCATAAGCAAATTCTGTCTGTACTTCCTTCTAAATGTATCCACCTTCTTACTACCACCACTGCTTAAACTGATGCTGCCCATCATCACTGTCTCACCTGAAATCGTACCACAGCCTCCTGGCTACTCTTCTTGCTCTTTCCCATGTCCCATTCAATCATTTTTCTGCACAGATGCCAGAGTGATGTTTTGAAAATAACATTTAGATCATGTCACTCTTCTGCTCAAAACTTTCACTTAGAGGAAAACCAAAAGTTCAGTGTAATCTTATTTTCAGCTATTCCACCCTCGTCTCCTGACACCTCTCAGATTTTTCTCTCCTCCTTCTACTTGAATGAACAAGTTTGGATGAGAGGATGCAATTTACTTCAGAGAAAAAGTAAGGCATTGTAGCGCAACATTGGACATGAGCCAAAGAAAGGTAGAGTGATTTCTGGTACATGCAAGAACTTTGCTTCATAAGTATATGAACTCTGGCAGGGAACCCAACAGTTGTCCCCATAGTGAGTGACTCAGAGCTCAAGGGCGACCAGGTGCCTAGAATAATGACTAGGAATTCTTTTATAGACAGAGAGAGACATAGTTATACTGAGGCTGAATGTGTTATAATTTTTGCTTGTTTATTTGGTATCATTTTGAGTCTTTTAGTCCCATAGGTCGTGTCATAAAAAGAAAAAAAGTAATAATTAAAAGTAGGCTATGAACATGAAAATTTGAGGACTATTTCTCTTGATAACAGTATTTTTAAACCCCACAACAACAAACTGTAGCTGTTTGAGTCTGATAGTATCTGAGACTGACTAGTCCACCACCCTCTCTTTCTGTATTGGGTTATCAGTAAAGTCATGATGCGTTTTTGCATAGAAAAGTAGAAAAATACGTCATAACTTTCCTGATGACCTAGTAGATTGGGAGATGAACTAAGAAATGATCTTGCGCAGTTGTAACCCAGGGAGATCTAGCCCACGGCCTCATCCTGCTTTTTTTCTGAGCAGTGTTGATTGGCTGTTGTGAAGACTACTAGCACTAGTTTGTTTGGGAATCAGTGGAGTATTCTAAAATAATACTCTGAATTAAGTGTTTCCAAATATTGACTATCTTAAAAGCAGCTTCAATTTTTTTTAATTTCACATGGAGCTGAAGTATTTATTCTGCAAGTGAGTGCTCTAATCATCTACAATGGGATTGAGAGGTTTTGCTGTAAAGCTTGCCAGTCAATTTCTGCCAAGGTGGTATTTTGAAATCAATGTACTATTCCTAGTGCCAATAGGACATAGGGCTGTACCCATGTTCTACTGTCATATGGAAAGCTTAAAAGCTCCTAATGGATAAACAAATTTTGAGTGAAACAGAAATCATTAAAAACTATGCAAAAATGGATCAGAAGATAAAATCATGATAGTAACTTAAAAGTGATTATAGATCCATAATACTTAATGGGCTAAAATTGTTGATATACATCTATTTATGGTGTACTAACTTTTTTTTCTTTAGAGAGATTTTTTGCTACAGGGAATGTGTGTTCACTGGAGACACAGAGAGACAGAGCGAGAGAGAGAGACAACGTGAGAAATCATCTCCTGGGGGGGGTGGCCATGCCGCAATCCCTTCTCCTCCATCCTCCTCTCAGAATTTTTGGCATGCTTACACACATGCCTGGTGTGAGTTTTAAGCTTCTGGGTCCAGAACTTAAACCACGGTCAGCCATGCGGGGGTCCAGCGCCTTAACCACTCTACCACCTGCTGTCCCCATTGCAAACTAACTTTAAATCTTTAAATGTTCCAAATGGAACTTTCAGTTGTTAGTATCTGAAATTATTTGCATTTGATAGACATCAATGCCAATGAGAAAATTACAGACTTGACCTAACTATGTCACATCAGTCACTGAGATGTTACTGAGGAGCCTGACCTCCTTGTTCAATCTCAACAGTGTTTTGCTGCAAACTAATACTGTCATGTCAGCCCTGAGGAAGGAGCTAGATGTATTAAACTATAAAAAGTTCAGTTCAGAAGCATTCAGGAAGTGTCTACTATGTACCCTGGCACTGTATTAGACAATGTAGCGGGTGCCAGAGTGGAAATGATCTTCAGCCTGGTAGGAAGAGATGAAACCAGACGCAAGGGCTATAGTCAAGTGTGAGATAAAAAATAGTGTGAGCTTTAGAGCAAGACAGCCTTGAGTTCAAATTCTGCCTCTACATTGTCATAACTCTAAACCCAAGTAAGGTATTCTAACTTTTATGAGCCTTGATTTTCTCATCTGTCACTTGGGGTTAATAATGGTGGTCACTGTGGTGAGGATGACATGAGATTATACATATAAAGTCTCTTCACTTAGTATGTACTGAATAAGAATTTGCTATTTCCCTTTTCCTGTGCAGCTCTCATACATGGGATATAATACCTGACCTTCTGAATGAGGTAATTAATGAGTATTTTTTCATCTGAACTCTTGAAAAGAGGGAAATCAATGTGTCCTGGATGCTGGGCTGGAATTGACAGTGGAGGCTGCATGGAGGAGGTAGGAACTGATGAGGTTAAGATAGTCAGAAGAAGTAAGAACAGTATGTTGTCCAGAGTACCCCAATTATTTTTCACATAAGGGCCTACTTAGAAAATGATAATGTTGTACCACACTCTGGGGTTAGACAAAAGGGGCTGTTTATGAGCCAGCTGGTAGCATTTCAATTTAAGGTGGCCAGATCCCACATGGCTGATGGCATAGTTCAAGTCCCAGACCCTGTGGCTTGAAGAACACACTGAGCATGTGTGTGTGTGCAAGCCCCAAATTTCAAAAGAAGGGAAACTTGGAGGAGAGAGGATTGCAGCACGACCATCCCCATGGTGGGATGCTTTCTCACTTTCTCAGTCTCTCTCTGTTTCTCTGTCTCTCTCTCTCTCTAGTGAGTACACATGCCGTCTAGCAAATTTTTTTTAAAGAATTATTTTTAAGGGGGCTGTTTAGAGCTTGAAGTGTCCTTCCCATAGAATGAGTGCTTGCCAGAGATACTGCCCAGTCAATAGGAGGGCCGAGGAGGTCAATACCTACACAAATCTGTTACTAATTTCTAACCCATTGGCCAGAAAGGTCTGGTGTAGAGAACTTGAAGATTCAAATTCCCACATTGGTTTCTTTAAATCATTTTTGGAATGAGGCAGGGGATGAATAAATAAGACCTTAACCAATCAGTTCCCAGCACTTGGCTTTACAGGTAAAATTATGACTGGTGGCACTGTTTCTTAAGGTGTGGTACCAGGAAGTGGGGAGAGGAGGCCACATATAGGCAGGAGTAAAGGCCAAATATCCTTTAATGTCTTTCTTGCCTTCTGGTGGTGAGCTCATTGCATTGGCCTGCCCTAAACTACTGAAGTTTTCTGTGTGGACCATAATGCTTTGTGTATTAGCACTCAATGAACATGTGTTGAGTTGGATTGAGTAGATAAGATTATTGACAAAAGGCTCCACTGCACGTTTGGGCTTGTGCCTTGTGCTAGTGTCAGTGTGTAGACAAGGAGGTTTCCTGAGCACATCACTCCTCTGCTCTCCGTTGTCTTCTCTAAGCCTTAGTGACAGAGCCCAGGATTCACTTCCAACATAATGGCTTCCCAATTACATATACACTTGGCCCTTGTGACCTCCTCCAACTAAAAACACCCAACAGTTAAGTTTCAAAGTGAGACTTTTCATAAAGGATGTAACAGAAGGAAATTCTGACACATTCTATAATATGGATGACCCTCAAAGACATTATTCTGAGTGAAATAAGTCAGGCATAAAAGGAAAAAAATAGTATATGATCATACTCCTATGAAAGTGCAAGGATAGTCAAACTCATATAGACAGAGAGTAGAATGATGGTCGGCAGGGACTGGGGTTAACAATGGAGCTATTGGTTAATGAGCACAGAGTTTCAACTGGGAAAGATGAGGATAGATGGTGGTGATAGGTGCACAACAGTGTTAATATAATCAATGCCACTGAACTGTGTGCTCAAAAATGGTTGGGAACCAGCAGTTAGCGTAATGGCTATGTCGCTGGACTCCCATGTAGTCGATTGTGGTTCGCGTCCCGGACCCAGTGGCTTAAAACTCACGCCGGGCATGTGTGCGTGCGTACCCAAGATCCTGAGAGGAGAATGGAGGAGAAGGGGTTGCAGCATGACCATCCTCCCTGGGGGGGGTGATTTCTCGCTTTCTGTCTCTATGTCTGTCTCTGTCTGTCTGGCGAGCGCATGCGCCCTATAGCAAAAACCTTTAAAAAAATGGTTATAATGGTAAATTTTATATTATGTGTGTTTTACTACAATTTTTAAGAGGGAAAAAAATGAGGTACCCGAATGATCTGTAAATCTCAGGAGAGAGCTGCATGAATATTGAGCAATAAATATGATTCTTCATTTTATTTATCTTTTTAGGAGAGGTTTTTGCTATAGGGTGTCTGTGCTTGCTGGAAAGACAGAGAGAGAGAGAGAGAGAGAGAGAGAGAGAGAAAGAAAGAGAGAGAGAGAGAAAGAGAAAGAGAAAGATCATTCCCTCCTAGGGGGATGGCCATGCCGCAATCCCTTCTCCTCCACTTCCTCTTGGGATTTTGGACATGTACACACACACACTCAGTTTGAGTCTCAGGCCACTAGGTCCGGGACTTGAACTGTGATCAGCCCTGTAGGAGTCCAGTGCCTTAACCACTGTGCCACCTGCTGGCCCTCATTGTATTATCAAAAGAGAAAGCCCAGCAAATGTCCAAATTAAAGCAGTTTTCAATCACATTGTGTGATGAGCTAAGTCACCTCTCTCTATTTCTTCCCATCTTTCTTTTAGTTTTAAATAGATGTAAAATGTGCTTGGATAGGTGAAAGAACCCGTTTTAGTGGGACTCACCGTCAGTCTTCATAGACACCTAGGAATAGGATGGGGGCAGAGAGGAGGACATGGGGGAGGGAAGACACCTGTTGAGGAATGTGACCAGGAGTGCCACCCACTGTGCCATCAGAACAAGACTGGGGCAGCTCCTGTCCTGTGGGTTAGTCCTTGTTGTTTTCTCCATGGCATTTGCTTAAGGCTCCTGGCACTGCCTGAGAACTAGGTTCTAGTCTCAACTGAGGCACTGCCTTATGGACTTGAATTGTCCCTTGGGAGACTGGATGGTTTCTCAAAGTCCATGGGCCCAAGTCTCAAAATTTCTTACCAGCAGTGGGCCCAAAAATGTGGAAGCAGTGCTTTTCCCAGATTTGGGGCTTGGTGGGCATTATAGATTGAATTGTACTTCCCCGAGAAAGATCTATTGAAGTCCAAAGCCTGTACCTCAGAATGTGACCTCTTTGGAGACAGTGTCTTTTAGAGGCCATCAAGTTAACATGAGGCCATTTGGGTGGGCCCTCATCCAATATGTCTGTGTGTTTCTAAAAAGGCAGACTTGGGACATGGACACACCCACAGGAAAGATGATGTGAAGAGCCACAGTCGCAAATGACCATCTGCAAGCCAAGGAGGGAGACCTGGAACAGAGCTCTCCCTCACAGTCCTTAGAAGGAAAAACCGGCCCTCCCAACACCTTGATCTCAATACATTGCTGCCTAAAGTCGCCAGTCTGTGGTGCTTTGTTATAGTAACCCTAGCAACTGTGAAGGCAGGGAAGGCAGGTTTCCAATTCAGTGATCATTCCTGTCTCTTTCCCAGGTAGGTTCTAGAACTGAAAGGAAGAAAAGGCTGGTGATGAAGGAAGGGTTTCACAGAGACTGCTTCAAGCATCCTCAATTCAGTGATTCTTTGCGTCACCAGTGCCTCCCTGGGACAGGGTAACTTTCCTAATTTACACAAACCTTCTCTTAATGCATTCTCGTCACTTACAAAGGGAAGTAAAATTTAGTGCTGAGATGGAGGAGCTGTTCTAAGGAGTTTTGAATGCTAAAAACTTAGTCATACAGACTAGATGTTCCCTAATCAGGATCACTTAGCTATTGCTAAGATTTTCTAAGTCCATCAACAGCCTCTCACCTCCTCTCAGTTCATTACGGCACACAGCTAGAGTGCCTATTATGGGGAATACGGAATGTTGGCAGCTGCTTAGACATACAATTATCCTCTGTATATAGTTGGTAAAAGCACCTCTACGCAGCTCATCACGGTTTTTCAACTAGGACCAAGGAAATTGCTGTCTGATTATTCTCTTCAGGCCCATCAGTTAGGGAGCCTTTTCCAATGCAGCATCTGATGACTTGACCAAAATCGGTTTTTATCCCCAAAGATTGAGCCTGATAAATGAGATGAAGAGCTGTATAAAATGGTTTAGAGAACAAACTTCATTTCATCATTTCAAAGTATGGTGTCTTCCTCACATCCTCACGGATTCTTCTGGGTTTAATTTCTCCCCACTAAGTTCTCACTGCCTGAACTTGTGCAAAACATATAGCAGTTGCAATAGCGAAGAACTCATATTGGAAATTAAATCAAATGTGTTGATTTTTTTTGCGGAATACTGCCATTTTTCTGACGGATTTTGCTGTTACTCAATGAACCATTACAGAGAAGCAGCAAGGTGAGCATTGAACCAAAAGTTACCCAATTCTATGTTTACTAAATTGTTCTGTCTTCAGAGCATAGGTCTTCATCTTTCTCTATGCTCCATTGTAGGCCATCTTGTTCATCTCCAGTCACTATCTTTATGCTGGTAACATCCAAATACATTTCTCTAGCCCAGATCTCCTTTGAATGCCAGACCTGCAAAACCAGCTTCCTCCTGGGCATTCACTCAGCTATCCCCCAACTCTCAAACACAGTCCGTTTAAGTCACCATCGACACATCTTGCCCGACATGGAAGAATCTGTTTCTAAAGTGAGATGAAAGGAGCTGAACTGTTGTCTGAGCTTACTCCTGTTCAAGTCAGTAGTCCCAAAGGTGTGGCATTCATGTGACATAGTCTTCTATGTCATTTTGGCACTTGAGCCCATTGGTAGATGCCCCAGTTG
>NW_006209292.1:434334-434990 GCF_000334495.1 Tupaia belangeri chinensis | reverse complement strand
CTGTGCTGTTCCCACTTATTTTCTCCCAAGCTTAGCTTCTGTACAGCCCTTCCCTTTTCTATCCCATTTGATGGTTTATCAGTTCTTTGGCTTAATTTGAAAAAATAAAGATTTTTAAAGTGTACTTCTAAGTTCACAGCAAAGTAGAGAAGAAGGCTCAGAGATATCCCATATATCCACTGCTCTCACACATACATAACCTCCCCCACAATCAACATTACCTCTAGAGAGGTACAATGGGATTTTTTTTTTTTATTATGAAGTTCCAGACATACAAATGAAGAAATAATTAGTAATGCAATCAGTGCGTACATACCTAGCACTGAACTTAAGTAATTTAAACAGTAAAAATGCAACTGAAGTCCCATGTCCACCCCTCCCTGATTTCATTCTCTGGTCTCCTCTCCAAAGTATTTATTTTCTATTATGAATTTACTGATTTTCATTCTCATGTCTTTATCTTTTTACTCAATATTTATGTATCGATAAAAATATGTACTACTGTTTTGTATGTTTTTAAGATTCACAAAATTATATCATGCTACAAATTGCTTTATTCACTCATTACCTATTCTTGAGAGCTGTCCATGTTGATAAATGCACTTTTTTTTCATAAGTTTTAACTACTTTATAGTATTCTTTTTTTTTTTCTTTTT
>NW_006209292.1:430237-434313 GCF_000334495.1 Tupaia belangeri chinensis | reverse complement strand
CTCACCAGACAGACAGAGAGAGACAGAGAGACAGAAAGCGAGAAATCACGCCCCACGGGGGATGGCCACACCACAATCCCTTCTCCTCCATTCTCCTCTTGGGATCTTGGGCACGCACGCACACGTGCCCGGCGTGAGTTTAAGCCACCGGGTCCGGGACTCGAACCGCGGTCAACTACGTGGGAGTCCAGTGACTTGGCCATTATGCTAACTGCTGGTCCCACTCTATAGTATTCTTTAAAAAATGTATTTATTTCCAAGAGAGAGCAAGACCTGCAACAGGGTCCTCATGTCACAGTCCACCCCCCAGACTCAGCCAGCCCAAATCATAGGCATGTACATGAGCCCCTAGCGTACTCAGGGAAGGTCCCGGATACAAACCTAGGACCGTTCCCACGCAGGTCTAGCTGCATCATCACTGCACCCACCATCTGGCCCCCAACTACTTTATGGTATTCTGTTGAATGTACAATATGTTTATCCATTCTCTTGTTATGGACATTTTGGTGTTTCTAGTTTTCTGCTTTTACAAACAAATATTGCTCTAAACATTCTTATACATATCTCCTGGTGCAGTAATTTCTCTAGGGCTGCTTTTCTCCTTTTCAAAAAGAGTTTTAATTTTTTTATTTTTTTTGGAGAGGTTTTCGCTATAGGGCATGTGCGCTCACCAGACAGACAGAGACAGAGAGACAGAAAGTGAGAAATCACCCCCCAGGGGGGATGGCCACGCCGCAATCCCTTCTCCTCCATTCTCCTCTCGGGATCTTGGGCACATACGCACACGCGCCCAGCGTGAGTTTAAGCCACCGGGTCCGGGATGCGAACCACAGTCGACTACGTGAAAGTCCAGCGACATAGCCATTACGCTAACTGCTGATCCCAAAAAGAGTTTTACTTTGAAAGGTTTTTGGACTTACAGGAAAATTGCAGAAATTGTAGAGTTCCCATATAATATTCACTCAGCTTCCCCTAATATTATCACAGAATTATAGTATAATAATCAAAAACAAACAATTAAAATTGGCACAATATTAGTATTAACCTACAGAATTTATTGGAATTTCACCAGTTTGAGTTTTTCAAACTTCTTGTTGTGACCCATAAGTGCAATGATTTGGAATTTGGGCAAAGCATTGGAATTACCTGAGGTACTTTCAAAGCTACTGATTCTGAAGTCACAACCCTTAGACATTCCAGTTTCACTTGTTTGGGTTATGACCTGGGCAATGGAAATTAGAAAACTCCCTAGATGATTGTAATATGCAGTCAAAGGTGAGAAACGTGGCATTAGTAGATCATGAAATCAATTTAATTGGTCATGCTAAGTATTAAAAAATGAAATGGAATAGAAAATATTAGAAGGTGTTACATGTAGGAAAATAATTCTTGCAGAACTTTTGCTTAAATTATAAAAACAAGATTACAATGCAAAATGATTGTAAACTATGACTCAAAAACAGAGAAGATCTAAGTCATAGATCTAGGAGTAAAATCATTAGGTCACAACATATGTGCACCTTTCATTTTACTAGATGTTGCCAGAATGCTTGCTAAAGTGTTTGCACTGAATTACACACTACCAGTAATATATGAAAGCCCCAATTGTCTCATTTCCTTGCTAACAGCTGGTATTGTCAGAATTTTTAAAGTTTTGCTAATACAGTCAGTGTAAAATGGTTTCTTGTGATTTAGTAGATATTTCTCAGGTAACAAAGATGTTTGAGCACCATTTAACATGTACATCAATCAGATTTCCTTTTCAGGGAAGTCCCTATTCATGTCTTTTGACTGCTTTTTTTTTTTTCATTTTCTACATTAATTCACTATACACCATCACAACACACAAATGAATTTTCCATCCAAAATACCCTGTGCATTGGCTCAATCAAGCACATCAACATACATGTTCTCAGCAAATAATTTTCCAATTCTTATGTCCTGCATACCTTGCCTTTTGTTTTGCCATCCTTGATTCCCCATCCCCCACCCTCTGCTATGTCCCATCCTCCTCCCCCATTGTCCCTGGCATCCATGGCTGCCCTCCATGCCCTCCCCCCCCATTCAATTGTTCTGCCAATGAACTTAATTAGTCTAAATATATCCAATAGCTAGCTTAGCTGACACATACCTATGCATGTACCCAAGTCTGACTTTAGGCATAGACCCCAGTGAGTAGAATGAACATTCTATAAAGTAGTACCCAGCTGTGCCCATACAGCTCACTGCAGTCGTCAAATATGCATTGCATTTTCTACTTCCTGTTCCTTAAGCAAGAGCTAATAATTTCACCTGGAAACAGAAATTCCAATGGTTATCAGACTATCTACCACAATTATTTGAGACTATTTTCTCTGGAAAGAATTCCCTACTGTTCTCTTTGACTTAGGTGTTCATTATTTTATAAACAAAGTAACTATTGTTAATTCAGTCATTATAGTCACCCCACTATATATGGTGCAGTGGTTAAGATTATAGGGCCTATAGATAGTTTCACTGCTATTTAAAATTGTTCTAGAGTAAACAAAGAAGAAAAATTGAAAATTATTTTCATGAAATAAATATATAATTGATGCTAAATTCTGAAAAAAATTACATACACATAAATCCTGACAAAAATAATACACACATAAAGAAAACCCAAGACTAATCTCTATTAAGAAAAGTGATCTAACTTATTCTTTTCTTATAGAGTCTGATTCTGTTTATTTAAGGAATTATTTTATTTAACTTAATTTATTTATTTCAGTTTTACCCAAGAGGGACAGAGTGAGAGAGAAGGAAAAGTGAGAAAACAAGCCACCAGGTCCACGTCTTGAACCATGGTCAGCCATGTGGGAGTCCAGCCCCTTTAACCATCATCCAAAGGATGGGGAATCAGATGGTGGTGCAGAGGTAAAACCTGACAGTCTGCAAGACAGACCCACATGGGGAGGTTGAAGGTTGCCTGTTTGTTTCTGGAGATCTCCCTGAGTACTCCTGGCCTGTATGTACCCAAGATCCAGGGATGGTCGAGGCTAGGGGAAGATCATTGTGAGAAGATCCTGTTGGGAGTGCTATCTCTCTGTCTCTCTTATTCAGAAATGAATCAATAAATTAAATAAATAAGTAAAATAACGGAAAAAATGGCTATTTTGTAGTTTAGTGATGTATGTTCTACATATCAATCCTTTGTCAGAAAACTGTGTTGCACATCTTCCAGCATTCTGTGGCTTCTTTTCACATTTCAAAGTGGTATTTGTTGCACATAAATTTTATTTAAATGTAGTTGAAAGTATTGTGTAATGGCTATGTCGCTGGACTCCCACTAAGTCGAACGCAGTTCAAGTTCCAGACCCGGTGGCTTAAACTCACACCAGGCGTGTGTGCGTGCATGTCCAAGATCCCAAGAGGAAAATGGAGGAGAAGGGATTGCGGCATGGCCATCCTCGCTGGGGGGTGATTTCTCGCTTTCTGTCTCTCTGTCTCTCTCTGTCTGTCTGGAAAGCGCAAGTGTCCTATGGCAAAAAAAAAAAAAAAACTCTCCACAAAAAAAAAAAGTATTGATCTTTAGGGTTTGTGCTCCTGTCTTTTTAAAAGAAATTATTCCTCACCCTGAGATCACAAAGATATTCTCCTCTATTTTCTTCCTTTTTTTAAAGAGAGGTTTTTGCCATAGGATGTGTGTACTTGTGGGAGAGAGAGCCAGTGAGAGGGAAAGTGAGAAATCACTCCCCAGGGGGGATGGCCACACTAATCCCTTCTCCTCCATTCTCCCCCTGGGATCTTAGGCATGCATACACACACATACCCAGTGTGAGTTTCAAGCCCTTGGGTCTGGACTCAAATTGCAGTCAGTCATGTGGGAATCCATAGATGTAACCACTGTGACATCTGCTCGCCTTGTCCTCTATTTTTTTTTCTTTTTCTTTTTTCAAATTCAAATTTATTTATTTACATTCATTCACTATACATCATTACAACATACAAAATGAGATTTCCCATCCAGAATACACTGTATATTGGCTCAATCAAGCACATCAACATACGTGTTATCATCAACAAATAATTTTCCATTTGAAAAAAGAAAAAGAAAA
>NW_006209292.1:427437-427851 GCF_000334495.1 Tupaia belangeri chinensis | reverse complement strand
AGGAGTGTGCAGAAAAGGAAACAGAGAGAGAGAAACAACAGCAATAAAAACAACCAACAAATAGAGAAAAAGAGAAGAAAACTTAAAACAAAAAAAACCCTAAAAATGTTATTTTTTAAAAAAAGCAATAATTAGAAAACTGTGTGGTGTGCAAGTGTGCCACATGAAATCATTAGTTCTCAGGAGCCATGAAGATGTCTTCTGAGGCCTGCTCCCTTGCCTCTCCTGGGTTGGAAGGAGGAATGGGGATTAGTAATAAGATAAAGAGAAGGGAGGGGCCGAAAGCCAAGAAAATGCTTTACCTTAAAAAATTTTAGAAAGGAAAAATTAGGGAAAAAATGAGAAGACAGAGACAGAGGTAGAGAGAGACAGAGACACAAACAGGAGACTTGAAAGTCTTCCTACCACTCGCGT
>NW_006209292.1:418117-427151 GCF_000334495.1 Tupaia belangeri chinensis | reverse complement strand
CAGAAAGTGAGAAATCACCCCCTGGGGGGATAGCCATGCCGCAATCCCTTCTCCTCCATTCTCCTCTTGGTATCTTGGGCACGTACACACATGCGCTCGGCGTGAGTTTTAAGCCACCGGGTCCAGGATGTGAACCGTGGTCGACTACGTGGGAGTCCAGCGACATAGCCATTACGCTAACTGCTGGTCCCGACACTGACAATTTTTAAAGATTTGTTATAGAGCGTGGGCACTCACCAGAGAGAGACACAGAGAAAGTGAGAAAGCACCTCCCAGGGGAAATAGCCACACTGCATTCCTTTCTCCTCTATTCACCTATTGAGATTTTGAGCACACACACATACATGTGCCCAGTGTATTTTTCAAGCTGCTGGGACTTGAGGTGCATAGTCAGCTGTGTGGGATCCAGCTGCCTTCCTTAACCACCACGCCACCTACTGGGTCGACACTGAAGTTTTTCCAGCACCACAGATTCCGAGGGTGGCCCCTTCCAACCACAGTCACCTTCCTCCACTGCCCACTCTCTGGTGCCATCCCTAATTGCTGGCAACTGCAGGTCTGCTCTTCATCTCTGTACTGTTCTCATTTCAAGAGACTGTTAATTGAATCCGACAGTATGTAACTTCTCAGGATTGGCCTTTTCGCTCAGAATAATTCTCTACAGATTCACCCAGGCCATCCCATGTATGTAATTCATTTCCTATTATTGGTGAGTAGAATCCCCTCCTATGCCTGTGCCTCAGTTTCTGTATTTGTATTTGAAAGATATCTGGGTTGTTTCCAGTTTGGGGCTGTCATAAATAAAACTTTTTACATGTACATATTTTTTGTTTTTTTAAACATGAATTTTTACATCTCCAGGATAAATGCCCAGGAGTGTAATCAATGAGTCATGTGGTAGTTGTACATTCCTTTTGTTTGTTTTTAATTTGCCAGAGGACACATGCACTCTGTGGAGAGAGAGAGCAAGAAAGCACCCCCTGGGGCCTGGTCACACCACAATTTCTATCTCCTTCTCTCCTTCCATCTCTCTCTCTCCTTTTGGGATTATGGGCATGCATACATACTCGGCATGTTCTCAAGTAGTCGGATCCAGGATTCAAACTACACAGTCAGCCATGTGGGATCCAGCCTCTTAACTACTAGTTCATGGGCTGGCCCACATGTCTGGCTTTATAAGAAACTGCCAAACTATTTTTCAGAGTGCCTGTACCATTTACACTCCCACTAGTAATGGATGAATGGATCCAATTTCTCTGCATCCTCACTAGCATTTGGTGTTGTCACTTTTTTTCAAAATTTTAGTCTTTCCAATAAGTGTGCAATGATATATCAAGTTTAGAACTTGCATTCCCTGATGGCTTTCTTTCTTTCTCTTTTTCTTATTTTTGCTATCTGTATATCCTCTGTGGTGAAATGCCTCTTCATGTCTTTTGCCCTTTTTAGAACTGGATTATTGATTTTTGTTGTTGAGTTTTGAGAGCTCTTCATGTATGTAAATATAAGTCCTTTGTTGCACATGTGGTTTGGAAATATTTTCTTCCATTGTGCAGCTTGTCTTTTAATCCTTTTCACATGGGCTTTTGCAAAAGTTATAAACTTTGATCAGGTGCAACATTTTTTTAGTTTTCTTTTACAAATTGTGCTTCTGCTGTCACGTCTAAGAACTCTGCCTAGTTCAAAATTCTAAAGATTTTCTTCTATATTTTTCTAAAAGTTTTTTTTATTTTATAATTTTAATTGCTATAGGGCATGTACACTCACTGGAGAGAGACAGAGAGCCAGAAAGACAGAGAGAGAGGGAAAGTGAGAAATCACCCCACAGAGGGATGACCACGCCTCGACCCCTCTCCTCCATTCTCCTCTCAGGATTTTGGGCACGTATGCACATGCACTTGGTGTGTTTTCAAGCTGACGAACCCAGAGTCAAACTGTGCAGTAAGCCACATGGGATCCAGAACCTTAACCTCCACACCACCTGGTGGTTCCTTTATTTGCTTAAAGTTTTATAGTTCTATTTTGCTTTTAAATTTATGACCCATTTTGAGTTGTTTTGTGTACGGTATTAGGTTTTGAGCTATATTCATTTCTTGCCTATGGATGTCTATGCCATTGTTGAAAAAACTATCCTTTCTCCATTGAATTTATTTTGCACTTTTGACAAAATCAATTGGACATATTTTTGTCAATCTCTCTCTCTCTCTCTCTCTTTTCTTATCTAGGGCTTTAACTCCGTGTCCCAGTATACATTGCCTTAATTTTCTCTGAGATATATAAAGTGTGCCCCATCATTTTGTAATGATACCAACATTGCAACTAACAAGGATTTTACAACCATACCTAATTAAACACTGATCAAGTACTGTGAATTTAACTTGATCATCATTATTGGTCTCCCTCAATTTCTCAGGGGGCTGATTTTAAGTTAAATTAGACTGAAGCTATAAGAGTTATGAGATGAATCAGAACTTAAGAATATAAAATTATATTGTTTTACTTTGAAAGACTAAGAAGGAGAACTTTGAAACTATTAGGTCAGAGAAATATCTGTAGACAGTGTGTGGGAGTGGTCTGGCTATGAGGTTCTGCCAGCAAATGAAATGAAAGTTCTCTTTTTATTCTATCCACTAGGTGGGCCTTTACTCGGGTAAGAGAGGACTTCAGACAGTTCACAAAAGAACACAGACCTACAGACACTTTGCTTTTAGCCTTGACAGACCCATTTTGGACTTCTGACCCCAGGACTATAAGATAATAAGTTTGCATTGTTTGAACCCATCAAGTTGGTAGTAGTTTGTTTCAGCCCCAATAGAAAATGAATACACCTACTTTGATATTAATAGAGCTATCTAGGCTATATTTGTGTGAATATTTGTGGTCTTTTTCTATCCTGCTCCCTTTTTATTCCCCCCCCCAAAGTGTTTTTCTTTGTACAAATGAGAAATCAGTATAAAATGATGGTTTACACATAGAGGTGATCTTTGCCATTGACTAACTCTTAGATTTTGAGTGGGATGTTTACACATATACATGGGTGATCTTTGGTCATTCCCTAAAATTCAAGTTGCAGTTTTGTGCCATTTTAAAATACCACCACATGCTGTTAAATTCACCCACTTAGAGTATATAATTCAGTAGTTTTTATTATGTTCGTGAGGTTGTACAACCATCACCATTCTCTAATTCTCTAACATTTTTATCAGCCCCCAAAAGTAACCCTGCACTCGTTACCAGTCATGTGCCAAACTTTCTTTCACCCAGCCGTTGGCAGCTGCTAATGGACTTTCTGTACCTATGGATTTCACCTATTCTGCAATAACTGCCAATCACACAGTATGTGTTTTGGTGTGTGTGAGTTAGACTTCTTCCACTTAGCATATTTTCAAAGTTCATGCACGATATTGCATACATCAAAACTCCACTCCTTTTTATGGCTTCCTCTTGTATGAATATAGCATATTTTGTTTCTCCATTCAGCAGCTGATGGACATTTGGATTACTTTCACATTATGGCTATTATGAATAATGATGCTACAAACATCTGAGTACATGTTTTGGTGTGGATATGTTTTCAATTCACCTCAATTACTAGCTTCAATTACTCTAGCTAGGAGTGGAATTGCAGGGTGAGATGGTAATTCTATTTAACTTCTTGAAGACCCCCAACCCTGCTTTTAAATTTAGCCATACCCTTTTACATTCCCATCCCCAATGTGTGAAAGTTCTCACATTAACAGTGACACTTGTTAATGTTTGTCTTTGATTATAGATAGCTCGAGGGGGTATAGTGGTATCTTATTATAGTTTTGTTATGTTCCCCTAATGCCTAATTATGTGGAGCATTTTTCATGTGTTTATAGACCATTTATATATCTCCTTTGTAAAATATCTATTCAAATCCTTTGCCCCATTTTATTGTGTTGTCTTTTAATTGTTGAGTTATAGAAGTTCTTTACACAAGGGGGTCTGCAAAAAGCTCATGGAAAATGCCTAATATGAAAAAAACTGTGCATGGATTTTTAAAAAATTGTGACAATATAAATTTGTACTTTAATTTTATTTTTCATGAATTTTTAAAAGTCCCTTTATGTATTATAGATGCCAGAACTTTATCAGATATATGACATACAAATATTTTCTTCCTTTCTCTGGTCTATCTTCTCACTTTCTTGGTAATGTCGTTTGAAGCTTAAAAGCTTTACATTTTGATTAAATCTAGTTTTTTTTTTAATTTTGGTTGCTTATGCTTCAGGTATCATATGTAAGAAACCATCTCCTGATCCAAGGTGTACACCACGTTTTCTTCTCAGAGTTATAGCTTTAGCTCTTACATATAAGGCTTTGATACATTTTGAGTTGAATGGCACTAGCGCCCTTGTCAAAAATAAGTTGATCTAGATATAGGCTTATCTATTCTGTCGATCTACGTTTCTTAGGTTACCCTATATGGTACCCTTATGTTAGTACCACATAGTCTTGATTATTGTAGCTTTGTAGTAAGTTTTAAAATTAGGGAATGAGAGTCCCTCTGACTTTGTTTTTCTCTTCCAAGATCATTTTGACTATTCTATGTCCCTTATACTTCCCTATGGATTTAGAATCAGCTTGTCATTTCTACCAAAACAAAAACACACAACTGGAATTTAAACAGGGGTTGTATTGAATCTGTATATTAATTTGAGGAGTATTGCCATCTTATATATATGAGTTTTTTTCCATCTTAGAACATGAGATGTCATTTACCATTTATTTAGATCTTTGATTTCTTTTAGCCATGCTTTGTAAGTTTTGGTGAACATGTCTCACATTTCTTTTGACAAATTTACTTCCGAGTGTCTTTATTTTTGTTGACACTATTGTAAATAGAATTGTTTTATTAACTTTATTCCTTGGTTGTGTTGATTCTACTGTTGAGTCAGTTGAAGGTATTTTCCATCTCTGCTACTGTGTTTTACATTTCTAGAATGTTCATTTAATTCTTTCTTATATCTTACTAGATTTTAAGTGTTGTCAGTGGGGCAACTAGTCAGAAAATATTTTTGAACATCAAATACATCTTTGGACTCGCAAATTTTACCAAAAATCAAAGCTGTTCCTCAGCTCCAGGGCTACCTGTGATCCGTGTTTGCCCTTGGTGTTCTAAATTTTTTGCCAAGAACTTAATTAAATAACTGATTTTATATATATAAAAAATTATTATTATTTTTTTTTAAAGTTTATGGTCAAGAGAGGCTCTCCATGGGGATTAGGGTTAGGTTAGACTAGCTTCTTGCCAAGATTCTGGGGAGCTTCGGAATTTTTTTGGCTAGATCTTAGAAAATAGAGAATGCTGACTACTCAGTGTCATTAGGAAGATGTCTTACGCCTTCTAGTTCTCAGGGTATGATAAATGCAGGGACATGGCCCCTGGCACTTCTTTTGCTCTTTGCAGTAGTTGAAGATTTTTCAGTAACTATGAATATCTAGACTGGATTCCAATCTGATGGTGAACAAATGGTTGAGTCCAGTCAAATTAGACCTTCTTCTGGGTGGCCAGCTGGTTCCCCCTGGTCATTCTCGCCACTCCTAATAGGTCCCTAAACACCACATCAGAGACCCTGCCTACCAGCCCACCTGCCACGCTGCCCGCCCTCCTATACATCTCCCCACCTGTCTGGCCAGCTGGCTGCACAGGCTCTCAAGTTCGCTTGCTCTGCTTCCAGTTTCTGTTGGCATTGGTTGCCTAGACCACACAAAGGCTTCTTCCTGTAGTAATTTACTCTCTAGTCTCTCAGTACAACGAATGAGTCACACAGCGAAGACAGTCTTGTCCAGTTAGCCAGTTCTGCTCCTCCTAGTTCTTTGGGCTCTGGTGAGAAGAGATGACATTTTAAGAATCATCACACTGCTTGAGTCCAGGAGAGAAAGCCTGTTCTCCTGGGGCCTTGACAAAGGTCACTCTGAGAAAGAAATGAGAAATATGAAGGATGACCAGGCTGGACAATGCCACCCTCCTCTCCACGAGAGACTAGTTTGTTTTCTGTCATGCTAATTTATACTGTTTCCCACTGAGCAGTTAGCAGTGGGGAGACCTTGCCTTTCCAGGAGCCATGCAGGTTGGCTAGGGTTCCAGGCACCCTTCTCCAGTTCTGAGCAAACAAGGTGCAAGGTGCATATGTCATCTGTGACTGTGAGCAGACTGACTTGTTCTTTAATCAAGTACTAGCTTCAGTTATCAGCTCTTTGGATTCTTCTGGGAAGATTCTCTTCCTCTGCTTTTAACAAAATACTTCCAGGAGAAATTGGAAGTGAGACTGGTAACCCTACCACCACCCCAAATCCCAGTGAGCTGGTCACACTGAATTCTCTTGGAGAATCCTTGGGTCTGTTGAGCTCTTAACTCTTGTTCTCAAATAACAAGCTAGATAAAATTTCCATGACCCACATTACATTTTTTAAAGAATTATTTTATTTAACTTTATTTATTTACTCATTTATTTATTTTAATTTGACCAGAGAGGGACAAAGTCAAGCCACAGGGTCCGGGACTTGAACCGTGGTCTGCCATGTGGGATCCAGTGTCCTTAACCTGGTGGCCTTGCTCACATTATATTTTTAAAGGCAGTTTGACAGCCACTGTATTAATAAAATACTCAATGAGTTAGTGAAGGCCACACAGGGCAGACATTGTCAACTCACTTTCTAGATTATGAAGCTATAGTAATAATTTTTTCTATTGCTTTTCTCTTTTTTTCATTTTATGATTTCCAGTCTGAGTTTTATTATTGTCTTTAGCTTCTTTTGGTTTGACTTGCTGTCCTTTTTGTGATCATCTAGTGTAGAAGCTAAGAAACCTTTTTTTCTAATAAAGGCCTTTAGTTGTATAAATTTCCCTCTGAACACTGCTTTAGTGCTATCTCACAAATTTTGCTATAATGTATTTTTTATTTAAATAGTCAATTCTCTTTGGAAAGATTTAAATAATAAGAAAATGATAATGCATTTACCCACATAGTTTCCATTTACGGTTCTTTTCATTTCTCTACATAGATCCATTTACTTCTAATGCCATTCTCTTTTAGTCTGAAGAATGTCCCTTAATATTTCTTACAATGTTGTTCTGTTGGTTATTAGCTCTTTTGGCTTTCATATATCAAAAAAAGTCTTTATTTTACCCTTTTTTAAAAACAGATGATAATGATTAATCCAATTAAAAGATGGGAAAATGAGCTGAACAAAAATCTCTCTAAGGAAGACATACAAACAGCCAATAAGCATATGAGGAAATGCTGAACATCCCTCATCATAAGGGAGATGCAGATAAAAACCACAATGAGATACCACCTAACCCCTGTCAGAATAGCAAAGATTAAGAATATAAAAAGTGATAAGTGTTGGCGGGGATGTGGTGAAAAGGGAACCCTCCTACACTGTTGGTGGGAATGTAAACTGGTTCAACCATTGTGGAGAACAATATGGAGGTTCCTCAAAGATCTACAAATAGCACTACCATTTGATCCAGCAATCCCACTTCTGGGTATTTACTCAAAAGACAGGAGAACGCTCAGTCAGAAAAGTGCTTGCACATCATTGTTTATTGCAGCATTATTCACAATTGCCAAGACATGGAACCAACCTAAATGTCCACAAACTGATGAATGGATTGGAAAAGTGTGGTATATATACTCTATGGAATACTACTCAGCCATAAAAAATAACAAGACCCTGGAATTTGATAGAAAATGGTCAGATATGGAGGATCTATTGCTGAGTGAAGTAAGCCAGGCTATGAAAGAAAGATATTGTATGTATCCACTCAATATATACCGACTATCCGCACTCTATAATAGAGAGCAAAAATTCGGAGGACATAAACACAGTGAAGGTACTTAATGAGAATAGGACAGTGTGGAATGGGGTAAGTGAAGAGAAGAGGATAGAGAAAGATAGCAAGTGAACAATAGAGAGACAGGACGTTAGTGAGAAACAGATAGGGGTTATTAACTGTTGATGATGACATGTATAGTATTCTCAACTGGATTGGTCTGAGAAGTATTTCATGATGGGTAAAGCCTTTTTACAAGCAAAATGAGAAATAGTGATTGACTGTTTAAAAAATAGCTGGAATAATAATAATAATGATTGGGAAAAACAATGAAAATATATTGAATGATGAAGTGGGGAGATTAATGTGTCTGTATTGACAGACATGCATGGCATTCCCTTTTGAAAAAGCAATGTATGCAATCCAATGTAATATAAACAAGATTATGATGATAATAAAAAATTAAAAAAACAGATGATAATTTATTAAAATAGCTAACTTAGGCATCTGCAATGGTGACTTCAACTTCAACTCCTGGTTCAACTCCTGATGGAAGTAATCTATTTAATAATCTCAGAACGACTGTGCAAATCAATGAGTCGCTTGTGGATTCTCATCTGGAAGTGATCCCAAGTCTTAGAACCTTCCCCACAAGGTGTTTTTCTTATACTGATTCTCAAAGTCTTGGTAGGCATCCCAACTGGTCCTTTCACCTTGAGATTCTTTTCCTTTGTGCCTCTGATTAAGTCAGCACACATTTTCTCCAGGGACTTTAGATTGCGGCTGGTTAAAGTAATTCTGATTTAGTGAATGGCACCCTCTGGCTTCACGGGTTTCCAGTTTCTTGAAAAGCCATGGCTGCTGCGCAGCTTCCTGACTGACTTGGTCCTCAGTGAGAGTGAACAGCGGTGAGTCAGGAGCAGAGCCGGCTGACAAGAGCTCTGCGCCACCTGCGTCCGCTTCTTCCTCCTTTACCCTTATTTTCAAAATATGTTTTTTTGCTGGGTACGGAATTATAGGTTGACTAATTTTTTTGAGAGATTTTTGCTATAAGGTGTGTGTGTGCTCACGAGAGAGACAGGCAGAGAGGGACACAGAAAGAAAACACCTCTTAGCGGGGATGGCCATGCTGCAATTTCTTCCCCTCCATTTCTCTTCTCAAGATTTTGGGCAGGGGAACCATAGTGTAATGTAATGGCTATGTCGCTGGACTCCCACGTAGTCGACCGC
>NW_006209292.1:413214-417955 GCF_000334495.1 Tupaia belangeri chinensis | reverse complement strand
GACGCGCCCTATAGGAAACGCCCCCCCCCCCCCAAAAAAAAATTTGGACATGCATGCACAGGTGCCCAGCATATTTTTCAAGCTTCCAGGTCCAGGACTTGAATTGTGCAGTTGACCATGTGGGGGATCCAGCCTCCATGCCATCTTGCTGACCCTGGAAGAATCTTTTTAAATGTGTATATTGCATGACTTTAGGCAAATGGACTGTTCTTGATTTTTCTAAATAGTTCGCTACAGTTCACCTCTGTGGGGTTTTATTCAGGGAGCAACTTTGGAGAGTTACAGCTTCCAGCCTCAGAGCCCTAGATTTTGAAATTAGTCATTGTTATTTTAGAGACTTGCAGCGTGAGGATTTCTTCAGAGCTCTTACGAAGCTCATCCAAAGGAAGCAGCCTGCCTTGGCCTCTGCTTTCCTGCTGTTTGGATTTTACAAAGTTCCAAGCAAACACAAAAACTATGGTTCTTGGGAACCAGCAGTTAGCGTAATGGCTATGTCGCTGGACTCCCACGTAGTCAACCGCGGTTCGCGTCCCGGACCCGGTGGCTTAAAACTCACACCGGGCACATGTGCATGCGTGCCCAAGATCCCGAGAGGAGAATGGAGGAGAAGCGATTGCGGCATGACCATCCCCTCTGGGGGGTGATTTCTCGCTTTCTGTCTCTATGTTTCTCTCTGTGTCTGTCTGGCGAGCGCACGCGCCCTATAGCGAAAAAACCTCTCAAAAACAAACAAACAAAAAAACAAACTATGGTTCTTTGTCAGACACATATCTTCCAGGTCCTTAGAGTTCCCAGTTCTCATATTAGCTTTGACAGAAACTTCCAGTGAAGCCTAGCTAGACAGTAGTTCATAAACCATAAACCATTGCCATTAGAGATGGATGTCATTAACAGGAATCAGCCTTGGACTCTGGAGCTGTTTGTAGTTTATCTTAATGCCACAGGAGCATTGAAATGAGTGCCTCTAATTAGTGAGCCATTTGACTTTGCTACATCCATGAGTCCTATCACACACAGTCAATCAAGGTGCCCAGGCTTGCTTTCATTCAGTCCCTAGGCTCATCTGCCCTTTCTCACCTTCGTACAATATTGTTGTTGCTGTTTTCTCCACTTGGAACACTCTCTCCCTTCAGGTCCTCCCAGTTCCGCCTATTGAAAGTCTCTTATTCTTTAAAGTCAAGTTCTCATCCTTTCTTTTCTGGGGGCTATCCTGAGACTTTGCCCTAAAACATTCCCTCCCTCTGTTGACCCTCTTGAGTGATACGTATGTTCCTTTCTTAATATTCTTTCTAGACTATAAGTGATGTGAGTCAAAAGACAGAGTCTTAGTCATCTCTGTCCCTGTCCACTCCTCTCCCCCTACCCCTAACTCCACATCTCATCTCTTTGGACTACCACAGCACCCTGCTCAGAATGGGCAATCAGAAAATGATCACTGATGCAGAAAGCCAGAAGTCAGGATGAGAAAATTATTGAAATGTTGCTTTTTTCATCAGCTAAGGGGAAATTAGGTTTTGAATGTATGCCATATGGCATCCAAATACCTAATACTGTGCTTAAGTGTTTAGGATTTCAATATAGAAATTTCAATTATAATTAGGAATCCAAAAATCTATAGATTTCTTCCACTTCCACAAAAAAAAATTAAAAAAGAAAAAAAAAACTTTAGCAAATAAAAATGAATGTCTGATTGAATTTGTGAAATGTGTGGATTCTTACTGTTTAAAGAGAACTTGGAAGCAGAAACTGATCACTCTTTAATTCAAAGAGTTCATTTGATTACAGGTGAGACACAGTTCCCTGTATTAATGACAACAAAAAACTGTGTTGTCAATTAGAGAAAGTTACACAAATCTGGGAGTTGAATTCATACCTTATCTGATTTGAAACCTGAATTATTTGCTATTGAGATATATATGAGATTAAATCTCTCTGCTTAAACAGTAAATCAAGCTTAACAGGAAGAGATATTGCAAATAAACAATGTTCAGGAATCAGCCTTGGACTCTGGAGCTGTTTGTAGTTTATCTTAATGCCACAGGAGCATTGAAATGAGTGCCTCTAATTAGTGAGCCATTTGACTTTGCTACATCCATGAGTCCTATCACACACAGTCAATCAAGGTGCCCAGGCTTGCTTTCATTCAGTCCCTAGGCTCATCTGCCCTTTCTCACCTTCGTACAATATTGTTGTTGCTGTTTTCTCCACTTGGAACACTCTCTCCCTTCAGGTCCTCCCAGTTCCGCCTATTGAAAGTCTCTTATTCTTTAAAGTCAAGTTCTCATCCTTTCTTTTCTGGGGGCTATCCTGAGACTTTGCCCTAAAACATTCCCTCCCTCTGTTGACCCTCTTGAGTGATACGTATGTTCCTTTCTTAATATTCTTTCTAGACTATAAGTGATGTGAGTCAAAAGACAGAGTCTTAGTCATCTCTGTCCCTGTCCACTCCTCTCCCCCTACCCCTAACTCCACATCTCATCTCTTTGGACTACCACAGCACCCTGCTCAGAATGGGCAATCAGAAAATGATCACTGATGCAGAAAGCCAGAAGTCAGGATGAGAAAATTATTGAAATGTTGCTTTTTTCATCAGCTAAGGGGAAATTAGGTTTTGAATGTATGCCATATGGCATCCAAATACCTAATACTGTGCTTAAGTGTTTAGGATTTCAATATAGAAATTTCAATTATAATTAGGAATCCAAAAATCTATAGATTTCTTCCACTTCCACAAAAAAAAATTAAAAAAGAAAAAAAAAACTTTAGCAAATAAAAATGAATGTCTGCTTGAATTTGTGAAATGTGTGGATTCTTACTGTTTAAAGAGAACTTGGAAGCAGAAACTGATCACTCTTTAATTCAAAGAGTTCATTTGATTACAGGTGAGACACAGTTCCCTGTATTAATGACAACAAAAAACTGTGTTGTCAATTAGAGAAAGTTACACAAATCTGGGAGTTGAATTCATACCTTATCTGATTTGAAACCTGAATTATTTGCTATTGAGATATATATGAGATTAAATCTCTCTGCTTAAACAGTAAATCAAGCTTAACAGGAAGAGATATTGCAAATAAACAATGTTCTCCCAAATGGTGTTTTTAATATTTTCATTAAAAAGGAAATCTGGCTGAGCTCATTATTGCAGACATTGATAGCTCTATAAATCTTTATGATTTATAGAGCTAGGATTCGTGCGCCAACTTAGGGATGCAACATGGCTTATAAAGCTGAGTTAGCACCCAGGAAGTCCCAGGTTCCAGCTGTAACTCTGCTATTGACTTAGGCAAGTCCCTTCTCCTCCCTGGACCTGGGTTTCCACAGCTAGAGATAATTGTACTTTTATTTTCTTTCAGTGAAATCAAGATAGTTAAGTCATAGTTTTATGTTATTGTTCAGTAGTTAGTTGATTCACGACCACACCCTATAGTTTTTAAGAGCACTAACAACTTAAAGGACGGACAAGGCATCACTGCTTCTTAAATGTCTCTGGCATTTTCTCTCTCTTGATGTATCAACCTTCCCTTCATTACAGTGAGTCAATATTGAAGTCAAACAAGAAAATGTCAGTCTTCGCTCAATTTTCTCAGTTGCATATATTACTATGGAGATACATCACTGAAAATATTGTGTTAAAGCAGCATGTCCTAACTTCCTCATTCTTCATTTGCACCTAAAATTCACTGTTTAATACATGCCTCTGCCACATCATGGCAGTGCGGGGCCAAGAAGGTGTGAGCATCAAAGCAAGCTTGGAAATTGGATTGCCTGCACTCCAAATCTGGTGACTACACCTGTGATGCTGTCAGGTGTTGGGACCTAGCTGAGAGTGACCTGGTCACCAGGACTGGAACAGCATCCTGGATTGAGCACTTGGACAACTCATCCAGGTGTCAGAGGAAATTACCTACCTTTTATCCATATATTTTAGCTATGTGTACCTGGGGCTAACTGAAATGGGGTTTGTCCAACTGGAAGGGTTCATTTTTGTGACTTTGCATTGACTATCCATAATTTTCTTCTTTGGGGCTGAGGGTACTGAGCAAGCTGGTGTCCAAAGTCCCATTCAGCTGAGAATCTCACTATATACAGCCTCAGGAAATGGAAATCTCCTGTCTGATGAATTCTCTGTGCTGTTTCAAGACACGCCTCTCCATCTGCCCCCTAAGCATTGACATGATGACATTTATGGGACTTCAGAAAGGGACGTGGAGGTGGAATGATTTTCCTTTTAAAACCTGGGTTAATGCTCTGCTAAGTAGTCAAGTTTGGACTGAAAATATCAGCAATTTCAACTGCAAAAATAAGCAATGAAATGTTCAGATTTCCTAGAACTAAACTGGTTTTGATGATGAATGATTTTTTTTTTGGGTTTTTTGTTTTAGTCTGGACTTATACTGGACCCCACCCCCCATAATTTTGTGTTGTTGTTGTTGTTGTTTTAATCAATGCTATTCTTTGAAGAACTATTAATAAAATTATCAAGAAAATGAGGGACCAGCAGTTAGTGAAATGGCTATGTCACTGGACTCCCATGTAGTCGACCACGGTTCGAGTCCCGGACCTGGTGGCTTAAACTCACGCCAGGTGTGTGTGCATGCATGCCCAGGATCCCGAGAGGAGAATGGAGGAGAAGGGATTGCGGCATGGCCATCCCCCCTGGGGGGTGGTTTCTCGCTTTCTGTCTCTCTGTCTCTGTCTGGTGAGCACACATGCCCTATAGCAAAAACCTCTCCAAAAA
>NW_006209292.1:411090-413091 GCF_000334495.1 Tupaia belangeri chinensis | reverse complement strand
GGTTTACCGTCCTTTTGCACAAGCCACTTCAGGTAACAGTCTTGATTGTTTCTGTCTGTATGGCTGAAACTGCTTAGTGAAGTATTAATGTAATTATTGTTTTATGGAATTAAATCTAAAATGCTATCAATTTTAATGTTGGAAACTCATTTGAGCCCCTGTATTAATGACAACAAAAAACTGTGTTGTCAATTAGAGAAAGTTACACAAATCTGGGAGTTGAATTCATACCTTATCTGATTTGAAACCTGAATTATTTGCTATTGAGATATATATGAGATTAAATCTCTCTGCTTAAACAGTAAATCAAGCTTAACAGGAAGAGATATTGCAAATAAACAATGTTCTCCCAAATGGTGTTTTTAATATTTTCATTAAAAAGGAAATCTGGCTGAGCTCATTATTGCAGACATTGATAGCTCTATAAATCTTTATGATTTATAGAGCTAGGATTCGTGCGCCAACTTAGGGATGCAACATGGCTTATAAAGCTGAGTTAGCACCCAGGAAGTCCCAGGTTCCAGTTGTAACTCTGCTATTGACTTAGGCAAGTCCCTTCTCCTCCCTGGACCTGGGTTTCCACAGCTAGAGATAATTGTACTTTTATTTTCTTTCAGTGAAATCAAGATAGTTAAGTCATAGTTTTATGTTATTGTTCAGTAGTTAGTTGATTCACGACCACACCCTATAGTTTTTAAGAGCACTAACAACTTAAAGGACGGACAAGGCATCACTGCTTCTTAAATGTCTCTGGCATTTTCTCTCTCTTGATGTATCAACCTTCCCTTCATTACAGTGAGTCAATATTGAAGTCAAACAAGAAAATGTCAGTCTTCGCTCAATTTTCTCAGTTGCATATATTACTATGGAGATACATCACTGAAAATATTGTGTTAAAGCAGCATGTCCTAACTTCCTCATTCTTCATTTGCACCTAAAATTCACTGTTTAATACATGCCTCTGCCACATCATGGCAGTGCGGGGCCAAGAAGGTGTGAGCATCAAAGCAAGCTTGGAAATTGGATTGCCTGCACTCCAAATCTGGTGACTACACCTGTGATGCTGTCAGGTGTTGGGACCTAGCTGAGAGTGACCTGGTCACCAGGACTGGAACAGCATCCTGGATTGAGCACTTGGACAACTCATCCAGGTGTCAGAGGAAATTACCTACCTTTTATCCATATATTTTAGCTATGTGTACCTGGGGCTAACTGAAATGGGGTTTGTCCAACTGGAAGGGTTCATTTTTGTGACTTTGCATTGACTATCCATAATTTTCTTCTTTGGGGCTGAGGGTACTGAGCAAGCTGGTGTCCAAAGTCCCATTCAGCTGAGAATCTCACTATATACAGCCTCAGGAAATGGAAATCTCCTGTCTGATGAATTCTCTGTGCTGTTTCAAGACACGCCTCTCCATCTGCCCCCTAAGCATTGACATGATGACATTTATGGGACTTCAGAAAGGGACGTGGAGGTGGAATGATTTTCCTTTTAAAACCTGGGTTAATGCTCTGCTAAGTAGTCAAGTTTGGACTGAAAATATCAGCAATTTCAACTGCAAAAATAAGCAATGAAATGTTCAGATTTCCTAGAACTAAACTGGTTTTGATGATGAATGATTTTTTTTTGAGTTATTTGTTTTAGTCTGGACTTATACTGGACCCCACCCCCCATAATTTTGTGTTGTTGTTGTTGTTGTTTTAATCAATGCTATTCTTTGAAGAACTATTAATAAAATTATCAAGAAAATGAGGGACCAGCAGTTAGTGAAATGGCTATGTCACTGGACTCCCATGTAGTCGACCACGGTTCGAGTCCCGGACCTGGTGGCTTAAACTCACGCCAGGTGTGTGTGCATGCATGCCCAGGATCCCGAGAGGAGAATGGAGGAGAAGGGATTGCGGCATGGCCATCCCCCCTGGGGGGTGGTTTCTCGCTTTCTGTCTCTCTGTCTCTGTCTGGTGAGCACACATGCCCTATAGCAAAAACCTCTCCAAAAA
>NW_006209292.1:395509-411044 GCF_000334495.1 Tupaia belangeri chinensis | reverse complement strand
CACACGATCCCAATAGCAAAAACCTCGCAAAAAAAAAAAAAAAAAGAATGAAAATGAGGGGATGTTTTCTATCTTTTCTAACTTAAACAAGGTTTTCATGATAAGGAAAGCTACTGTATGGTACACACGCAGCGGGTTGACCGTCCATTTGCACAAGCCACTTCAGGTAACAGTCTTGATTGTTTCTGTCTGTATGGCTGAAACTGCTTTTTGAAGTATTAATGTAATTATTGTTTTATGGAATTAAATCTAAAATGCTATCAATTTTAATGTTGGAAACTCATTTGAGCTTTGTTCTCTTTTGAACTTTAACTTATTTTTAAAAATTAAATTACTTTTCCCTGTACATCTTGGTAGGGTTTGAGGCTCAAACCAACTTGACTCTTTTTGACTTTAAAAAATATGATTGTAAAGTGTTATAACTGTTGATCCTATTACTTTTTTCATTGAATCCAACAAATATTTGTATGATTAACATGATAGCAGGGACATTATGTGTTTTCAGTGATTTGCCACCATACCAGCCTTAAAAAGCAGGCAGGCAGAGTCTGTGAACCCCAGGTATTCCTAGCAGAGGGTAATATCCCAGAAAGAAGAACACACTTAGTAAATGGCAAGTCTTAAAGAAACATGTCAAGCATGCTTGTGGGAGGCACTCCCAGAGAGTCAACTTACTGAAGAGCTGGTTTTATAAAACAGATGAACACACAAGCAGTTTCACTCCTTAAAGAAAATCAGTTCCATTTGTGTCTGCCCTATTTTTGTCATTGCCAGAGTACGCACATGCATGCATGCATATGTGCACATACACACACGAAAGAGAGCACTCTCCCAGTGGGGTGTGGTTACACTGCAGTCCCTTCTCTATTTCTCTTTCCTATCTAGATTTTAGGTAATGCACATACACATGCCTGACAAGTTTTTCAAAGCATTGGGGCCAGGATTTGAACTGTGGACAGCTATGTGGGATCCAGCTCCCTTAACTGTTGCTTATGGGGTTGACTTATTTCTGCCCTATTGACTACTGTATCTCCAGTGCCCACAGCAGTGCCTGATACTTGGTGGATGCACAGTGTTTCCTGAGTGTATTAACTATGGAAACATTCTCCTCACAATAAAGATATGCTTTAGCCTCTGTAGGGTTCCCCGTAATATTTAAAGTCAAATGCAATTTAACAGAAATGTATATTAAACCACGATCTTCAGGAATGCATTCCATGTTAAAAAGAGGTGCATTTAAAATATATGACTATTTGAGGAATAGTCATATTCTCTTGGAACGAAAAGGCTTCCTAGTTCATTGTTCTATTTAAGAGCTGTTGTAAGTCATTGTTATTCATCACTTCACTTTCTAGTTTCCACCATCCCTGGCATTTGATTGCCTCCATCAACTGATCTTCCTTGCCTTTTTAAGGACTCAGAAACTACACTTGGGATTAATGTGGAGATTATCTACAGCAACCTTCAATGTGATATCTGAATCTTCCTGCCACATCCTCAACATATGGTTAGGTGGCCTCGGCTTATGATTTATAGAGGAACAGATGGGGTGTAGGCTTTGTAGTCTGGCAGACCTGAGGCTGAATCATGGATGAATTACTTCACCTGGCTGAGCTTCAGTAAAAGAGAGATGAGAGCACCTCAATTCCAGGGTTGCCATGATGATTGAGTATGGTGACATACATGAAACAATGCACACAATCAAGACAACTCTGGGTCAACAATCAGGGTGACAGTGCTGAGTTTCCACTTGAAGAACAATCTTCTTCTACTCCCCATGAGGCTACTGCCTCCCAGATGCTGGGACCTGTCCTGTTACTTAGGAAGATCAGAGCAGCCTCAAATCAGGATCTCAGAGTGCTCGGCTGCTAATTGGTCTGGCTATTACTATTGCTCTCACCCCTTCCCTGCAACTCGCCTTTGTCTTCATTACTTGCCTAGCATTTCAGTGTCTGCCTTCAGGGTCTCCCTTGCTTCATCCAACACTTACCCTGTCTTGGGGCTCAGTAGCTGAGAGCCTGCCCCTCCTATCCTAATGTTCTAAGACCAATTTCCCATTGTCTTCCTTTTGTTCAGGCCTTCAGATGTTCAGGGCAACATGCCCCATCAATTTTCCAGACACCCACATACTTGTTAGCCAGATGTAGCAGTTTTCTGCTGCCACCCACCTCCCATTCTAAGCAGCTACCCTTTGGGTAGGAGAAGGCAGCATTGTTCCTCATTTCCTTCCCTTGTTCCAATACTGTGACCTCCCTTAATTTTTTTATAATATTGCTGCAACACTTCTCAGGAGGCTTAAGTTTGAGAAATGATTCATGTCTTTGCAGGATAAAACAGAAACTTTGCAAAGTCAAATTGATAATTATAAAGTGATGAGAATGTTTTTCTTCCAAGGTTGAAAGTATTTGGTCTCTCTTTTGTATAATCTGAAATCTGGTGTGCATGCACATATGTGATAAAAACTTACCATGTGCGAACATTGTGTTGACCACAGTAAGGGAAATGAAGTAAAGCAAATCAACTCTGCCCTCTCCCACCTTATGTCTGAGTGGGGAGAAGGGTGACTACGTGGAAACATACTCCAAAATTGTCTCACATATGGTCATAGACGTCTATCTTTGGGGAGGCAGGGAATGAGATATGAAAGAGTGAGGGGTGACTTCTACAATGTGAGGTTCAGGAAAGGGTTCATTCTTCATGCTTGCACAAGGGGCCATACCTACTTTGCCCCAACTACATCTTATAGTGTATTGAGCAAATTAGGAAAAACTGCACTCTTCCTGAATCAGACTCCCCACAGGTCCACGGCTTCTATGCATTTCTAAGTGCCTCTGCTTGAATAGCTGGATAGCCAGGGCAATCCTTTAAATGAAATCAAGCCTGCTCTTTTGCGAAACAGTATCTTTGGAGAGTGGTCACTACTGAAGTGTATCTTATAAGAGCAAAACTGCTTTCTTCCTCTTGTTTCAAGAAAGCAACTGGAAATGTCAAAAGGAATCATGTTGATTTTGAAAAAAAGCAGTATATTGAATTGCCTGTATCCATCATGCTGCTGGAGTCTGGCCCCCCAGCTACAGTTGGGAAACAGGTGAGTCTTAGGGAAAGGGTGAGTTTGCTTTCCATACATGTAACAGAGGGAAAAGGTGTCCTACTCAGGGGGATACAGATGTGCAGTGAGGCAGGGCCATGCAAAGATGACAAGAGGAGACCATACAATGACTATAGCAAGAAGCCCAGACTCCAACAACTGGGCTGTTGGGTGACCATGGACAAGTCTCTTAAGTCTTTCAAGTCTCAGATTCTTTATTTTGGAAGTGAGGCAAAGGGGGCAGCTGCTAATACTGCAGTTAAACACTACACAGCAGAGGCCAGGTTCCACATGTCCAATCAGGGTTCAAACCTTGACCTCAGCAGTTTGAAAACATACAAGGTGCTTGGACATGCCTAGGATCCTGATGGGATAGAGAATTAGAAGAAAAAGGATTGCAGTGTGACCAGGTTCTGTTAAGCCATCCTCTCTCTCATGTGCAGACTTGTGTTCTCTGGCATAAAAAATATATTACAATGGGAGAAGAAAAATAATAGTCCTGTCTCATGGGATGTAGTGTGAGGATCATATATCTTGAGTTCCTGACAGAGCTAAGCACATAGTCAGGACTCAGTAAGTGGCAAGGCATGCTCTGGAATAGACAAGAAACAGCCTAAGTAGAAAGGCATATTTAAGTTCTCTTTGAAAATTTGAAGATTCAGAATAAGTCATAAATCTAGAGGCAAGAAATCTGGGCAGGACAGTTAACCTCTTTTAACTTCAGTTTCCTCATCTGCTAAATGAGAATTCCTTTTTAAAAATTGAGATATTGGGGCCAGCAGGTGGCAGTGCTGGACTTCCACTTGACCAATAGCAGTTCGAGTCCCAAACCTGTAGGTGCTTTCTCACTCTCCCTTTTACCCGTCCTCGTCTCTCTTCAATCAAATTAAATAATAATAATAAATAAAGTGAAATAAATAATTCTTTAAAAAAAGAGAGAGAGATTAGGAGCAGCAGGTGGCATGGTTGTTAAGGCTCTGGACTTCCACACAGCTGATGGCAGTTTGAATCCCAGACCTGGCAACTTAAAAATCATGCCAGGCACGTGTGGTTGCAGACCTCCAAATCCTGAGAGAAGAGTGCGGGAGAAAGGACTGTGGTGTGGCCATCCCCCATGGGGGATGATTTCTCACTTTCCCTCTCTCTGTCCTCTGTCACTCTGTCTCTCTCCAGCAAGCATACATGCCCTATGGAAAAGAAAAACTTAAAAGAGAGAGAGAGAGCGAGACAGTGAGAGAGCGAGAGAGAGAGAGAGAGAGCGCTAGCCAGCGGCATGGTGGTTAAAGTATCTGAATCCCATATGGAAAACTGTATGGTTCAAGTCCCAGACCCAGAGGCCTTCTGAGACCCAGAGAATATGATCTCTCTCTCACTGTCTCTGTCTCTCTCCAACAAGTGCAAGTACCATATAGCAAAATTAAAATAGAAAAATGCTAATAAAAAAATAAAAATTGAGCTGTAAGTCATATACCATAAAGTCCATCCTTTTATTTTTTTTTAAGAGCTATCTTTGCTATTGGGTGCATGTGCTCACTGGAGATACAGAGAGAGACAGAGAGACAGAAAGCAAAAAATCACCCCCAGCGGGGGATGTCCATGCCACAATCCCTTCTTGCCCGTCCTCTTATTGGGATTTTGGGCATGCACACAAAAGAGCCTGGCATGAGTTTTAAGCTGCCGGGTCTGGGATTCGAACCACGGTCAACTATATGGGAACCCAGTGATATAGCCATTACATTTTCTGCTGATCCCTATCCCAATACTTTTTATTGTTAGACTTTTTTTTTATTATAGCTATCCCATAATCAACCATATTACAGTGGGTATGAAGTGACTAGATGAGGATTCTAATTCTAGTTCTTTTGTGACAATTATAACATGATGATGATGTGGAAGATTTTAGAGAACTCACCATGGTGGGACATGCTGCTAAAATGGTTGCTGCATGTGGGAGGCCTTGGCATGGTGACATGTGCCTGTGGCCCTGATGCCTGTGGTAGTGGGAGAAGGAAGATCACAACAGGGCAAAACCCTGTGAAAACCTGTCTATTCCATAAATAAATCAATAAGCTTTAAAAAAGGATTTTTATAAACTATAAAGTGTTCACCAAGCATGAAGTATTAGTAAGAAAAAAACTTAGTTCATAGCTTTGGTTTGTCATGAAAGTTGGGTTTGGGGACTTATTGTGGGTAGTGGGCAATTCTGTCAGGATTTAGAATAAGGAAGTATTTTCAGAAAGACTCATGTGGCACTGGTGGAAAAAATTACCACTTTTCAGAATTCAGATGGTGTCAGACATTTATGTATGTCAAAGTAATTGGTAAAATTCTCAATATTACGATACACTAAAACAAAAGTGGCTTAATTTTTTTAGTGTTGTTATGAAATGGACATGAGTTAGAATCATGCCCCATACCTGGTTCATCACTGAATTTTCTGTTCTAGGTCCTGCCAAGTGAGTTATTGGCCTAAGAGAAGGCTTTGACTTTTATCCACTGAATGTGTCATCAACGCTGATGAGGCATGAAAGCCCACTGTAGCATGGTGAAAGAGTTTGTCACTCCAAATCTGTTTGACCTTGGGTGACTCTCTTACCCTCTTACTTTCCTCTTATGTTTGTTATGAGACTCAGATGAGATGAAGCCTGTGAAAATACCTTGCACAGTGCTGGGATTCAAGTTCGTGCTCCATGAAGGTAAGTTTTTCCTACTCATCATTATCAGCCTGGCCAGTAGGCCAGTTCTCACAGTGACCCAAGGTTCAGGCTAGACTCAGAAAGAGTAATCTGTTTTGTTTATTTAAGAATTATTTATTTAATTATATTATTTATCATTATTCATTTTTAACTTGCTACATGGCGGGCACGTGTGCTCAGCAGAGAAAGAGAGAGAGAGAGAGAATAAGAAAGCAACACATCAGGTTAGAAACTCTAACTGCAGTCAGCCATGTGGGAGTCCAGTGCCTTAACTACCCCACTGCCTCCTGGCCTCCAGGAATAATCTGTTTTGATCAGAGATTCTAATTTATTATCATATTCATGATCATTTTTATTAATAGTTTGCTCACAATATAACTGACCTACATATGTGTGAGCAGCACATATTGAAAATATACAATTTGATGAGTCTTAACACATAGTAACATCCAGGAAGCTATGATCACAATAAAGATAGTGAGCATAGCCTTCACCCCCAAATCTTCCTCATGCCCCTTGGTACTCCCTCACTCCCATTCGTTTCTCACTCCCAATTTTCAGGTAACCACTGCCTGGTTTCTGTCACTAGAGGTTAGTTTGCATTTTCCAGACGATTATGTAAATAGAATCATTCACTACTATTTTTGGCCTGGCTTCTTTCACTCAGCATAATTATTTTGAGATCCACCTATATAAAGCACATCAATAGAATCCCCCCTCTTACTACTTTTTTTATTGCTGGGTAGTATTATATGTTGATTATGTGACTATACCACAATTTCTTTATCCATTATCTATTAATACATATCTGTAATGTTTTTAATTTTGGACTATTACAAATAAAACTGTTAATGAACATTTGTGTACAAGTCCTTTGGTAGAACATGGGCTTGAATTCTCTTGGATAAATGCCTAGGGGTTAAATGGCTAAGTCATATCATAGTTGTATGTTTTTAACTTTTTAGGTAACCACCCGACATTTTTGTTTTGTTTTTAGGTTTTTGCCGTAGGGCACGTGCATGCCAGAGAGAGACAGAGAGAGGGAAATTGAAAAATCATCCCCCCAGGGGGATGGTCATGCCAGAATCCCTTCTCTTCCATTCTCTCCAGATTTGGGGCAACCACACACAAGTTCCTGGTGTGATTTTCAAGGTGTCAGGTCTGGATTTCGAACCACAGTCAGCCATGTGGCAGTTCAATACCTTAACCACCATTGGCACCTGGCTGGTCCCACCATCCGACTTTTATTCAATGTGCTAGTGCCAATAGTTATGTATGAGAGCTTCATCTCCTCCACATCCTTGCAAACATGGTATGATCAATCTTTTTGATCTCAGCAATTCTAATGACCATGTAGTTGTATTTCATTTTGGTTTTAATTGGAATTTCCCCAATGACAAATGATTCTGAGCCTCTCTTCAGTGTGCTATTAATTGTTCATATATCTTCTCTGGTGATTGTTTAAAGCCATTTAAAAACAAAAATAAAAACAAAAACAAACAAAAAAACTGTCCAATTTAAAAATGGGTAAATGAGCTGAACAGACAACTCTCCAAGGAAGACATACAAATGGACAAAATACATATGAAAAAATGCTCAACATCTTTTATCATAAGGGAAATGCAAATCAAAACAGCAGTGCGATACCACTTAAGCTCAGTCAGAATGGATAAGATTAAAAAAAATAATAATAAAGAACAACAAGGTACTGGTGGGGCTGCAGTGAAAAGGGAACCCTCCTCCCACAGTGCTGGTGGGAATGTAAGTTGGTACAGACACTGTGGAAGACAATATGAAGATTCCTCAAAAAACTACAAATAGAACTATGATACAACCCAGTAACATCACTCCTGGGAATTAAACCAAAGGACAGGAAGACACTTATTCAAAAAGATATTTGCATATCACTGTTTATTGCAGTATTATTCACAATTGCTAAGCTAGGAATCAACATAAATGCCCAAGGATGAATGACTGGATTGGAAAAATGTGGCACACATACACTATGAAATACTACTCAGCCATAAAAAACTATGAGATTCTGTCATTTGATACAAAGTGGATGCATACAGAAGATTTAATGCTAAGTGAAGAAAGTCAAACTGAAAAAGACAGCATGACCTCACTCAGTATACACCAAATTTCTGCACTCTATGGCAGAAACTGAAATATTGGAAGGTATAATAGCAGGGAGGCAACTGTAGATACTAGAGACAGTATAGGAGTGGGTTGTTAATAGGGGATGGGTAACAGGGGGTAGGAGGGAAGGGCTCAGGAGATGAAAACATTTAACAAACACAAGAATGGATAGTGATCCGCTGAGGATGATGTATATGGTAATATCTTTGACCTGATTGTCATGCAATGCATGTATGCCTCAAAAAACGTTGTACACTGTAAAGATGTACAATGATTAAATGTAGAAAACATACATTCACATAATTAAAAAGTATCAGTTACTTCCTTAAAAATAAAGTATACTGGAACTAAAAAAAAAAAAAAAAGAACACATTTTTTTTCCAAGTTTTTAAAAATTGTGCTAGGTTTAGCCTCAGTGGTGCAGATGATAGTGTATTAAACTGCAGTGCAGTGCTAGAAGCCACATGGCCAACCATGGGTTCAGATCCCTGACCCTGTTGACCTGAAACATACCAGGTATATGTGCGTGTCTTAAATCCTGATGAATTGGAAAGCTGGGGGAAGGAGATCATGGCATAATGGGACCTCCATTGAAGGTGTCTGTCTTTCTGTCATGTATGCATGCACATGCACACACTCTCTCTCATGAATAAAATAAACCTTATTGAAAATTAGTTTTTTTGTATCTTATTGAGTGGTAAAGGCTTTTCACATATTTAGATACAATTTTTCTGCAGTATATATGGTTTTCTCCCTGTTTCCTACTTGTCTTTTAATTCCCTGGACAGTGTCTTTCAAAGAGTTTATTTTTTGTTGTTGTTGTTTGTTTTGTTTTGTTTTTTTAAATCTGTGATATAATGTATTAAACATTAAGTAATTCTTTTAGAGGAAAATGCATTCCAAAGAAAATAAAACTGAATGAAATATGGTAATTGTTCCTTGAAGTGAATAGAAAGATTACATGTTTGGAATTCTAAACTTGGAGTAGATTGTGATAATATGGATTAATATTCTCTATTGTTGGGCCAGCAGGTAGTAAAGTGGTTAAGACACTGGGTTCCCATTAAGTTAACTTAGATGAAGTACAATTTATCAGTTTGCTCTTCTGCCTAAACATCACAACCATTTCCCCCTATAGCTTCTTCTAGAAGTATTATATTTGTAGGTTTTGCATTCAGGTCTATGATTCATTTTGAGTCCATGTTTATATGTTATGTGAGGTGTTGACGATCATGGGTTTTTTTTTGGCTTCTTGATATCCAGTTTTTCCAGTACCATTTGTTTGTGGCACATATCAATGGAATACTATTCAGCCATAAAAACCAACAAAACCCTGGCTTTTGACAGGAAGTGGATGAATTTGAAAGATTTACTGCTGAGTGAAGCAAGCCAGGCTATGAAGGAGAGGCATTGTATGTCCCCACTTAATATAGACAGAGTGTCTGCTATGACTGAAACTGATTGACTAAAGGATATAGAAACATAGTATATAGATGTAAATACCAGATATAGTGTGTGTGAAAGAGGAGGGTCTGAGGACGGACATAAGAAGAAAAATAGGGAGGCAAAGCATTAATGGAACAAAGAAATGTGGTATTATCTGTTGAAGATATTTTGTAGTTTTATCAATTGTACTAGGGATAAATATTCACCTGTTGAAATATCCATTTTGTAAGACAAATAATAATGGGATTGAGTGTATAAAAGAAAATGAAATAAAAAATATAATATATAAAAAAAGAAAAAGAAAAGACTATACTTCTTCCATTGAATTTCCTTTGCACTTTTGTCAAAATTCAGTCGTCTCTATATGTACTTTAGAGCTCTCCAGAGAAACGGAATCAATACACACACACACACACACACACACACACACACATATGTATATATATATTGAGAGAGAGGTTATGAGGAATTAACTCACATGATTATAGAGGCTGAGAAGCCTCAAGAAGTAAGATTACCTTTATTCGCAGATAATATACTACTAAAACAAGTAAGTGAATTTAGCAATCATCTGCCATCTGCTAGCTGGAGGCCCAGGAAAGCCTGTGATGCATTACAGTTTAAATCAGGGTAGGCCTGATTTCCATGCCTTAGGACTTGGACTGGAGTCAGTCCCAGTCTGAGTCCAAAGGCCCATGAATGGGGGATGGAGGGATTGTATAAGTCCTGTTCTAGGTCTGAAGGCCCAAGACCTAGGAGCAGGGGTCAGATGGTGGAACAGTGGTAAAACACAGCACTGTGTGAGTCAGTTCCACATAGGGAGGTTCTCTGTTCAAGTCCAGAGACCTCTCTGAGTATACTAGGCACATGCTTGTCAATGATCTGGAGATGGCTAGAGGTTGGGGGTGAGTTGTGGCGTCAGGACCCTGTTGAGGGTGCTCTCTCTCTCTCTCTCTCATTCATGGAAGAAAAATTTTAAATCTTTAAACATTAAAAAAAAAAAAAAACCAGAACCACTGATGTCCAAAGCCAAGAGATGATGAATGGCCCAGCCTAAGCAGAGAGAGCAAATTCATCTTTCCTCTACCATTTTATTCTATTTAGGTCCTCAGCAGATTGGATAAAGCCCATCTACTTTTATGAGGGTGATCTTTATTCAGTCTACTGAGTCAATGCTGATGTCTTCTGGAAATGCCTTCACAGACACACACAAAAGTAAAGTTTTACCAGCAATCTGGCCATTCTTTAGACTAGTCAAGTTGACACAACATTAACTACCAGATATTTGTTCATTTATTTCTGGACTCTCTATTTCATTCCATTGATCTATTTATCTGCCTTTATGCTGATTGCATGTTGTTTTGATTCTTGTAGATTTTTTGTTTGTTTGTTTTTGTTTGTACCACTTATTTAACTCTATTTTCTTATTTATTTTTTATATATTTATTTATTATTTTATATTTCATTTTTTATACATTCAATCACATTATTTAGCTCACAAAGTAAATATTCCAACGTGTGAACATTTCTTCCTAGTCCGTTGATGAACCATAAAATTATGTTCAACAGATAATACATTTCTTTGTACCATTAATGCTTTACCTCCCTATTTTTCTTCTAAATGTCCTTCCTCAGACTCTACTCTTTCACACACACTATATATGGTATTCACATCCATTTACTGTGTTTCTATATCCTTTAGTCAATCAGTTTCTGTCATAGAGTGTGGACACTCGGTATATATATGAAGTAGGGACATACAGTGTCTCTCCTTCATAGCCTGACTTGCTTCACTCAGCAGTGAATCTTCCATATTCATCCACTTTCTGTCAAAAGCCAGGGTCTTATTGTTTTATTTATTTATTTATTGCTGAGTAGTATTCCATAGAGTATATATGTCACAGTTTTTCAATCCATTCATCTGTTGGTGGGCATTGGGTTGGTTCCATGTCTTAGCAATTGTCACTAATGCCACAATAAACATCGATGTGCAAGCACTTTTCTGATGAAGAATTCTTCTGTCCTGTGGGTAGATACCAAGGAGTGGGATTGCTGGATCATAAGGTAGTTCTATTTGTAGATTTTTGAGGAATCTCCAAATTGTTCTCCACAGTGGCTGGACCAATTTACATTCCCACCAGCAGTGTAAGAGAGTTCCCCTTTTACCACACCCCTGCCAGCACTTAATCTTTTTTTTTTTTTTTAATCTTAGTCATTCTGACTGGGGTTAGGTGGTATCTCATTGCTGTTTTGATGTGCATTTCCCTTACAATGAGGGACTTTGAGCATTTTTTCATATGCCTTTTGCCTATTCAAATGCCATCCTTAGACAATGGTTTTTTCAACTTCTTCTCCCATCTTTTAATAGGGTTGATCATCTTTTTTTGTAACAGTTGTGTGAGTTCCTTGTATATTCTGGTTATCAACCCCTTATCTGATGCATAGTTTACAAAAATCTTTTCCCATTCTGAGGGCTGTTTATTCAAACTAATTACTGTGTCTTTTGCCATGCAGAAACTTCTTAGTCTGATGTAATCCCACTTGTCTATTTTGGGGATTATTAACTGTGGTTTGGGGGTCTTATTTAAGAGGTCTTTGCCTACCTCAGTGTCTCCCAGAGTTTCCCCTTGTAGCTTTATAATAAGCCAAAACTAGGCACTGTTCACCTTGTGAATTTTTTTCTAAAGTTGTTTTTGTCTTTTCATTTGAATTTTTAACATTTCTTCTTTATTTATGATAGAATGCATACACTCTCATGAGAGAGAAAGAGAGAAAGAGAGAGAAATAAGTACTTTCTATATGAGTTTGTGAGGCCCTCCAGTTCTCCAGCCCATCTGTTTCAGGTGGATTGGGCCAAGGATTTGAACCATGGTTGCCATGTGGTATCCAGCTTCTCTTTGAACAGTACATGACCACTGTACCATGGAGCTGGCCTCAAATTTTAGAATCATATTGTCAAGTTCTACAAAAACTATCATTGGTTAATTACTGAAACTCTATTGAATCTGCAGACCAGTATGGAAATACTTGTCATAGTAACACTATTGACTCCTCTGACCCATTAACAAGGGCTGTATCTCCATTTATTTAAGCCTTCTTTAATTTATTTCAGCAATATTTTATAGTTTTCATTATACAGTATATTCTTTTCTTTTTCTTTGGATAGGTTTTTGTTTTAGGGCATGTGCGCTTGCCAGAAAGAAAGAGAGAGACAGAGAGACAGAAAGCAAGAAATCAGCCCCCGGTTGTATAGCCACGCCACAATCCCTTCTCCTCCATTCTCCTTCTTGGGATCTTGGGCGTGCACCCACATGTGCCCAGCATGAGTTTAAGCCACCGGGGCCGGGACTCGAACCGCAGTTGACTACGTGGGAGTCCAGCAACAGTCATTACGCCAACTGCTGGTCCCGGTTTTCATTATACTGGTTAACATATTTTGATACATTTTTCTCCATATCATATTTTAGGTGCTATTGTAAATATTATTTCAATATATGAATTGATACCATATAGAAATAGAATTTATTTTTGTGTATCTTATACTTCTTTCTTCCTTTCTTTTTTTTTTATTTTCCTATGTGGGACAGATGTTCACTGGAGAAAGACACAAAGAGATGGAAAAATGAGAGATTATTCACAGGGGGGAATGGTCTTGCCTCAATCCCTTCTCCTCCACTCACTTCTCCAAATTTTGGGCACACATCTACACATGCCCATCATGATTTTCAAGCCACCAGGGGTAGGACTTGAATTGTGCAGCCGTGTGAGATCCAGATACCTTAACCTTCACGCAATCTGCTAGCCCTGTTGATCTTACATTCTGCAACATTTCTAAATGCACTTGTTTTAGTAGTGTGTCATCTGCTGATACAATTTTGCTTCTTCCTTTTTTTATCTGGATTCCTTTTATATTTTTTTCCCTTTTTGTCCTGTAGAATAGCAGTGATGAAAACTGACATTCATATCTTATTTTAGAAAAAAACATTCCATCTTCCTTTTTATTTCTTTTTATTTGTTGTTTTGCCATAGAGCAGATATACTTGCCAGGGAGAGTGAGAGACAGAGAAACAGAGACATAGAGAGGGAAAGTCAGAAATCACCCCCCAAGGGGAATGGGCACACACAATCCCTTCTCCTCCATTCTCCTCTTGGGATTTTAGACATGTATGCATATGTGTCTGGTGTGATTTTTTAAACCAAAAGGTCTGGGACTAGAACCAAAGTTGACTATGTGGGAGTCTAGCACCTTAATCACCATGCCACCTGCTGGTCCCTCCTTCTTCCCTCTTTTCTTGTTTTTTTGAGAGAAAGATTTTTGCTATAGTGTCCCGGCCCACAGGACAGTCAGACAGGTTTCCTGAGGGAAGGAGTGAGAGATGGGATGAACGGCACACTGTCACAGCACGTAGATGATGCAGTGTCTCTTCAGGGTCATCTCTTTATTGTGGGCAGCGCAGAGACGACACAGTGTTACAACTCTTCAGGGTCATCCAGAGACGACACGCTGTCACAGCTCAGGGTCGTCCGGAGACAACGCGCTGTCACAGCTCAGGGTCGTCCGGAGATGACGCGCTGTCACAGCTCTTCAGGGTCTTCAGGATTGTCTGGCGATTATGGGCCAGGGATCATGGTTATATACATGTTGGTGGGCCGTGATTGGTTGAATGAAGGATAGTAAAAGGTGGATTATTATTATTTGCTTTGTGAACCAATCATGAGGTGCCGGATATGCAAATCTGAGGGATTCTAAGCTCACCAATTTGCTATGGGAAGTGGCCAATCGGAGTATAGTTTTCAAGGTGAGGTTTTTGAAAGGGAGCTAATTGTGGTCTTTGTAATTGTTTGCTCTCTGAGCCTAAGATGGCAATAGTAAGAGACTCATGAAAAATGGCCTCGGCAGACTCGCTGGTGCGCAGCCTCCCACATGTCCCCCTTTTCTGTTTAAATTTGAGAGATGAGGAAAAGGCCTGGGGGAATTGTGCTTGTCTTAGGTTGGAGCTATTTATGGAACCATACGTCCATCCTTACCCATCATTGGAGAGTCCCATAGCTATGATGGGCTTCCTTAGGTGGAAGGACTGAACAGTTATTGGGTTCATCAGACTCTCTCACCTGTCTTTGGCTAACCGATTCAGCACCTCAGGCAAGACAAGTATAGGGGTGTTGGTCTTCCATCTCCAATCTAGTATAGTGGACCTGGATAGGCCACATAGTAAGCGAGTTAATTTGTTGTTTGAGGAATGTCATGAGCCTATTAAATATAACAGGTCCCAGTGAGCAAGCAACTAAAAGGCCAATTGAATGGGCCAAGTAGGGGGAGCAGGAAAGGGAGGATACTGTCAGCGTTCCTGTAAAGCAAGACAGAGGAGGAGCGGCACCAGGATCAAAACCAGCAGTAGTAGTGTCAAAGAAACAAAACAAGATCTGGTATTTAAGAATGGTCTTCATTTTGTTAATCTCTGGAAGGAGAGAGAGATATCTCAGGGCTTTCATCATTCCTGGATGGCTTGTTAGAATCAATCTGTTTGATTAATCTTTCTGGTAGCCAACGAGCAGCATCCATTTTTTGAGAATAGATGCAGACAGACTCTCTGCCCCAAATGAGGACATGTATTGTCCAGAGGATCTTTCCACAAAAATGAGGCAAATTTTGTTTTGGTAGTTGAATGCCAGAAGCGCTCAGCAGCTGAGTCTCCATCTTTATCAAGAGACAGGAAATTTAGGACAAAAAGAGCATGTGCCAGAAGGTTTTTTGGTGAGTCCTTAGTCTGTAAAAGCTCTCCCTTTTTTAGATTTTGGAGAGTATTTTTCAAGGAAAGATGAGCACGTTCAACAATGCCTTGTCCCTGGGGATTGTATGGAATTCCCGTAACATATTTAATGTGAAGTTGTTTGCAAACAGAGGCAAAATTGTTTCCTGTGTAACCTGGGCCATTATCTGTCTTAATTTGTTGAGGTTTACCCATAACCGAGAGTGCGGCAAGTACATGGGAAATAACATGTTTGCCAGCTTCTCCAGTTTGTGCCATGGCAAAAATGAAACTGCTAAAGGTATCAACAGTAACATGAACATATTTGGTAGTACCAAATTCAGCAATATGAGTAACGTCCATCTGCCATAATGTGTTAGGCATAAGGCCTCTAGGGTTAACACCTAGATGTGGTG
>NW_006209292.1:388035-391440 GCF_000334495.1 Tupaia belangeri chinensis | reverse complement strand
GGCACTCCCACCTTATTTTCTTTTCCCATTTAAAAGTCAACCCCGCTGTGACGGCGCCAAGCCTGTCCTTGGGAATCTGTATTTTCTGTAACAGGGAATGTCTCAAAGTCTGTCGTATGTGATCCCTGAACTCGTTTTGTTTCTTTGTCTGTATTGGTTTTTAGTTTCTCTAATTGTGATATTAGTTCCCAGTGTTCTTTTTCTAATTGAATCTGTTCTCTTAATTGTTTTATTTTATTCAAAATCTCTTCCCTAGGGTCAATAACCTGCATCAAAGGTGGTGCAGATGCAACCGAGTTGTAAGGTGATGGTCGTTTTTTGAAAGGCGGCCATTTTGAATTATTGTACTTGTCTATCTCTGTTTCTGAAGTTTCTTTCTCAGGCAGCCATTTTGAATTACTGTACTTAGCTGACTCAGTTTCTAAAATTTCTTCAGACGGCCATTTTGGATTATTGCATTTGTCAGCCTCGGCCTCTAAGATTTTGTCCTCTGAACTAGATGATGACTCATTTTTCTTTGGCTCTTGTAGAGCCTTAAGGTTGTTTTTCTTTTTTAGTTTTTTAGATTTTTGGGGGTTTTGTCTCACTTTTGGGGCTTTTAATTTCTTCCTCACTATCTAGGGAAATAAGATCCTCTCCCTGTTCTTTTTTAATTTTAGAATCCTTGGTTAGATCTGAGGTGACTATAGCCTCCTCCTGGGGTTGATCATTTTGCATGATCTGCTCTCCCTTAGTGACCATAATGGCAAGGGCTTCTATTAAGCTCTGAATGGATATTTTGTGCCGACTAAACTTTTGTCCCATTATTACCCATATTTAAAATAAAACGTAAGTAAATACTTACCAGGACGTCTTCTCTTCGTCCCTCTGTGTTTTCCACCAGCTTTTCTGGGTTGCTCTGCACTGGAGTGATCCTCGGAAGCTCTTCACTGGATCCTTCGTACTCAGGTCTGTGTTCGGGCGCCACATGTCCCAGCCTGCAGGACAGTTGAACAGGTTTCCTGAGGGAAGGAGTGAGAGACAGGATGAACGGCGCACTGTCACAGCACAGAGATGATGCAGTGTCTCTTCAGGGTCATCTCTTTATTGTGGGCAACACGGAGACGACACAGTGTTACAACTCTTCAGGGTTATCCGGAGATGACGCGGTGTCACAGCTCAGGGTCGTCCAGAGATGATGTGGTGTCACAGCTCAGGGTCATCTGGAGATGACGCGCTGTCACAGCTCAGGGTCGTCCGGAGACAACACGGTGTCACAGCTCTTCAGGGTCTTCAGGGTCACCTGGTGATTATGGGCCAGGGATCATGGTTATATACATGTTGGTGGGACGTGATTGGTTGAATGAAGGATAGTAAAAGGTGGGTTATGATTGGTTGCTTTGTGGACCAATCATGAGGTGCTGGATATGCAAATCTGAGGGATTCTAAGCTCACTGATTTTCTATGGGAAGTGGCCAATCAGAGTATGGTTTTGAAGGTGAGGTTTTTGAAGGGGAGCCAATTGTGGCCTTTGTAATTGTTTGCTCTCTGAGTCTAAGATGGCAATAGTAAGAGACTCATGAAAAATGGCCTCGGCAGACTCGCTGGTGTGCAGCCTCCCACACTATAGGGCACGCTTTCTCACCAGAGAGAGAGACAGAGAGATAGAGAGCAAGAAATCACCCTCAGGGAAGACTGTCATGCTGCAATCCCTTCTCCTCCATTCTCCTCTTGGGATTTTGGACACACATGCACAAGCATCCAGTGAGAGTTTCAAGCCACTAGGTCCAGGACTTGAAATGCAGTTAGCCATGTGGACGTCTAGCAATGCAACCACTACACCATCTGCTGGTCCCATGCCTCTTTGATCTCAAGTATAATATTAGCTGTGTTGTTTTTATACATTGCCTTTATCAGATTGATGAACTTTCCTTCCATTCCTAGTTTGTTGAGTTATTATGAAATGATTTGGATTTTCATAATTTGTGTCTATTGAGATGAGCCTGTATTTTTTCCTCTTAATCAATTGATATGGGTTATTACATTAACTGATTTTTTGTTACTAAACATATTTACATTCCTGAGATAGATCACACTTGATTATGGGGTATAATCCTTTTAATAGGTTGCTGGATTTAGTTTGCTAATATTTTGTTGAAGTTTTCTGTGCTTACATTCTATAATAGCTAATGATCTGTAGTTTTCTTTTCCTGTAATATCTTTAGCTTGGGATTCAGGGTTATGTTGGCTTTAAAAATAAGTTTGACAATATTTCCTCAGTTTTGGAAGAGTTTTGAAATATTGGTATCAACACTTCCTTAAACATTTGGTAGAATTTACCAATGAAGCCATCTGTGCATGAAATTTTCTTTCTGAACATATTTTACCTGCAAGTTCAGTTTCATTATGGTTATATATTTCTTCTTAAGCAAGCTTTGATAGTTTCTGCCTTTTAGTAATTTGTCCCTTTCATGTATGTTGTCCTACTTTTTTTTTTTTTTTGAGAGAAAGTTTTGCTGTAGGTTTGTAGGTTGTGTGTACTTGCTGGAGAGAGACAGAGAGAGAGAAAGTGAGAAATCACCCCCCAGAATGAATGGCCATGCCACAATCCCCTCTTTTCCATTCTCTTCTCAGGATCTTGGGCATATGTGCACATGCACCAGGCGTGAGTTTTAAACTGCTAGGTCCAGGACTCAATCCATTGTCAACTACGTGGGAGTCCAGCAATGTAACCATTACACCATCTGCTGGTCCCGGCATATATTATTAATGCTATTTTTTCTTTCTTCCTTCCTTCCTTCCTTCCTTCCTTCCTTCCTTCCTTCCTTCCTTTCTTTCTTTCTTTCTTTCTTTCTTTCTTTCTTTCTTTTTCTTTTCCTTTTTCTCTCTTTATTTTTTTTAAAGATTTTTGCTATAGAGTGCATGTGCTTGTCATAGAGAGACAGAGAGACAGTGAGAGGTAAAATGAGAAGTCACTCTCCAGGTGGGATGGCCATGCTGCAATCCCTTCTCCTCCATTATCTACCTGGGATTTTGCACACTCACACACATGCCCCTGGCATTATTTTTGAGTCTCCAGGTCCGGGATTTGAACTGCAGGTTGGCCATATGAAAGTCCAGAGTCTTAGCCACCATACCACCTGCTGGCCTCAATGCTTTTTTCTTATCTTTAGAATCTATAGTCATGTCACTTTTTTGTTTCTAATATTGCTTATTTGTGCCTGTTATCCCTTTTTCTTTCATTAGTCTGGTCAGAAATATCAATTTTACTATTCTTCCCCAATAATACCCTTTCAGTTTCATTGGTTTTTCGATATTATTTTTCGGTTTTTATTTCATTTATATTTCTTTGATCTGTTATATTTCTTTTATGTTTAATTTATACTTTTCTACTTTGTTTGCTTTAATGTCCTCTTCTTTCTCTAG
>NW_006209292.1:385390-387766 GCF_000334495.1 Tupaia belangeri chinensis | reverse complement strand
TTCCTGGTGTCTGGGCTTCCGCAGTTTCTTTTTCTTGAAGTAAGCATCTGTAAGATGCTTTGGGATTTTTACTTTGCTAATATCAATTTTGTGGAGGTGGCAATGACAAATTTCTGGTGTGTTCTACGCAGTGGAACTCGATTGAGAACCAGCGGTCCAGTTACAAGTAGCAAGCCACCGCTCAGCTGCTTCAGGAAAACCACTCTCTTGCCTCTATGGCGTCCATTGAGGAGGATCAGAATGGTCCCGGGAGTGATGCTGGCTCGCAGCTCTCTCACATGCTGACTGAAGGTTTTTTTTTGCCGTGGCTCAACAGCTTTCGAGGCTCGTCTTCAGTAGGATAATACCTAGGCACTTTGCGCAGTTTAACCACCCGGGTACCACCATTCTTCTCTCCACCAACTGGTTTTGTGACAGTCTCAAGAACCTTCTCCTTTTTCTTTTTGATCCTGGATTTAGTGGCCGAGTATTTCCTCTTGTACACGACCTTTCTGGAGTACATGGCAGACCGGGAGTATCTGTCGATGCCCCGGACTAGGACGAGGTTTTGGCTGCAATGGGGCGTCCCCTTCTTGGGCTTTTTCGCCTTAGGGTCACCCTTTTTAACCTTGCCACTGGCATCAGCCTTCTTGGCTTCAGGTTTCTTCTCTTTAGTATCCTGCTTTGCAGTTTTATTTACTGCCATCGTGTATAGTGGGAAACTAGGTCTTTAAGGAAGAAAACTAATGTGATTGATTTGAGACATTTCTTATTTTTAAATATAGGTATTTAGCATTATAATTGTTGCATTTTGTTTTCATTTTTATTCTATTTAAAATATATTCTTATTTTCCTTTTATTTTTACTTTGTCCCATAAGTTATTTGAGAGTGTATTATTAGTTTCTGAATATTTGGGAATTTTCCAGATATCTTTCACTTACTGAGTTCAAATTTAATTCCACTGTGATCAGAATTCAAACTCTGAATGACTTCAGTTTTTCTTTATTTATTGAGACTTGATTTATGATCCAGAATATTATCTATCTTAATAAATATCCATGTACACTTGAAAAGAAAGTGAATGTTATTGATTACTCTGTAAATGTCACTTAGGTCAATAGTATAGTTCAAATTGTCTATGTCTTTATTGATTTTCCATCTTCTTGTTTTTGAAGTCTCTGAGTATAATTTTGGACATGTCTATTTCTCCTTATAGTTCTATCAGATTTTGTTTTGTATAGTTTCGAACTCTGCTCTTAGGAGCATGAAAATTTAGGATTTTTTTGCTGTCTGTTAATTGACAGCTTTAAAATTATAAAATGACTTCTTCATCCTTAATATTATCCTTTCCTTTGAAATCCAGTTGGTCTGACAGTACTATAGACACTCTGGCCTGTAGTTAACTCGATCATCCCTTTTCTCTATGAAATGAGAGACCCTCTACCTAGGGAAGTAAATGGACTGAAAGTGATCAGAGTGTTTCTTCCAGGAAGCTAGAAGCTTGTTATAGCTGTTGGTAGAGAGAATTCTACCAGTGTCCTTCCTTTAAGGTAAGGTGTATTTCTCCAGAAGACTTCAGGAAAAGGGAGGGAGATTGAATGCTACTACATTACAATTTGCAGCATGCACCTATCTGCCTCTTCCCCTCTATACTGCTAAAACCCAAGCCTGGGTATTAGACCTACTGAGGTAAACAGGACCTCAGATTTGAAAAAAAAAATTAGAATATCAAGAAAAGAGTTTATTCACTGAAGTCTTGATAGCCTGAAAACAGTGATTTCATACTGGAAAACAGAACTGAGGAGGACTACATGAACACTGGGAAAAGGAGCTGAATGGAAAAGATTGTTGGTAGTAGACAAGAAGTGAATGGTCTTCAGCATGTGTAGAGGAGTTTGTCAGAGGGAAGTAGATAATTCACAACTCCATGGATATTTAAATATGGCCACATTGCCATGGGTGGATTTTGGGTAAAACATACCAAAACTAGGTAATGGTGAAGAATGGGAGAAAACAGATTGAATTTGGTAGCTGTGGACAAAGGCCTGAAGGAGATACCCTCTCCCTCACACGTGACCCACCAGAATTGACATGGGGAAGTGAGGAGGGTGGCAGGTGAGTTTGAGAAGTACTGTAGAGGTGCTAAAGAAATGTCCCCTTTCTCCAACCAGAACATCAGGGCCTCCTCCTCAGTGTCCCTCCCCTACACAATGATGTCAGGATGATGCTTTGTGATGTCTACGTCCTCCAGAGTCCTCATTGGCTGGGTTGGCTTGCTGACCTAAGAAAGCCCAAGGGTGTGGCAGCTCATTGCCTTGGAGATGGGTATATATACAGGCAGGTGGGGAGGCCTGGGCTAGACCACTGCAAGGCAAGGCGCTGATATGTCCAGGATT
>NW_006209292.1:371450-385078 GCF_000334495.1 Tupaia belangeri chinensis | reverse complement strand
AGCTCCGGTGTCACTCCGAGTACCAGTCATTGAGAGTGAGGCCAGAGAGCTCCGAACTAGGTGAAGTCTCTAGAGGCCTACCTAAAGGGAAATGTAGAAAGTGGTTTTTACACCAAGGGTGTAGGATGGTGATGAAATAAAATCAAAGCCACTTGAAATAATATATGTGTGTGTGTTCTCTGATGATGGGGAGGAAGGGAGGAAGGGAAGAAGAGGGTGTAGGAGATGGGAGGGAGGTGGTTACTGAAGGATTGGAAATTGTGGACAGGTAAACAATTAACCAAACTCAGGGGATAAAGACTGTGTCAGGGGTAAGTACAGAAAGCAAATTTCCTCTTCAAAACTACCTCATTAGCAAGGAGGGAAAGGGCTTAATGTTTTTGCATGTGTTTGTAGGTAGTGGGAGTATGGCAACATCAGGGTGTAGATTTTCAGAACCCAATGGGGTGAGATATGTGAGATGATAGTGCTATCCCCTCCCAAAAAAGGCCAACAAATGTATCACCTCTAAACCATCTACATCATAGTGGTGTTTGTTGCATCATGCCCTATAGTTAAGCAACGAAAGGCCCCCTAGAAGACGCAAAATTTCACTGTATGTAAAGTATATGTAACATTAATAACAGCACATCCAAAAACAAAATAATGGGGGATGGAGGCTATAAACACAACACTAAACACACTAGGCAACTCAGTTGTGGGGTTGTGTTTTTTTTGGAGAGATTTTTGCTATAGAGTGTGTGCGCTCGTCAGACAGACAGAGAGAGACAGACAGAAAGCAAGAAATTACCCCCCAGGGGGGATGGCCACGCCATAATCCCTTCTCCATTCTCCTCTCGGGATCTTGGGCACGCACACACATGCACCGGTGAGTTTCAAGCTGCCAGGTTCAGGACTTGAACCACAGTCAGCCATGTGGGAGCCCAGCGACATAGCCATTACACTAACTGCTGGTCCCAAGGTTTTTTTTTTTTTCCTAGAGATTTTTGCTATAGGTCAAGTGTGCTTGCCAGAGATACCAAGAGAGTCAGAGAGGCAGAAAGTGAGAAATCACCCCCCAGAGCAGATGGTCATGGCACAATCCCTTCTTCATTCTCCTCTTGGGATTTTGGGCACGCATGCACAAGTGCATGGTGTGAGTTTTAAGCCACCAGGCCTGGGATTCAAACCACGGTCAACCATGTGGAAGTCCAGCAATGTAACCATTATACAATATACTCGTCCTGGTTACTCACTTGTTAAGAAAATTTGGGATGGAGGACCAGTAGGTGTGGTGATTAAGGCACTGAACTCCCGCATGGCTAGTTGTGCTTCAAGTCCTGGATGTAGTGGCTTGAAAATCTTGCCAGGCTGCTGGGCACATGTGTGTACATACCCAGGAAGAGAATGAAGAAAGGATTGCAACATGGCCGATTCTCAGGGAGTGTGTGTGTGTGTGTGTGGGGGGGGAATGATCTCACTTCCTCTCTCTCTCATGTATGCACATGCCCTATGGTAAAAACTGAAAAAAAAAAGAAAGAAAGAAAATTCGGAATAGACCAGTTGACCATCAAGGACATAGCAATGGGAGCAATGGTTTCCTCCCGCTTTGGGGCACATTTTATAATAATACAATTAAAAAAAATGTAAAGTGGGCCAGCAGGTGGCACAGCGGTAACAGTGCTGTGCCACCTTCTGGGAGGCTGAATCACATGGGAAGGGTCTGGGTTTATATACTGAGACCTCCTCAAGTATGTTAGGTACAAATGAGGAGGTTCCCTAGGTCTGGAGTGGATCATGTTGTAGAGACTGTTGAGAGTGTCTGTTTCTCTGACTCACGGAGGAAATGAGTGATAAGCTTTACACACACACACATAAGGAAAGGCACAGCTGTAGTGACACAGGCAGTATGGTGCCATTCTGCAATGCTGGAGCCACATGGAGGACCACATTTCAGATTCTAGGTCAACCTGAAACACTGAATGCAAGTGTACAACACTGATCTTGGCTGGAGAGCTGGGGAATTGTGGTGTGGTGAGACCTTGTCAAGAATGCCTGTTTTGGGAACCAGCAATTAGCGTAATGACTATGTCGCTGGACTCCCATGTAGTGGTTCGCGTCCCGGACCTGGTGGCTTAAAACTCACACCGGGCACGTGTGCGTGCATGCCCAAGATCCCGAGAGGAGAATGGAGGAGAAGGGATTGTGGCGTGACCATCCCCCGCCCGGGGGTAATTTCTCACTTTCTGTCTCTATGTCTCTCTCTGTCTGTCTGGCGAGCGCACGTGCCCTTTAGTGAAAATCTCTCTGAAAAAAGAAAAAAATAAAAAAGAATGCCTATTTCTTTCTTTCAATAAAAGAAAAGAGAAAAATCTCAAATCAGTGATATTAACTCTTATGCAACTAGAAACATAAGTAAATTCAAAGTAAGTGCATGTAAGGAAATAAGAGAAATTAAAACAAAAAGCCATGAGGGAAAATCGATTAAATTTTTCTTTATAAAATTGATAAACTTCTCACTAAATCAGCCAAGCAAAAGAGAAAGAAGACACAAATTACCAATATCTAGAACAAAAGTGAGAATATCACCCTAGGTATTCTAGTTGTTACAGGGATAATTAAGGAATAACATGGACAGGTCTGTCTGCATAAATATGACAGCTTAGATAAAATGGGAAAAAGCCTCTGAAAGATGCAAACTAACAAAAACCACTTAAAAAACAGATAACCTAAAAAATCTTATCTTTATTACAGAAGTTGAATTCATAGTTAAAAACTTTCCGCAAAAGAAAACTTCAAGTTGAAATGGTCTCAGGTGAATTCTGCCAAACATTTAAGTAAGAAATATCAGTAGCACTCATTCTACCACACAAATTGTACTGGCTAGGGTTCTCCAGAGAAATAGAAACAACAAGATAAATATATGTAGAAGAAGGAATTCATTACAGATATTACCTTATCTGATCACAAAATGAACAGTCCCACAATAGGCTGTCTGCAAGCTGGAGAAACAGCTGGAAGGCCAAAGCAGGGAAGCTGGTGCAGTTCCAATCCCAGGCTTGAAGGAGGCCTTCAGGAGGCCCCAGGCCCTCCCTCCAACTACCACTAGATAGAGTCTAAAGATGGACTTTGAAGTCTGTATGGCTAGGGGGGTGCAGGAAGCAAAAACCAGCAGGAAAATCTCATCCAAGGGCCTAGTAGAGAGGCAGGGGTAGAGCACACATATGTGTAGGTAGAACCAACAGCAAGCTGTGGAATAAAGAGCTTAGAGAGACAGAAGGGAACAGGAAAAAAAAAAACACTTTCTCTTCTGTCCCTTCCTCCCATGCTTACAGCTGATTGGATGGTGCCTGCCATTGATGGGGGTCTTCCTCTCTTAGCCCACTAACTCACATGCCAGTCATGACTGGCAACACTTATACTGATATAAACCATGTTTCACCAACCTTTTAGGCAATCTTCAATATATTTAAATTGACTCCCCAAATTAATCTTCACACAAAATCTTTAGAAAATAGAAGTGGTAGAAATACTTCCAATCTCATTTTATGAGCATTAAACTGATTACCAAAGATAGACAGTTTCAATAAAAGAAAACTACAGACCAGTATCCCTCATGAACATAAATGTAGAAGTTCTCACTAATGTATTAGCAAATTAAGTCCAACAATATGTAAAACAGGATAATACATTATGATCAACCACGGTTTATTCTGAACATTCAAAATCAACATTCAGAAATCAGCCAAGAAGAAAACCACATAATCATATCAATTGATACAGAAAAAGCATTTGACAAAATCTAATACTAATTTATAAAACAAACAATAAAACCTCTGCATTCCAGGAATAAGAGGTAACTCCCATAACCCAATAAAATCCTAAAGGTGACATAATACTTAACAGTATAATATCGAATGCTTTCCCTGTAGATTGCGCTCAAGGTAAGAAAGTTTGCTTTCACCAGTCCTATCAAGTATCATTCTTGAAATCCTAGCAAGAGCAGTAAGAGAGGAGAAAAACAAGAAAGTACTCATGCATTGTAAAGGAAGAAATAAAACAGTCTCTATTGCTAGACAGCATCACTGTTGAGACAGAAAAATCCAATGAAATCTAAAATAGCTCTAAAATATACTCATTTATTTCTGTATAATAACAATATTTGGAAACTGACATTTTTACAGTTTTATAGAGGTATATAGTTGTTGTATAAAAAATCTGTATGTTTAATGCATACAATGTGATGACTTTGGACATATACATACACCCATGAAATCATCACCACAATCAAGGTAATAAGCATATCTGTCCCCTTCAAAAGTATCCTATGTTCCATATGTGTTTTTTTTAGTTGCCAAAGGGGACATTCACTCACCAGGGATAGGGTAGCAGGGATGACAGAGGGAGAAAGCACTTCCCAATGGGTCACAGTCATGCACAATCCATCCTATCAAGATTTTGGGCATGCATGTTCATAGGTGTGTTTTTCAAGCCACCAGGATTGGTATTCAAATTGTGGTGGGCCATGTGGGATCTGGCTCCCTTAACCACTAGGCTATGGTATGAATACTATGTCTTTTTTTTAATGTGATAAGGACATGTAACATGAAATCTTCATTGTTTGGGAAATGCACTTTAAAACCATAGTGCTGAGGTTGGCAGGTGGCATGGTGGTTAAGGCACTGGACTTCCACACAGCCAAGTGCAGTTTGAGTCCTGAACCTGGAGGCTTGCTTTCTCACTTTCTCTCTCTCTCTCTGTCTCATTCTGGTCAAATTAATAATAATAAAATTAAATAAAATAGTTCTTTAAAAAAATAATAATCCAAAGCTGGCCTTGGTCATAACACTCCACAAGCTGACCCACATGGGAGAGTTCTGGGTTTGCACCTGAAGACCTCTCTCAACACAGTGAGTATGCGTGTGCCTGTGACCCTGTGCTGGCTCAAAATAAGGGTGGATTGTGGCATTGGGATCCTGTCAGGGGTACTATATCTCTGTCTCACTCATGAATAAATAAACTTTAAAAAATGTTTCAATAATTTTTTTTTTTTTGAAGAAAGAAAGAAAAAAACTGACGACCAAAAGCTTAATATAATGTTGATGGGAATGCAAAATCCTCTCATATGACTCAGCAGTCCTACTCCTAGGTATCTGTCCACATGAAATAATAAGACTTGTTCATTCTAAACCCTGTGAGCGAATGTTTACAGCAGCTCTATTCATAATTGTCAGACAAAAACTGGAAACAACCAAGCATCCCTCAACTTAGGAATGGATAACTGTGCCCTATCTACCTGATGGAATATTACTCAGTGATAAAAAGAGCAAACTACTGATACACACAACAGCATGGATGCGTCTGCAAGCCTACTAAGTCTTGAAGTTGCAATATAGTAGGAGTCGGTGCCTGCCCTCAAGAAGTCTATAGCCTAGACTTAGCCTCTTCCTTAGCCTGCTTTTTAAATGCTGGAATCCCCAGGCTTCTGCCTCCAGCTCTTCCCTGGGTTAGTATACCATTTGTCTTGTCTGAGCCCAGTCTAGTAGTCCTCCATGCTTTCCCCCATCCCACGACTTCTCTTTAGTCTTAGACCAGTAAGCTATATTTATCCAAAGAACACTTCAACTGATGCTCAAGTAGTGGCCCATGAAGCAGAATCTGGAGCTCTATGATCTAGTGTTTGTGTGACTTCAGTATGTTCTTTGCTCCTCAGTCACCATCGAGATCTCATATGTACAAAAAGAGGTTAAACTAGGCAATGTCTTTTTAGGACAGGCTGTAATTCTATTTCCTCAAGCTCTTCTCTAGACCTTTCATTGGCTTGTTCTTACCCTCAGATTCTTTAAACTGCACCAACTATCATATTTCAGAGCCTGAAGGAAACTTACCACTATAAGTTTCTCTCCCAGATCTTGGGCCTCTGTCCTAGTGTCTAATCATCTTTCGGCCAATGCCAGCCCATCAGTGACCACACTTTGAACTTCGATGGCAGCCAACCTGAGATATGTCTGTCTCTTCCTGCCCACTTCCTGCTCCAGGGATATAGGTGTTATCATTGGGAAAACTGATATATCTGCTTTTCCCCAGACCCCAATCTGTACCAGGGACAGCCATCCTGCCATGATGGAGCTGTTAGCCACCTAGAAGCAGGTATCTTCAGCCGCTTGCTGCTTTGTCCTTGTGGATTTGGCTTTTGTAACATTAGCTTTAATGCTGTATAAGCCATATCTGCCTTTTCAGTCTGGCTCCTCAGGATTCCAGAGCATTTTGTAACAAGGACTTAAGATTTCCATTTTTGTGGACATCCAGCTGACTCAGTAAAGAGTTTGAAGTTGCCTCCTCTAACAAGCTCCACTATCAATTCCTGGAGGGTAAAAAGAAGGTGATTATTTTCTTATACAGGGTGAAGAAATTGGACTAATTTATTCACCAAGTTGTCTGGGTTCCCAACTGTGTACCACATTATTGGTACTTCTCGGGAGCCTCAGTTGGAAAGTACCTGCAACGTGCAGCCCTGTAACAAATATATTCAGATTATCCAGTGGTGAGAGGCAAGCTAATGGACACATTAATTCCCTCTTTATTACATTGAGCTTATTTATTCTCCTGCATTAAGTTCAGACATCAGAGAACAGACTATCTGAAACTTGTTCCCTCACCAGCTAGTAGAAATGCCTTTGCAGTGCTCCTATGCTTGATGGCACCATGGACAGGAACAGAGTTGTCATTCATTTAGGGTAAAACTTATTGAAAACGTAGTACACTCTTTTTCAGGTTATAAGTGAAAATTTCTCACTTTAACTATAATAAATTTTAGGAGTCATTGGCCTTGGCAGTTGTTCAGTTGACTTTTACCTTAATTTCTTGTTGCCAGAGAACAAACATCACAAAACCCAGTAAGTATCCCTTTGTGCCTTGGCTTCCAGGATGATTCCAGCCTAGCTCAACACCCTTTTCACATTCTATCTCCAGCAGGAAATACCCTCTGCCTTTCTTAGCCTTAATTGCCCATTGGGCACTGTGTTTTGGCCTCTAGGTGGTCTTAGGGCATCTAAGATGAAAGATACCTGAATAATCCATAAGCATTCATTCACTGGTCAGGAGTCTAGGACTCACTCAATGACATTCAAGTCATGCTTAGAAAATTATTCCTGTACTATCTTGATCTGGTTTATGTTCACCCTCCAGGCTCATCTTCAACTTCCCCTTCACTCATCCTGCTCAAGCCACATGAGTCTTTTCTTTCTTCCTCTAATGCACCAAGATTTTTTTTTTTGGTCTTAAGGCCTTTCCCTCATGTCTTAAGGCCTTTCCTATTTGTTTAGTACACCCTTCACTCTTGCTACCCTACTGTTGGGGTCAGTAGGTGGCGTGGTGGTTAAGGTGCTGGATCTCACATAACTGACTCTACAGTTTGAGTCCTGGACCCAGCAGCTTGAAAACCATTCTGGGAATGCATGCTTGTGTGCCCAGAATCCCAAGAGGAAAGTGGAGGAGAAAAGACTGTGGTGTGGCCATCCCCTCTGGGGGGATGATTTTTGACTTCCCTTCTCACTGTCTCTGGTGAGTCCACATGCCCTATAGCAAAACAAAACAAAACAAAACAAACAAAAAACAAAAGAGAGAGAGAGAGCCCAACCCAGTTTCTTGGAGTAGTTTACAGTGTTTGCCTTCCCTTAAAAGCTATGTCATCACAGTTTAATCAAGAAAGGGGCACTTTGAAGCCACAGCTCATTGTTTTAATGACAGTGTACTTATTGAGGACCCAGGGATGGCCTACATGGACTGACAGCTCACTCTTTATATGCAGAAAGTTTGCAATGGCCAAATTGCAAGGATAGGTCATTTTTAGATGGGGTAAGAAATACAGTATTTGCAACTATAGTACCTTCATGACTTATAGTAGTACTTAAATAATTATTGAATGAAAAAAATCTTTACAGAATGAACAAGAATGGGACTGGGAAAATGCAAAAGTCACCCTGATTTTCTAAAAGCTGAAAAAAGAAAATTCCAGAAATTAAACACTGGGTAATTTTGATGGCTGGTTGGACATCTGTCCCAAAGTGAACTGATTAAAACATTATTGTCAGACTAGAAGGACATGCTTTAATGACATATACCACAGAACTCTCTCTGTGCTGTCTACATCAATGCCACAGGAGAAGACATGTGAGCCAGGTTGGTCATACTTCAAGATTCTCTGCCTGCGAAGAAAAAAAAATGCACATTTGATGACTGCAGCGAGCTGTATGGGCACAGCTGGGTACTACTTTATAGTATGTTCATTCTACTCACTGGGGTTTATGCCTAGGGTCAGATTTGGGTACATGTATAGGTATGTGTCAGCTGTGCTAGCTATTGGATATATTTAGACTAATTAAGTTCATTGGCAGAACAATTGAATGGGGGGGGCGGCGCGGAAGGCATGGAGGGCAACTATGGATGCCAGGGACAATGGAGGAGGAAGATGGGACATAGCAGAGGGTGGGGGATGGGGAATCAGGGATGGCAAGACAAAGGGCAAGGTATGCAGGATGTAAGAATTGGAAAATTATTTGCTGAGAACATGTATGCTGATGTGCTTGATTGAACCAATGCACAGTGTATTTTGGATGGAAAATTCATTGGTGTGTTGTGATGGTGTATAGTGAATTAATATAGAAAATTTAAAAAAAAAATTAAAAAAATAAAAAAAGATTCTCTGCCTTCCATCATGGAAATAGGCGTAGTCTGCTTTGAAGAGAAGTCCAAGTCTGAGAGAAGATCTGGCCAGGTTCAAGCAGAGTGCTTGAGGAAACGATCCATGGAGCAGAGTGCCCATGGATAATGGAGAAAGAGCAGAGCAGAGGGCAAGAGCACAGCAACAGTGAGCAGGGCCGATGGCACAGGGCACTTTTAAGGACAAAGCTGCAGAGCAGTTTGGCTAGAGTGGAGACTCTGAATAAAAAGGATTGAAAATGCTAAAGTTGGTAGGATAGTGTGCAGGGGCCATATCATGAGAGTTCTGACAGCCTGGCTTGGAAGTTTGGATTTTATGATTCTGACAATAAGCAGCAATGCATTGGCTTTTTCATTAATTCATTTTGCATAAATTTAGAGACTCTACTTCATGCCAGACACTGCACTTGCTCTTGACTGGGCATAAAAAGATGAGGAAGATGGGATGTCTTCTTTCAAGATGCTCTCTGTCTCTTAAGGTAGTCTAGCTTCTCAATGAGCATCTAATTACAAGAATATGCCCAGAGAGCAGGAAGGAGAAGGTGTTGGAAGAGTCAGATGCTGGGTTGAGGTCAGGAGGTTAAGAGTGCAGTCAGATTGGTTCTTTGGGTGGATGCTTCCAGATTGTCCTCCCATGGCTATGTGAATGTGTGCCAGAGCACAAAGGGAGACAAATACATAGCATAAGCAAAATGTATTGAAAACATTTTATTGCCAGACTGAATTTTTGCTACGTTCCTGATAATAAGTGCTCACTTTTCTTTGAAACTGGTTACTAAGTAGATGTTAAGTGTCTGTCCTTACTTAGAACAATAAGAAGCTGCACTTTATATCACTCTCTCCCCAACTGGTTTCAGCCATGCCAGTGGGTATCTTTAGGAGTGTGACAGGACACACTTTACAAAGTACATAGGGCATGACAGCAGGTGGTATGGTAGTTAAGGCTCTGGACATCCACATGCCCCACCTTGGTTCTTGGACATGATGGCTTGAAAATTACACCAGGCACATGGGTGTGTGTGCACAAAAATCCTGAGAGAAGAAGACAATGGAGAAGGGATTGTAGTATGGCCATTCCATCTAGGAGGGGTTTATTTCTCATTTTCCTTCTCTGTCTCTCTCTGGCAAGCACATGAACCCTATGGAAAAAAAAAGTACATAGGGCAGCAGTAGCAATAAGAAAGGAACTGAAGGGCAGATAGCCTAGATAAAATGGAAGAAAAAGGATTTAAATTGAAAAAAAGAGCCAAGTTGACAGAAACAGGCCTGTGGCTCTCCTGGGACATGCTTCCATGACACACACAGACAAAGAGGGTACAGAAACCTGGTCGAGTCCAGAGGGACCCAACACAAGAAACTGGGCTCATTTAAAATGGAAGAGATTCATCTGGGTATCAAAGAATATCAGGCTGGGGCCCAGCAGTTGGTGTAATGGCTATGTCACTGAACTCCCACGTAGTCGACTACAGTTCGAGTCCTGGACATGGTGGTTTAAACTCACCCCAGGTGCATGTGCATGCATGTCCAAGATCCCAAGAGGAGCATGGAGGAGAAGGGATTGTGGCATAGTCATCCACCTTGGGGGGTGGGGAGGTGATTTCTTGCTTTCTGTCTCTCTCTCTCTGTGTCTTTCTGGCCAGTGCATGTGCCCTATCTATAGCAAAAACCTCTCAAAAAAAAAAAAAAAAAAAGAATATCAGGCTGGAGAGGAAATCTACAGAAAGGCTGCATGAAGAGCTTCATGAACATTGTTTCTAGCAAAACAACCAGAGATGGTGAATATTACTAAAGAACAAAACAACTTTAATTCTCACAAAGTCAAGAGAGTATTCAGTAAATGCAGAATCATTTATTCAAAAATAAATCATTATTCAAAAATAAATCTCAACGAGAACAGTGACCTGATCCCTTATCTACTCCACAGCTCAGCACGAAGGATGATCCATCCTGCCACACCTCAGATCAGAGGGATCCTCACACATGCAATTTCTGCCTAGGGCTAATTTTTCTCCCTGAAGGGGGCCAGCTACCAGCATTTCTCATTCTCTCACTCAGTTCCATGATGTGGAAGCTTTATTCCAGGCAAGAGTACCAGAGAGATCTGGGGTTCTCCTTATCAAAGGAGAGGAGAGAAGGAAGAGAGAGACAGAAGAGAAACAAACAGACAAAAATTTGAAGATGATTTTTTGAAAATATCAACAAAATTGGTGATAAAGTAGATAGGTGTACAAAGAAAAAATGTGAGAGGACTCAAGTTACTTCAATTCAGAATGAAAGGAGGTTGGCCCCATGGCCTAGTGACTGGAGGAGCCAGATCCCACAGAACCAGTGAAGGTTTATTTTTTTATTTTATTATTTTTCTTAAAGAATTATTTTATTTAACTTTATTTATGTATTTGTTTATTTTAATTGGACCAGAGAGGGACAGAGTGATATGATATATACACATGTATAGAGTGAGAGAGAGAGGGAAAGTGAGCCAGCCATGCTTTAAATCTTAGCACTCGTGGCTTGAAAAGTCCACAGGGTGCCTATGCATGCAAGCCCCAAATCCCAACAGGATGACGAAATGGAGAAGGGCTCACATGGATCCCAAACTTCAGCTGCGAAATATTGCTTTCAGTGACTAAAAATGAAGATTTTCCACTGATACTTCTCCCTCCACATTCATTTATAGTGCGTAGCACTACTATCTTCTCTCCATTTCTCTCTGTTTCTCTCTGTGTCTTCCTGTGTCTCTTATTTAAAAAATCTTTTTGAGAGGTTTTTGCTATAGGGTACATGCGCTCACCAGAAAGACAGAGAGAGACAGAGAGACAGAAACCGAGAAATCACCCCCCAGGGTATATGGCCACGCTGAAATTCCTTCTCTTCCATTTTCCTCTTGGGATCTTGGGCACGTACGCACACACAGCTGGTGTGAGTTTAAGCCACCGGATCCGGGACACGAACTGTGGTCAGCTACATGGGAGTCCAGCAACATAACCATTATGCCAACTGCTAGTCCCTTAAAAATTCTTTTTTAAGGTAAAGTATTCTCTGGGCTTTCAAGCCCTTTCTTTCTTTCTTTCTTTCTTTCTTTCTTTCTTTCTTTCTTTCTTTCTTTCTTTCTTCTTTTCTTTCTTTTTGGAGAGGTTTTTGCTATAGGGCGCATGTGCTCGCCAAAAAGACAGAGAGACAGAGAGACAGAAAACGAGAATTCACCCCCCACGGGGGATGGTCACACCGCAACCCCTTCTCGTCCATTCTCCTCTTGGGATCTTGGGCAGGCACGAACACGTGCCTGGTGTCAATTTAAGCCACTGAATCTGGGACTTGAACTGCTATCGACTACATGGGAGTTCAGTGACATAGCCATTACCCCAACTGCCGGTCCCTCAAGCCCTTTATTTATTGTGCTAATTGAGGCCTTTCCCCATCTATTTAGGAAAGGCACAAACCCAGGCCCATCCTCAGATGAATCCCTAACTTCAGCTGTGAAATATTGCTTTATGCGGCACTTGTGCACTGTGCAGTTTTCATTTTTGAATATAAAAATCCAAAGTTTTTTATTATCTTTTTTATTCTTTTTTTCTTCTTTTTAAATTTTTTTCCTTTTATCTTTATTCATTGGCTTCTCAGCTTCTATGCACTAAGTTTCTAGACAGATCCAAGTGATCAGGATCCAAATATCTGAATATGATTAGAGTCAGAATATTCCTCTACTCCCATTGAATCTGATGCACAAAGAGTGAAAATGGAACAGAAGAGGGATTGCAGCTCACCTCCTTCTGCTTGCCTCTGAATGCCCACATTGAACTTCAAGAATTAGTAAGAGAGGACCAGCAGGTGGTGTGATGGTTAAGATGCTGGACACTCCCACATGGCTGACCACAGTTTGAGTCCTGGACCTAGTGGCTTGCTTTCTCGCTTTTCCTCTCTCTTTCTCTTTCTATCTCTGTGTGTGTCTCTCTCTGATCAAATTTTAAAAAAAGTTAATTAATCATTGTGGGGTCACAAGTAATATGAGAAAGCAAGAAAATACCTCTCTTTCAAGGGTAAAGAATAACTTCTCTTCATCCTTAGACAGTATGATGAAAGTCGTGGAAATGTCAGATAATGTATTTAGAATTTTCATAGTGACAAAGCTAACAGAGATCGAAGTGAGCATAGACAATGAACTGGAGGTGAAAGGAATTGACGAGTTCCAGGAGGTGAGGAAATTCTCGCAAGATCAAAAAGAGGAAATACATATTATAAAAAAGAATCAAATGGACCTATTAGTGATGAAGGATATGACATGGGAGGTCAAAACCTCCCTTGAAAGTATTAAAAGCAGACTAGATCGATTATACAGAAAATCAAATCTCAGATGTTGTAGAATCGCTGACCTAGAAAAATCCTCCACAAAGACTGAGAAAATTGCCCCAAAACATGAGAATAATATATGAGAAAAAAAGATAACATCAAACATCCAAACATCCAGCTAATTGGTATCCTAGAAGGGGAAGAGACTCATAAGGGCATTGATAATCTATTCCATGAAATCCTGCAAGAAGATTTTCCAAACATAGAGAGGAATTCAAAGATCCAGTCCCAAGAAATACATAGGACCCCAAATTGAATCAACCCAAGAAGATCTTCTCCAAGACACATTATAGCCAGACTGACCAAAACCACAAAGACAAGATACTAAGATTGACAAGAGAGAAACGTCAAGTTACCTACAAAGGATATCCTATTAGGCTGATAGAGGAACTCTCATCAGAAACAATGCAAGCAAGGAAAGAATGGGAAAATATATTCAAAGAATTAATGGAAAAGCAATTTCAACCAAGAGTACTGTATTTGGCAAGATTATCCTTTGTATGGGAAGAAAAGACAAGAGCATTCTCAGATAAACAAACCTGAAAGAATTTACCAGCACCAGACCAGATCTCCAAGAAGTT
>NW_006209292.1:370500-370733 GCF_000334495.1 Tupaia belangeri chinensis | reverse complement strand
GGTTATGGTATTTCTTTTTTTAATTTGACTAGAGAGGGACAGAGAGAGAGAGAGAGAAAGTGAGAAAGCAAACCGCCAGGTCTGAGACTTGAACCATAGTTCGCCATGTGGGAATCTAGTGCCCTTATCCACCTTGCCACCTGCTGACCCCAAAAGTAGTTAGATTATTTAAGAAATTTTGTGAATCAATAAAATGTGGGGAAAAAAGGAATGGAAAACAACTGTGGACACCT
>NW_006209292.1:370180-370459 GCF_000334495.1 Tupaia belangeri chinensis | reverse complement strand
GGTTATGGTATTTCTTTTTTTAATTTGACTAGAGAGGGACAGAGAGAGAGAGAGAGAAAGTGAGAAAGCAAACCGCCAGGTCTGAGACTTGAACCATAGTTCGCCATGTGGGAATCTAGTGCCCTTATCCACCTTGCCACCTGCTGACCCCAAAAGTAGTTAGATTATTTAAGAAATTTTGTGAATCAATAAAATGTGGGGAAAAAAGGAATGGAAAACAACTGTGGACACCTGAGATAGTGTGGGAGGAGGGTGTGAAATGGAAGAGGGTAAGAAGTA
>NW_006209292.1:369665-370081 GCF_000334495.1 Tupaia belangeri chinensis | reverse complement strand
TTAGATAACCAAAATGAAATTGGGAAATTCCTGGAAAAACACAAAAAACCAAAACTGATAGGAAATCTAAACAAACCTATAAAAAGTAAAGCAGTTGAATTTAATGATTTGAGTAACTTCCCACATTGATTAGATCATGTCCACATTGTTTCATGGCTGAATTCTACCAAATTTTTAAAGAAGAACATTAATCCTTTTCAAACTTCCAAAAAATAGAAGAAGAGAGGTTGAATGGTAGCACAGCAATAAATACAACACTCTGCAAGGCTGACCCATACTAGAGGGTTCCTGGTTTGCATCCAAAGATCTCTCTGAGTATGCCAGGCACATGCATGTCCATGATCTTGGCTGAGGCTGAGGGTGGATTATGGCATCAAGACCCTATTGAGGGTACTATTTCTCTCTTTTTTCCTATT
>NW_006209292.1:350918-369631 GCF_000334495.1 Tupaia belangeri chinensis | reverse complement strand
CTGATCTAACTATTGTGTGAGAATTCCCTCTTTCAGTTCTGAAGTGTCTGCAATGATTTCTTTTTTGAATTATTTATTTAATTTCATTTATTATTATTATTTAATTTTTGCTATAGGGCATGCGTGTTCACCAGAGAGGGAGGGAGGGAGAAACTGAGAAAGCAAGCTGCAAAGATCTAGGACTCGAACTGTGGTCAGCCATGTGGGAGTCAGTGTCTTAATCACCATGCCAGTTGCTTGCCTGGTTGTAATGATTTCTTCATGAAAATATAAGATTGGTAATATTTTATTTTCTAGTATGTGTAGTTTTCCATGCATGGGATTTAGAAAATATTCTTGTATCATATCTGATTTATAAAATTGCAGATCTTATGCTTCTGTATAATATATGATTTTCATATCAGAGATTTGGGGCTTTTCTTCTCAGACAAAAGGAGGTGGGAGACAAGGAGAGAGGAAAAGATGGGAAGGGAGGGGAAACAGAAACACTATTCAAAGAAGCTGGCCCTAAAGTAAACTTTTCAGTTGGAGGTGTATTTAAACATAACATACTTAGAGAGCAGCACACAAGTCATAGATATGGTTCCAAAAAGTATCAGAATGTGAGAGCTCAGCTGCAGCAGAGCTCTCTAGTAGATACTGCTACTCAGCAGGCTGAGACCATATGAGAGGCCCAGGTTCTATTCTGGCCTAACCTAAAAAGCTGGGCCTCATGGCATGTGCCAAGGACTCAGGTACTCAGAAGGCTGCAGGAGAAGGATTGCTGTGAATTTGCAGCAAGTGTGGGCAACATGTGAAGACCCTATCTGAAAGAGCCAGGCATGGCAGGACATACCTGTGGTCCCAGTGTTTTGGGAGGTTGAGGCAGGAAGATTATGATGTAAGGAGGCCCTGTCTAAAGGAAAAAGTAGTAGAAAGTGAACAATCATGTATAACTTGCATCTAGGGCAAAAATGGAAAATCATTAAGACTCTAGAAGTAGCCACTTAGATTCATTTGCACCATTTAGACTCATTCCCAATCACGGACCTGCTTCCTCCACAGAGATGACCATTATCTTGACGTTTGCCTGTTCTGAACTGTAATGTTAATGGAAATAAGCAGTATAACTTTTTAAAAGGTTTTTATTGTTGTTGTTTTGTTGTTGTTTCTAAAGAGCACATGTGTTTGCCAGAGAGACAGAAAGTAAAAAATCACCCTATAGGGAGGATGATAACACCACAGTTCTTTATATTTCAGTCTCCTTTTGGGAATTTACACATACACCTAGCATGATTTTCAAGCTGCCAGGTCTGGGATTCAAACCACATAATTGGCTATATGGGATCCAGTGCCTTAACCTCCATGTCACCTGCTGGCCCAGCAGTATAACTTTTTTCTTTTTTAAAGGTTTTTGCCTTAGGGCACATGGGCTCGCTGGAGAGAGGGGCAGAGATAGTGAGAGGGAAGGTAAGAAATCATCCCCAAGCATACAGAGAGATTGAAACATCCTCAACAGAGTCTCATGTCATGATCCTCTCCCAGCCTTGCCCAATCAGCTAGGATCAGAGGTGTGTACCTGGTATGTACCGGGCAACCTGAATGCTGAGCCTCAGGCCCCATATGATTTCTAGCATTGCAGAGTGTTGTACTACCACTGTGTCACATCTGGACCCCCATCTCCCAGTTCTTAGGAAGAGTGTCCCCTTAGTCAGTCCATCCCCTTCCCAGAGCATTGAGCTCATGCTCAGGACTTATGTCCTGGACTTGATGGCCACGTGTTCTTGACACCTCCCACCCACTCATCTACCATCCCACCCACTGATCTGGTTCTTCTCAAGACATCAGGACTATTTTGGAGAATGTGAATGGGGCCAGAGAAGATAAGAAGTAAGTAAGAGAAGCAAAGAAGGAGGCAATGTAAACAAAAGGTCTCTTAGACATCACCCATTTGAACTCCTCACTGGACAAATGAGGTGTTTGAGGCCAAGTGTGGGAATCATTTTATATGTGACTTTTTATTGTGCTCTTTTGATTTTAGAATCTTGAGGATTTCCTGAGAGCATTAAATATTATTTATAAACATACCTTGTTTTTAGGTTTTGAGAGAGAGGGAAAAGTGAGAAATCACCCTTTGCTTCAGAGGGATGGCCACCCTGCAATCCCTTCTCCTACATTCTCCTCCTGGCATTTTGGGCATTCACAAACACACACCTGGCAGCCCATTGTGTTTTTCAAGACCTCAGGTTCGGGACTCAAACTGTAGTGTGCTATGTAACAGTCCAGCACCTTAACTACCATGCCACCTGCTGGCCCTCAACATAGCTTTCAATAGTTGCAAAGTATTCCATACTATTATTGTACCATAATTTCTGTCACCAATGCCACAATATTAGTTTGCTTTAATTATTATAAACACTGTTTTAATTGGCATCTTCAGTAAACATGAATATTTGACAATCACTGATTGTTTTTCTAGATTAGATTTCTGTGTGTGGAATTACTGGGTTAATGAATATGAATGTTTTTATGGCTTATGATACATGTTGTCATTTTGTTTCCCAGAAAGTTTGTGCAAACTTGTAGTTCTATTGACAGAGCATGAGAGTGTTTATCTCAATATGTGTTTGCCAGTACTGATTATCTTTTTACGTATTGGCTATAATCATGAAAAATGGCAATGCTCTTGTTTTTTCTTAACATTTTTTATTATAAATATGGTTGAACATTATATGTGCTTAAGAGCCATTCAAATAAATTTTTCTGTGAATTGTCTTAACATAGAGACTCCTGATCCTGACAATCTGGAATAAAATCAATGTCAGCATGAGCCAATAGCCTTTAAAACTCTACAAGAATTCAAAACGGCTTGTCCACAATATGGTCCCATGGCACCCTATACAATTGCAGTGTTAGAGACATCTACGCAATCTGCGTTTACCCCTAATGATTGGCAGGTGCTAGGCAAGGCATGCTTATTGGGAGGAGATTATCTTTTGTGGAAATCAAACTGGTTCGAGGAAGCCCAAGAGCAGGCGAATATAAATCAACAATATGGAATACCTATCACATTTGAAATGTTGACTGGAACAAGAGAGTGGGCTGATAATAGTGCACAAATTGGATATCCACCACAGACATATCAGCAGATTAACATTATATGCTTGAAATACTGGAGAAAGCTTCCCAGTCAGGATTGAGGGACAGGTAGTTTGATCAGTGTTCCACAGAGACCTAATGAATTGTATCAAAATTTTACTTCCTGCTTGGCACAAGCCATATTGCTACTGGTTTCTGACCAGGAGGCAAGACAAAGTTTGTTAAAACAATTGACCTTTAAAAATGCTACTGCCTCTTGCAGAGCAGCTTTTGCAGAGCAGCTTTTACTACTGAAAAAAAAAAAAAAGGAAGGGGGACAGTGACTGATTATATTAGACTTTTTCAGGACATTGAAAAAAAATTCTTTTACTTGTCAATTAACCACATATTCATAAGATGCTGATATGTACTAAAAGCTAAATTCCTAAGAATTTAAATATTTTGGAAAATATGTAAAGATCTACATAAAAGTTATAACTTTAATGACCTTTCCTAAAGCATCTAATTCCCCAGTTTATTAAAATAATAATAATAAAATAATAAGTAGTAATAAATAATAGTAAATAACTAATAAATAATAATCAATAAAACTAACCATACTAATATTATGCCATTAGTCACAAATTAAATAATTATTTTTAAATACTATATATAATAAAAAAATAACTAATTGCTTTTTTACTTTGTTCTCACTATTTTCAGTTTTGTCATTTATAGTTTCAAGATTGCTTCCCATGGAACAGACTCTACCAAGTACCTAGGCTGTTAGAGCCCCTGAAGAACACTGTGAAAAAGCTAATTTTCTTTTCAAAAAACTTCTGGAATCCCACCTATCTGCTTTACATTAAATTATTATGCCTCTAATTGTTTCCCTTCTTTTACACAGGTATGGATCCTTCTGAACTCCTTCCAAAACGTGTTAATGCTATTCTTAAATTTATTAAATTAGAAAGTTTTCAACATACTATTCTTTTAAAATTCCTTTTCGCCTTCCACAGTTCCCACGTGTAGCTTCCCTTCAAAATATTCTGTGAGTATTCAGAGCCTCCACTAAACACTGTTTAATCATAACATTCTGTTATATAAACTGCCCAACCTCTGTTATAGAAACTGCCCAACTCCTACTCAAAAAAAATCTATATAAAGGGGGAAATAATTGGGGAAATAACAAATTTATTACTTATATAACTACGTAGATAAATTTCTAATATATCACTTTTAGAACTTCAGTTTTATGGTAAAAAAATGTCTAGTATTGGTGTTCTGTAAAAATCAGGCATAAACGCTAATGAACAAGTGTTACTTTTGCTTACTGCTTACAGCATGCATTTCTGCATGAGTCTAAAGGTCACACCATGTTTTCTCAGATTGGCACTCTCTACATTGGGTTACTTTGGGTATAACCATTCTATGTTCTGGGCACAAGCACAAGTGCCTGGACTGTTTCTCAAGCTGCTGGGTTGGAGACTTGAACCACACAATCGGTCATGTGGGATCCACCACTTTCAACACCAGACCATGGGGCTGGCCCTATTAAATGCGTTTTTTTACTTAGTGTTATCATCCGTAAAATAAGCAGATTAAATGGCATGATCTCTCAACTGACTTTGAAAAGTTTTCTTTTAGGAAAATAAAGATGGCAGCATTTGCCACCAGGTAGCTTTAAGAACTATTGCTTCCAACATGTCTTGCTCTTCTCAGAGAAAAACAGTCCTTTTCTAACAGGCATCTGGGGAAGACATCTCTTTGAGAGTTAGAAATGATTCTGCCTTCCTGCCTGTCAGTTAGTGGCATTTATTCCCTGGGTGATTTGAAGGATGGGTTGCTGGCTTCTGTCAAGGTAGAATGGGAAGATTAGCAGAAGTAAATTGAGTGTGTCTTGAACCAGTACACAAGACACTTGCTTGCACCTGGTTTCAAGAGAGGACTATCTACATAAGCATCTAAAGGAATTCAATGATATTTCTTTCAGGAATAGGCTTTCAATAATGCTTGCCCTCAATAATGCTGCTTCAAAATGAGGCAGAAGCAATATAATTGGAGGTTGTCTTGAAATACCTTCTTTTCTTTCCACCCCAGGGCGCACATGCTTTCATTGAAATTCTTCTGAGAATACTATCATTAAGAGATGGAAAAGGTAAGAAATAAAAATAGTAGGATAGAAGAAATAGCCACTGTTTAATTTTCACCATTCACGTAGCAGAAGCCTTGTTTGGGTTACAAAACATTTGTTGTCTTACACTGAAAATGGAAACTGCATAATCTGGCCAAAGATTGGTTCTTAGGCTACACCAATTTTTCATTCAAGTTGGTCCAGTTCTTGTGGCTAAAGGGGTGCCATATTACAACAATACCCACTGTGAAACATTGGCAAAGGAACTGACAAAACCTGATTTCAAGGAAGAGTGCTAACATGTTGCTCCTGTTGGGGGAACATGAGACATAAGCAATGTATCCTCCGTCTTCTTGGAATAGAACTACATATCAATTCAATTCCACTTTCTTCATGAATATGCATTTATATATCTTTGATAATTTCCAACTTTTTAAAATGGATTTTTTTGCCATAGGGCACATGTGCTCACCATAAAGAAAAAGAGAGAGAAAGTGAGAAACCGTCTCCTCAAGGGGGATAGCCACACTGCAGTCCCTTCTCCTTCATTCTCCTTCTGGGATTTTAGGTATACAGACACACAATTTTCAAGCTTCCAGGACCAAGACTGGAACCATGGTCCACCATGTGAGAGTCCAGCACCTCAGCCATGATGCCACCTGCTGGCCCCCCACCTGGTCATTTTTGATGGGTGCCCAAATCTCTATTTCTGTTACTCTTTTATTGTGGGTATGGTCATTATCTCCAGAGAGGTGTCTTCCTGTCTCTTGCCTGGAACATGTAGGCCTCATTTCTGTGTTCTAAATGTTAAGAGAGGGGAGTATGCTAGAAGTTCACCATTTATTACAAGACTATTCTCTGACTCTTTTCACCATAAAACCTCAACCTTGCTCTGTCTTTTCCTGGCATTTCCAAATTTGGATGATCTCAGATTTAATATACAGGAAATATATGTACTGTCTTCAGATATTTACCTTTAAACTTTTATTCTTACATTTCTATTTCAGACCTGCTGCTCTTTGAAATCTTAGATTAATTGTATAGTGTAAACTAGAGTGGTGCTAATGGACTGGCTTGGTCAAAGTTTAGAATACCCTACCGCAGGAGCTTACCCATTTCAAAACTGCAGTGTAGGCAGTCTGGAGAGCTCGAGCCTCGGGTAGGGAGTGCTCGGCTTCTGTTCGCCGAACTCACTTTCAGTTTCCTGGGATGGTCCACACTATGGAACCACTGGCAAAGAAGGTCTTTAAAGGAGTTTTAGTAGCTGAACTTATGGGCGTTTTCAGAGCATATTTTTTGTTTACTAAGATGAACACAAGCCAAGATTTCAGGCATATGATGAACAAGAAATTCCCTTTCATCTTAGAAGTTTATTACAAATCCATCAAACAATCTGGAATATATGGAATCAGAGAACAAGATCAAGAAAAATGGCTGAATAACAAAAATTAGGACCAGTCATCACACTCGGCCTTCCATCTAAGCCGTTTGAGACCTCTGGGAGAAGAAAGATGCACCTTTCACACTGCAGACTCTTGGTGGCCCCACAGCACATCCTCTGGAGTACCAGGGACTTCTGCTTTGCCCTGTGAGTTTCCCACCCACAGTGCAAGTCAACTACTTGATTTTTGCTTTTCTTCTGTATTTATTGTTAAATATCAATGTTTTACAAATAAAAGACTAAGGAAGGAAAAGGAAAAAAAAGCAAAACTGCAGTGTAGTACCATGCAGTGAAAAGAGCACTGGGTTGAGTCAGGAGATGTACAACCATTTTAGATGTGCCATGTTTCCCTGTGTGCGGCCTCATGGCCACAAGTTCTTTTCTGTAAACTAAGTTCAAATAGATGCTAAGGGACCTCAATGCTCTGAGACATTTCAAATTCTTTTTATTTATTTATTTTTTTGGAGAGGTTTTTGCTATAGGGCACATGTGCTCGCCAGACAGACAGAGAGAGACAGAGAAATAGAAAGCAAGAAATCACCCCCCAGGGGGGATGGTCATGCTGCAATCCCTTCTCCTCCATTCTCCTCTCGGGATCTTGGGCATGCACACACATGCGCCCAGCGTGAGTTTTAAGCCACTGGGTCTGGGATGTGAACCACGGTCGACTACATGGGAGTCCAGTGACATAGCCATTACGCTAACTGCTGGTCCCAGGCATTTCAAATTCTAAAAATAATTTTGTAGGTATTAGGTTATTTGTTATTTGCTATCGTATATTTCAGGACAAAAAAATAAAACCCATGCTCAATTGTGAGTAAATATGGCCTATTTTAAAGTTATTGAAGTAGTATTTAAGAACTAGCCTGATAATAGCTAAACTGATTAATTTAGTCATTACTGTTAGGTTTGATTTTGGATCAGCGGTGGAGTCAGAGGCAGCAAAGACGAAAATACCAGAGTCAGGCCTTGGGGTTTAATAAAACCAATAAAATCTATTCTGCACAAAGCTATCGGGTGAGGTCCCTTGATCTGGTCAGAGGCTGAGGGAGTCACGCCCAGGGTGGGTGCTCCTCATCCTTAAAGGCTGTTGTCCAATAGGTGGTCACCATGGGTCCTTGTCTGGCCAATGAAGGTCACTGTTTCTTTTCAATATCAGTGGGCAAGCCAAATGCTGAAGGGCGGGAAAGTCCATTGGTGATGGCGAGCCAGATGCAGAAAACAGGAAAGTTCCTGCTGGCAGAAGTATTTCCACCATGTTTCTTTTCCCTTCCCCCAGATCTTACAATTACAAATAGTAATTTTTAAGCTATTTTTATCTAAACAATTTTGCAATGTGTATCAAGGGCTATAAGACTTTTCTTGAACTTCTATTTCTTTGACTCTATGGAAATAGGTTTAAATGGGTCATTTCTTTGATACTATTTTAAGCAATAATTTTATGCACAAAGTTGATTATCACACTATAATAGGGAAAAATAGAAATAATTGAGATGTCCAATAGGATATTATAAAGTAAAATATGGCACCTCCATTCCATTTGTAATCATATAAACATTAAAATAAGGTTGTAGAATTTCATTTATTAACATGAAGAAGAACTTTACTATAAAGTTAACTTCTAAAAGCAGAATATCAAATTGTATGTACAATATTGGCTCAATTATGTAAAAGCAATATAATTGAAAGGAAATGTACCAAGAGGGTATCGATGATTACTTCTGTCTGATGAGATTTTTTTTAAAATTTGGTCTTCAAATTTTTCATTTTCTACCATAGGTATGCAATGCTTTTATAATCATAAAAAGAGACAAAGATGTATGTTCAATTGTTCCAAAATGATGAGAATAAAGTACTTGAAAAATAATAATGGAAAAGGCTGTTTCCTTTTTGATATATTATTTATAGAGAAAATAATTCATATCAGTCCCTGTTTCCCCAAAACACAATGCATACTCATTTTTTATTTTTATTTTTTTGTTCTTAGTTGTCTATGCGTAGCTTGGGTACTATTGTTAAGCAGCACAAATAATGACAATGGAGACCACTCTCTCAGTTAACTAACCCTTTGAAATTACTAGACCAAAAAGGTCACTTACTCTTTAACAAAAAAACAAACAGACAAACAAAAAAAAAACAACCCATGCTGTTCATGTCTTTTATTTTCACACAATGAGAATGTAATTTAAATATACATAGTTTTAAATTTTCAATTTTGTTTGAAGAGGTATTATGTAAATATTTTGAATATTCAATTTAAAGTTCAAGATAGTGAAATAATACCTATTTAACAACAATGCTATTGCACAAGGGGACAAAGATAACTTTCAAAAGTTTTAATTGCAGGGGACCCTTTTGCATAGAAAGGTTACCTTCATTTGAATACTCTTTGTTTTTGTGTACTGCCACCTTAATAACTCACAATGGGCTGCTAGATCATCTGGCTCCATTTGATAGATATATTTTGAAATGAACAAAGGCGTGAGGGTCCTTTTTGAGCTGTTCCATAGGAGTTGGGAATGGAAATGAATGCTCAGAGGGTCTTTTGCATATCTAGTTGTTGCTGAGTCATAGGCAGTAAGTAGGTGCTATTAGCTACTATCTATGTAGGTAGATAAAAATATTTTAATCTTGTGCATTCTCTCTTCAAGTTGTTTTTGTGAACAAAGAGATGCATTTCCAAAATGGTATGTTGACAGCATTTGGGTATCAATATTTGGTGGAGAAATAGTGCACAATTACTACTTTCTGCACCTTATTTTCATAGAAGGCATCAACTGACCATCAAGCTTGATCTGACCCTGTTCTCGGTCCTATTAATTGTCATTTTAGCATCTCTGTGTCCTCAGCTACCACTCCTTACTTTGCTGCATCAGCTCTTCCCTCTGTGTTCTATTCTATCCTTCCAGCTGCCTGTGTGGCAACTTTCTTTCTCAGTTTCCAAGACCAGACTGTCTACGGAAATAACTAACTCTTGTAAAAATAATAATTACTGTGGTTTGTTTCTAAGCAGAGTATGAGTGATCTAGGCCTAGAAGGCAAAATATGCCTTTCTTGAAGTGGTCAGGTACAGGGGTTCCTTTTATTTGATTTCATGAGTGAGAGACAGAGTTTGGAATTTAGTGAAGAGTTTTTCCATTGGTCTGGCCCCAAAAGGCAGGACATGTGGAAGCAGGGGGCTTGTAGGTTATAGGTGGGTTTACAGTTTTTAGGTTGGCAAGTGGAAAAGAAAGGTTGCTGAGATCAGAAAAGAATATATTTTAAGAGAAATAAGGAGGCTTAGTATGCATCACAAAGATACTATGCCAGGGACAGGATGTAGAAAGAATCCTGTTACCAATGGGTCAAAACGGTCTGTTAATGTTTGTGAGCATGACTCCCTCCAAGCACTCTGGAAAGAATTTTGGAAAATAGGAAAAAGCAGTCAGACTTCTGTCCTCAAGATCCTGGCCTATTTCTGGTTTGATTCTGCTTTTGATTCCTTGGACACTGATGCCTACTTATGTGTGACCCTGACCTCCAGCCTCTTATCCCCTCACCCTAAACAGGACTCATAGGTAAAAGCCTCCCCATCGAGTTCTAGGCAGAGTGGGCTTCAAACATCTGCTGAAATTAGCCCATCACATTTCACCACTGATCAGAGCTGAGTTCAAATAAACAAATAATTAGAATTAAAAAGGGATATGGATGTTCAATAACAAATCAACATGCAACATTATCCAGAGGGGGCATGGAAATTAGAGCTTATTTTATCACATCAATAAGGAAGCATATAATTTGAAAACAGTCAAAGGAAATCGTTTTCCACTCTTGTGCCCAACACTGAACATATTCAGTCCTGCAGTCTGTTGTTGTACATTGACCCATTTCAAGGATTAGGTATAAATAAATAGCTCATTCATGTAAGTGAAGGACAAAATTCAAGAGTCTTACAAAATAAAGCTAATTGCAGTCCACCGAATGTAAATGAAGTTTTAGGAAGCCTGGTTGCAAAGGAGTCTTGAAGATTGTTGTTAAGGGCCCTACTGATTGCATACAATGCTTGTTTGCATTGGGTAGCAAAGCTTTCAAGAAGCTTGCTGATACTGAATGTTAGCTCTTTTGCAGGTAATTGATGTATTCCTGGTGGGATCTAGAAGTATTTGTATGTCTTAGGAGTTAGCAAATTCCTCAGCAGGCAGTGAATTTTAGCAAGTTCATTAACTATTTCAGTCTAGCCCCACAAAGCCAAGAAGTTAATTGCTTATTTACCAGGCAGGGTGGGCCTTGCTCTCTGGTTTTTAGCAATTGAGATTACTGAAACTTGTTTGTATTTTCCAGCCAGAAGCCATTCCACTTAATGCTTTCAGTATGGAAACACTGGTTAAGGCACTGAGCAGAATGTAAAAGTATTGTCCAGTCTTTAAAATTAAAGTATAAACAGAGGGCAATTTAAAGAAATTTGTAAATCTTCCCTCCTGTTTCTGAAGTCTTGCCCTGAGGCTGACATTAGGCAGGGTTTGGTTATGTTCCTTTAGGGGAGAAACAATAAGTCAAGCTTCCCAGCAAGTTTTAGCTTGATCAGGGATGAGTGTCCTCCACAGTTAATCACTAACAATTATTACTTTTGACATTCTGAATGTATGATAAATCATACCAAGAAAGACAGAAATTTCATATTTGGTAGCTATCAAGTTGATCTTTGGTAACTAATGTATGTCAATGAGTTTGAGGAGATGGGGGAGGGAAGGGACATGAGTGGACACAGCTAAGGAATAAAGGTGATAAAGTAAAGTTAAAATCATCCATTTTGATGATAACGTGCATGGTAATATCTTTGACTGAACTAATACACGGTCTATTTATGATGGAAAAATTCATTTGGTATGCTCTAATGATACACAGTGATTGAATGTAAAAAATGAAAGATGAAAAAAAATCATCTCTTTGCCAGTAGTAGCACCCTGTTTGCATTTCATTCCCATCACTTCCTTGGCACAGACTCCTGATTTTTCCATCTGCATTTTTGTTGGTAAATATGTAAATAAGCAAAGCATCTATTCTTTGAAATACTCTTAAAATTCAACTTTCAAATACTTTAGAACAACTCTTGGCCCCATTAGGATTTATGAGACTCGACTAAATTTTTGAACAACTGATTTTAGGATTTCCAGAATTTTAAGGACTTGCTATGTGTATCAATTGTTTATAGTTCATTTATGGATTATACTGCATTATGGAGCAATGAAATCTATATTTACTTGTACTCTCACCGTATGCCTGATAGTAAGAAAGCATTCAAATAACAGGCCCACTCCCAGTTTCTGGCAAAATTTCAATCTGGCTAGAGAGGTAAGTCTTAGGGAATGTTTATAGCCATTGATAGATAAAACAGAAAAGATAGATGACAGAGGATCAATATTAAAGGTAGTCAGAGAAAAGGAAAAATGGGTGCTAGACAAAATGAGTTGAGGGTTTAACTAAGGAGGTGAGACTTGAATGGGCTTTTATGGAAGTTATACCAAGAATATGGAAAAATGTTGTTCCTTCCTATTTAAAAAAAAGTTTCTTCTCACTAGGAACTAGTGTGAAGTTTCTAGTGAGGTGGAAAGAGGATGGTTAAAGTTTAAAGAATGGTGCCTTTCATTTAGTTAATGTGTGAATATCAACCCCCTCAACTATATATGCATTATCTTTACAATAGTAATTCTAGTGTTAATAAACCATATATTTCTCTTTCTCTAATTAAATATCACAGAAATGTTGCTATTAAAACATTTCTGATGAAATGCTCCAGATAAAATATGTTGCTTTGGGTATAATAGATATGCAATATATTTTTATAGAACTACATCAATAATCAAAGCCACTAGATTAATTTGTATGGTTGCGGACAGAAGTCTGACTACTTTTCCTATTTTTCCAAAATCTTTTCAAAAGGGACTAGGGAAGTCATGCCCACAAACATTAACAGAATTCTTCCTACCTCCTGTCCCTGGCATGGTATCTTTGACATGCCTGGCATAGTATCTTTGAGATATGTATTGCAACTGATTACAGTATATTCTTTTGCTTATCTCTTCCCAAGACACAGAACTCCCCTTTTCCTTGAGATGTAGATTAAGCCTTTCTTTAACTAAGACACAGATCTTCCCTTCCAATCACCAAACTAAGAATTGTGGAACCCACCTATAACCTACAAGCCCCCTCTTCTACATGTCCCACATTTTTGGGCCAGACCAATGGAAAATCTTTTCACTAAATGTTGTCTGGCAATCACAAAAACAAATAAAAGAAACCGCTGTACTTGGTTACCCCGAGAAAGGCATGTATGCCTCTTCTCCGGGCTTAGGTCCCTCATATTTGGCTTGGAAATAAACCGTATTAATTATTAATTATTAATTTTACAGTTGGTTATTTTTCCATTGACAAGATGGCGACCACGAAGGGACCAGAGATGAACCAGAGATCTTCTGAGGGGATGCTTCGAACCCGGTACCTGGTACCAGCAGTGGTCTCTTTGTGCCCTCTCCGGCTCTGGGTCTCTCCTCGGGGGAGATCCAGTAAGTCCTCTGGCCTTGGACTTCCCCAAATTTGTCAGACAGTCTGGTTTATTTCTAAGCTGGTTTGCTTGTTCAGCTATCTTATGTTTGTTTGTCTGTTTTGGGTAACCCCGGTTTGCATGCTCCTCGGGTGAAGGGGTCACAGTTTGCGTGCTCCTCGGGCGAGGGGTCATAGTTTGCGCTCCTCAGGCGAGGGATCGCAGTTTGCAAGCTCCTCAGGTGTCGCGGTTCCTGTGCTCCTTGGGTGGGGGTGGGGGTGTGTCCGGTTCCCACGCTCCTCAGGCAGGGGGCTATGGTTTTTTCTCTAAGCAAGTAGTGTTTTGTTCCCTCTTTGAGTGAGTAGTTAAGAAACTAAAAGTATGGAAGTACATTAGTTAGGAAAAAAAAAAGGAAAGAAAAAAAAAGTAAGGGTTCTAGGGGTCTTACACCTTTTCCTTCATTTGGCTGCTATGCATTTGCACTGGAGAAACTGAGCTGTCTTATTCATAGGTGAATGAGAGACTGAGTATCTCAGCTCAGAAGATAAAAGGGCACTTGCTCCTCCCTGCTAGATAGGCTCCCCAGGCAACTGGAAGCCATGCTGAGAGTGTCTGGAGGGAGGAAGATTTCCTCCTCTTAGGACTAGTAGCAACCCTATAGGGAATCCCGAGCACAATAATAACAGGCCCATCCAGTAAACGCAAAATAGAGCTGACCACTCAAGCGTTTTGGGCCCCCTTCAAGAGTGCTAGATTCTTGAAGGGAACTGAGACACATAAGATGAGTGATCTCAACACTAGAGTGACATTTAGTGGAGAGATGCTCAAAAAAGCAGCACGCTGGTCCACCACATTAAACTCCTTAGATTTACACAGGCCGGTTTCTCCTTTAAAAAAAATGGATTAAAAAATTTTTAAAAAGTAGATATGTACAGTTCTAAAGGGCAAAAAGGACGACCCCTTTTGGACACCACAGCTAACTTTATGTCATCTATGGCACCTTGACCTGCAGGTATTTAGGAAAAATTACAAAAGGTGATCTTGGTTAAAATTGTATCAGGCAGAAGTTTCGATAAGTCTTTGCGTGCTAAATTAACAAAATCTGTATTTCATTTAAAAAAAAGAGAGAGATGACAAAATTAACTACTTCAAAAATTTAACAGAAATATATTTGAGACTATCTCAAAAAATAAATAAATAAATAAAAGAAGCTGCTTCTGGAATTATTAAAAAGGCACCCCAAACTCCCCTTGTCCGGACAATTTCTGTCTTTTCTTATTCCTTCTCTTACCAGAAATAAACTTGGGAAAGATACACATTTAGCAGATTAGTCACCATAATGAATCTATAGGAAGAAGGGAAGCCTAGTCTTGTTGCTAAGTGCAGGGGCAAAGAGCAGGGCAGCTCATTGCTAAAAGGAACCTTTCTGCTAGAGTTTTGTTTTATGTAATCTTCATATTTTTGTTTAAGCGCATAAGTCTCTACTGAGTTTGATCATGGACTTTATCAGTTTTAGAGGGTGTGTTCATCTGGTGGGCCTCTTTGATTTGCAAAGTCCTAGATAACATTTTCTATTTTAGTACAAAACAAATCATCAGTTTTCTGACAGCAATAGGCCTGGGATCTTTTTCTTTCTTTTCCCATTTGCTAGCAGACAACAATTTTCTATCTTGTAAAACATCTTAAAATTTTGTTATTCCTTTAAAAACCTGTATATTTTCAGTGGTAGTCTTTTCTCAACCTTTGTTTCATTATTATTATTTTTTTTATCATAGCCAAAGTCTCAGTTTTTCTTTTACTGTGGGTCATTACAATGTAAATAAACCTTGGATTTCCAAGTCCCTTAGAAAAGTTTTCCAGTTTTGCTTTGTTTTGTTTGTTTTTATCCCAGTCTTAGCTCTTTTCAAGTTGGATTCATAGTTTTAAGAAGGGTGTAGGAGGTTGGGGTACATGGGCCCTGCACCCAGTACAGATACAGTAAATAAATCCCTTTGTTTCATGCTCATGAAGAAATAGAGACATGGTCACAGAAGAAATACTGAAATAAAGAGTTAACAGAGGGAAGAATATCAGAGTTCCCAGGCAGGGAATAAATCTATCCTTAGTATCTAGTATCTAGTTTCTTTGTTTTGATTTCTTGATTTTTTTCTTTCTTTTCCTGCATTACAAATCTCACATGAGAAATTAAATCTCATCATGCATGGCCAGGGTAGTCTGAAGGAATTAGCATCTTCATGTGGATGCGCTTCCTGGGTGTTTTCCATGTCCCATTCCAGTGGTGAATTTTCTGTGTATGTATCTGGGATATCAGGAGGATGATAACAACCTTCTTGTTGCCAAGAGTCAGATATAAAGTATGAATTTAACACACAGATACTTTTTAACTCTCTTATATGTCCATTTGTGTTGTACTTATATGTTGTAAGTTATGTTTATGTGGTGAAGTCCTTAAGGAATTCTATTAAATTTGACATGTAAATAAAGAACGCTCTTAGCATTTAATCCAAATGCTTTCAAGTTCACGTGACTTAAGTAAATAAGTCTTCTAAAAATTTAAAAATAAAGGTTAAAGATGACTTCATAATTGTCAACCTAGGTTTTACCAATCAAACTACAAAATTGTTTTGGTATTATTGATTTAGTAGAAATAAATTTCAGACTTATCAACAACTTAAGATAAATATCTAATATCCATGTGGTCTACATATTTAACACGTTATAAAAAGTTAAATAGAAAAATAAATAACTGACTTTCTGATATCTTTTGGTATTTAGATAGCCCAGGCATAGGTTTTAAGATCTGGTTATTGTAAGTATAATGTTATAAAGTTTTCAAGTAATTTTAGATCCTAAAAGAAATCAGTGCTATGTTAAGTTACTATTTGATTAATATAAACTGTGAAGTTTTTCACTTGGTTTCTGACTCTTAGAGTTATTTTGTCTGAAAGGAAAATTGTTAAAAATAAATGACAAGTCAAATTGCTTACTTATAAAAATAAAGGTTAAGAGGGCTGGCAGGTGATATGATGTTTAAGATACTGGGCTCTCACATGAATAAAAGTAGTTCAAATCCCAGACCTGACAGTCTCCTTTCTTGCTCTCTCTCTCTGGTAGAATTTTACACAGTTCTTGAAAAAAATTAAGGTTACAGAAGGGTAAAAATTAAGGTTAATATGTGTTATTTCTACATACAAAGTTACAAAACATTGAAATATCATTTGAATAAAAATCTACAAGTTAGGCATACAAATATTTTTCTTTTTAACATTTTTTTGTGGGGGCAATCTAAATAAAAAGTTATTAAGGTTATATTTAAGTGTATTATGTAAAACCCTTAGAGAGGGATCTAAAAGCCAAAAACTGTTGAAGTCCATCTTACCTACAAGGCTGTCTTAGTATGTTATGGGTAGGGTCACACAAATGGCTGACACCTTGATTAAATAACATACCATTGTGACCTAAGCACATCTGTGGTAATAGGATGAAACAGTTCTGTGGACTTGCTTGACAGTAAATACAAGGCTCTGGTCAGAGTTTGTTAAACATCTCTCATTTATTATTTTTTTCCTTTCTGAGGGGAGGTTCCCAAAAGTCTTCAAGGGTCAATCTAATCCAAAGTAACAGCAATAAATAAATAAATAAATAAATAAATAAATAAATAAATAAATAAAAAATTGTTGTTGTTTTTGTGGGGACCAGCAGTTTAGCGTAATGGCTATGTTGCTGAATTCCCATGTAGCACACCACAGTTTGAGTCCCGGACCCAGTGGCTTAAACTCACACAGAGTGCATGTATGTGCATTGCCCAAGATCCCTCCCCAAAAAATGGACAAAAAGGGATTGCAGTATGGCCATCCCCCCCTTGGGGGATGATTTCTCGCTTTCTGTTTGTCTGTTTCTCTTTCTGGCGAGTGCATGTGCACTATAACAAACTTTTCCAAACAAAAAAAAAAGTTCTTGTTTTTGTTTGTAAAAAAATTTTACTGTATGGTAAATAAAGTATTTGCTAAAGCCAGATTACTAAAACAAATACATTTTTTAATTATAAAAAAGGGACAAATACTAAATCAAGAGATATTAGGTTAAAATTTGAGTAAAAAAAAAAGACAAAAATAAATACCAATAAGTATAGGACCAAAAGTAAATTTCATTAAAAAAACAATTAATTATGATTGAATTTTATATAACGAGTTGGCTAAAATTGTTTTAAAAAGCATTATATATGTTTTCCTTCAAAAATAAATAATAAATAAATGTTACTTTTGGTCCTATACTTAAAATCAAGTTTTTGGTACTAATCTCTCAATAAACTACTAAAGACTTCTACAGTTTAGTACCGTGCTTTAAAAACATAAAAAACATTTTTATGCTTAATGTTTATATTTAGTAAAATTTGATTACAAATAGAGTTTTAAAAGATTATAGATTTTTAAATTGTGTAACTTTTTTATGATTATACTCTGTGACTTATAATCCCGTTGTATCCAAATACTGTATTGAGTTTTCTAACATGTTCTTAATATAGTTTTTCTTTTCCTTTCTCTTTTTTCAAACATTATTTTCTTAAACCTAAACGTTCATATTTTTTTTTCAGTAGGGTCCCTGGAAAACATCAAAAGATGCATCTCATTTTTGTAAAGGCTAATCTGGTATATCAGTTTATGTAAGGATCATTTGTCAACTGTAATTATTATTTTTTTACATACTATTGGTACTAATATGTTCAAATCATTAATTTATGAGATTAATGCTCTTAAAATGACACTCAGTTATAAGTTTACCTCAAGTTACTGTGTATGACAAAAAAATTTGTTTCCTCATTTACCTCTGTTGTACTGAACTACTGTCAAGTTATTTATACATTTTTTTTCCATTCATACATCTGAAAATTGCTTTCCTCTCAATGAACTTTTAGGTGTGACATTTTCCTTCACCCAGAGACAAGTGGCTATTGTGTCAGACATGTCCTTCCCCCAGGACTCCACTCTCTAGCACCGTGGGACCTGACTTCTAGGGATGAGCCTCCCTAACACCATGGGACCTGACTACTAGGGATGAGCCTCCCTAACACCGTGGGACATGACTCCTAGGGATGAGTCTCCCTAGCACCATGGGACCTGATTACTAGGTATGGAGCCTTCAGGGGGCTTATCTCTTAGCAAGACACAGAACTTCCCTTTCCTTGAGATGTAAATTAAGTCTTTCTTTAACTAATCTCTTCCCAAGACACAGATCTTCCCTTCCAATCACCAACCTAAGAATTGTGGAACCCACCTATAAGCTACAAGCCCCCTCTTCTACATGTCCCACCTTTCTGGGCCAGACCAATGGAAAATCTTTTCACTAAATGTTGTCTGTCAATCACAAAAACAAATAAAAGGAACCCCTGTACTTGGTTACCCCAAGAAGGGCATGTATGCCTCTTCTCCGGGCCTAGGTCACTCATACTTGGCTTAGAAATAAAGTGTATTGGGAACCAGCAGTTAGCGTAATGGCTATGTCGCTGGACTCCCACGTAGTCGACCGCGGTTCGTGTCCCGGACCCAGTGGCTTAAAACTCA
>NW_006209292.1:329567-350739 GCF_000334495.1 Tupaia belangeri chinensis | reverse complement strand
GCCAGTAAAAACCGCTCAAAAAAAAAAAAAAAGAAAGAAAGTGTATTAATTATTAATTTTACAGTTGGTTATTTTTCCATCGACATGGTTATGAATAAATTAGTAGAGAAGAAAAGAGTTCAGCTTCACAAATATTTAGTAAATAATTTTAAAAAACGAGTCATCCAATGTTTAACTACAACACAAAGAAGCAAAATGTTTTACGTTTTACTTCCCCTAACGCTGCATCCTTAGGGCTTCCCAGTTCTCACCTTAGTTCCACAGTTTTCTTTAGCTCCCTATGTTAACCTGTTTCCATGGTACATAGAACCACTGGGCAACCAATATGCTCTTTTTTATTTTTATATTTTTAGTTTGCTATAGGGTATGTGAGCTTGCCAGAGAGCGAGAGAAAGTGAGAAATCACTCTCCAGGGAGGGATGGTCATGCTATAATCTTTGGGTGTACACACACATGCTCAGTGTGTTTCTCAAGGTGCTGGGTCTGAGACTTGAAATGCACAGTCAGTCATGTGGGATACAGCTGCCTTAACCACCATGCCACCTGGCTGGTCCCAACTCACTCATTTCCTTCACTTTCGTGTGTGCATATATAGGATATTTTTTGTCATAGAGCACTTGCCCTCACCAAAGAGAGACAGAGTCAGAAAGAGAGAGAAGGAAAGTGAGAAATCACCCCCTGAGAGGGATGGCCTCGCTGCAATCCCTTCTCCTCCATTCTCTCATGATTTTGTGCATGCACATACATGCATCTGACGTGATTTTCGAGTCACTGGTCTGGAACTTGAACACAGCGTTGACTATGTGGGATCCAGCCGCCTTAACCTCCATGCCACCTGCTAGCCTTTGTGTGTGTGTTTTATGCTCCATGAATGTTTTCAATCTTCTTCCATTGAATTTTGTCAGTCTTATATTCTGTTAACTGCCACAATAAACAGTCCTAAACTTTATGTCAGCTGCTCTCAATGGAACATTAATTAGTGTCTAATTAAATTTACACATAGTATTCCTCTCCATGTTTTACAAATTCATGTCAACCTTTTGCTTATATGTACTCTTCTTTCAAACTTAGAGCAAATTTTTTAATTAAAAAAAGATGGAATCTGTTTTGAATATAAAACAAATTCAGAATTTGCTAAACCTACAATTTAGGTAATTGTGAGCACAATTAGCTACCGGCTCTTCATTGTCAAGTAACAAGTGTTTGCCTGTGTCACTAATTATTTATACATAAAATTTTGCACTTTTGCATTTTTGCAATTAATTAAATCATGCAGTTAAATTATGCATGATAATTGAGCATGAAAAAAAAACACAAATAGAGAACACTTAGAAAAGCAGTCCTCATGAAAAGTAACTTTTCTGGCTAAGTATCAATATGAAGATGAATTTACTGAGCAGCCATCTGAAATGCCTTTTCATGGAACTAGACAGATAAGGTGAGCTGCTAAGAATTTTCTTTCATTATGCTGCATTCCTTGGTTTCCTCCAGGAATCCCTGAGGATGTGGTACATTTAGGGCTTCTTATGTGCCTATTTCTCTCTGGCTGCTGAAAACTTCAAAATAGAGAATTCTCTGGTAAGTGGCTTGTCATGTCTCCCAATATCTCCTCCCCTCATTTGGTCATAAGTACCAGGCAATGTTCTAGACACTGGAGATATAACAGTGAATAAAGCAAAGTTTCTGCCTTCATGGAACTTATTTTCCAGCAGAAGGCAAAACAAACACACACATAAATGCATAACATTTTGAGTGGTAATAGTCCTATCATGAAAAATAAGAGAGTAGAGCCTGAGAGCTGAGGCTTACTTCAGTAGCTATTGGGAAACCCTCTTTGAGGAGGTGATATTTCACCAGAGACTTGAAGGAAATGAGGTAGTAATTCATGCAGATGTCTTGGAAGGAGAGCTTTTGAGTGAAAACATGTGGGTCAATGACCAGAAAGAATACCAGTGTGCCTACAGTAGAAAGGGTCAGGGGGAAAGGAGGATAAAATGAACCCAGGAAGATAGCAGTGACCAGATCATGTAGGGTCTTGTAGGCTACAGTAAGAATGTATTTTGGATTTTACTCTGAGATTACTTGGAAGCCAAGAGACAGTTTGAAACTGGAAGAACAAATCACCAAATTGAACGTTTTTATTGATCAGGTACTTGACCCCACCCAACTGCAAGAGAGGCTTAGTTCCAAAGTTCTGATGCTTTGTCATCTGAATTAGTTATCTACTGCTCTGTCTACTGTGGTATAACAAATTACTGAAAAACTTAACATCTTAACATATATTTATTATCTCACAGTTTCCATGGGCCAGGTGTTCTGGCATGGATTAGATGTGTACTGTGCTTTTAGGATCTCTAACAAAGCTGCATTGAGGGTGTCAGCTAGGACTGCAGTCTCATCTGAAGGCTCAACTGAGGGAGGATCCATTTCCACGATCACTCACATGATAAGTGGCAAAATTCTCTTCCATAAGGGACAGAATTGGACTAAGATTTCAATTGCTTATGACCTCTTGAGCATAGCTGTCTCTTGGTTTTATGCCATGTATGTCTTTCCATAGAGCATGTCACAACATATTAGAAAGCAATCTACAGGGCAAGAGATAGTGACAATGAGATGAGAGAGAGAGAGAGAGAGAGAGAGAGAGAGAGAATACTAACAAAATGAAATTCATGGTTTTTTATAATCTAATCATGGAATAGTCTTCCCATCACTTTAGTCATATTTTATTGGATAGAAGCAAGTTACTAGATCCAGCTCACACTCCAGGGGAAGATTATGCAAGGAGAGGAGGTGGGGATCACTGATAGCCACATCAGAAGTTCATATCCTCTATTTACAGAAAACTCTAGTTGGCCCGTAGCACATTAAACATGGTTCAGACAAAGGCCCAACCCAGGCCAGAATATGAATGGGAGCTGAAGACCTGTGAGAAGATAAGGTGGAGCAACTCAAAGAAAAAGAGAGCATATCTGAAAGTTCCACAATCTTTCAGAAGATCAGCAAAGTCAACAAAATGGAGTCAGGTATGACTGGAGCAAAGGACTGAATTAATCACACTCTTGGGCTGGACATATTCTCATTATAAGTCCATGCAAAGCTTTGCTTATGCTTTATTTATGTATTAGATCATTTATGAATTTTTTTTATGAAATACCAGCTTTATTGTATTTGAGAGTACTCAAAAAGTTCATGGGAAAACAGAATTTGAACATGAATTTATTATGGTGTAAACATTTTTGAAATCTAAGCATAATTTCTTTAAAATATGCATTTTCCAAGACTTCACCCTCCCATCCCCAAGATCTAGCCAGGACAGGCCAATCACAAGCCATCTACATTTGAGTTTCTGAGTGGCCCCTTTTAGGTACTAGGACAACTGAAGATTTTCTGCTCAGACTTCACCCTCCCAACTTCAAGATCTAGTCAGCCTCCACACACTGAATTTCTAGACAGGTCTAGATGCACAGTAGCCAGATATCTGAATATTTTTAAGGTCAGAGCAATCCTCAATTCCCACAGAATCTTCAGCAGAAAGGGAGAAAAATGGAACTGCAGGGAGATTGCAGGTCACCTTCTTATGCATGCCTCTGAATGCTAAGATTTAACACCAAAAATTAGGGAAAAAAAGTAATCCATCAGATTACCAGAAACCACTGCAGAGGCACAAGAAATGTGATAAATCAAGAAAATCTCTCCCCCAAGGGAAAATAATAATTCCTCATCATCCACAGTACAATGGAACTCAAAGAAATATCAGATAAAGAATTTAGAATATTCATAGTGACAAAACTAACAGAGATGTAAGAGAGACAATGAGCTCCAGAAGATGTAGGAGAAAAGAGACGAGAAAATCCAGGAGTTAAGGAAGTTCTTACATGATCTGAAAGAGGAAATACACACCATAAAAGGGAATCAAACAGAATTGTTAGAGATGAAGGTTGTAATATGGGAAATCAAACCCTCCCTTGAAAGTATTAAAACCAGATTAGATCATGAAGAAGTTCAAATTTCAGATGCAGAAGACAGAACCTCTGACCTAGAAAAATTCACCAAAAAGACTGAGAAAATAACCTCCCAAAAATGAGAATAATATACAAATAATACTACATACCATTAAATGCCCAAACATCTGGATAATCAGTATCCCAGAAGGTGAAGAAATTAATCAATACATTAATAATCTATTCCATGAAATCTTGGAAGAAAACTTTCTAAACCTAGGGAGGCATTCAAATATCCAGACCCGAGAAATACAAGGGACCCCACATAGAATCAATCTGGGGAAATCTTCTCCAAGGCACATCATAGCCAAATTGACCAAATCCACAGACAAAGACAAGATACTAAGATTGGCAAGAGAGAAACATCAAGTTGCTTTCAAAGGGTATCCCATCAGGCTAATATTAGGCCTCTTATCGGAAACAATGCAAGCAAGGAAAGAATAGGAAATATATTCAAAGCGTTAAGTCAAAAACAATTTCAATCAAGAATACTATACCTGGCAAGATATATGGGAAGAAAAGACAAAAATATTCCCAGATAGGGAACCAGCAGTTGGCGTAATGGCTATGTTGCTGGACTCCCACGTAGTCGACCGTGGTTTGCGTCCCGGACCCAGTGGCTTAAAACTCATGCCGGGCTCGTGTGCGTGCGTGCCCAAGATCCCGAGAGGAGAATGGAGGAGAAGGGATTGCGGCATGACCATCCCCCCTGGGGGGTGATTTCTCGCTTTCTGTCTCTGTGTCTCTGTCTGTCTGTCTGGCGAGCGCATGCGCCCTATAGCAAAAACCTCTCCAAAAAAAAAAAAAATCCCAGATAAACAAAACCTGAAAGAGTTTACCAACACCAGACCTGCTCTCCAAGTTCTGAAAGAATCGCTATACCAAGAAAACTGAAGTCAGACACACAGAAATAAGAGAAAACACACACACACACACACACACACACGCACACACACAAACAACCAAGGGAATGGCCAATTTAATAGTAAGGACAAGTCTGGAAAGATTGATAATAATGTTGAGTGTTAAATTCCAGAATTTAAGTGGAAAGATCAGCCCATAGTAACACTGCAAATTCAACAGAAGAGAGATTAATTACATGAGGTCGAATTGGTGAAATAGAATTTTATGACTTTTGACTGAAACATTACTGATTTCCTTCTATGCTTTGTTTTCTAGATTTAAGAATTTTTGTCTTGAGTTGTTGATAGATTCATCTGCCTACCGTTCGAATGAAATCCTAAACTTTTTCCTGACTTTAAGTGTTAAGTAAATTTCTCTTAACTTTTTTTTATTTTGATCTATTAAAGCTAAAACTGCTTTTCTTAAAATTAAAAAAAAAATGCATAAAAATATCTACTTAATGACTGCAATAAGCTATATAACCCCAGCTAGGTGCTACTTTATACTACATTCATTCTACTCAGTTTTTTTTCTTTTTTTGGAGAGGTGTTTTTGCTATAGGGCATGTGTACTCGCCAGAAAAGACAGAGAGAGACAGAGAGACAGAAAGCGAGAAATCACCCCCCAGGGGGGATGGCCATGACCTCCATTCTCCTCTCAGGATCTTGGGCACGCACGCACACATGCCTGCTGTGAGTTCAAGCCACCGGGTCCAGGACTCGAACCACGGTCGACTACATGGGATTTCAGCGACATAGCCATTACGCTAACTGCTGGTCCCCTACTCACTGAGTTTTATACCTAAAGTCAGACATGTGTTCACTGATATGTATATATAAGCTGCACTTGCCATTGAAAGTATTTAGATTAATTAAGATCTTTTGTGAATCAATAAAATGTGGACAAAAATAAAGGGTATGGAAAGCAACTGTAGATACTGTAGGAGGAGGGTGGGATATGGCAGAGGGTAAGAGGTAGGGAATCAAGGAGATGGAAGAAGCAAAATACCAGACATGTGTTCACTGATATGTATATATAAGCTGCACTTGCCATTGAAAGTATTTAGATTAATTAAGATCTTTTGTGAATCAATAAAATGTGGACAAAAATAAAGGGTATGGAAAGCAACTGTAGATACTGTAGGAGGAGGGTGGGATATGGCAGAGGGTAAGAGGTAGGGAATCAAGGAGATGGAAGAAGCAAAATACATAAGAAACAATAAATGGAAAATTATTTGTTGATGATAAGATGTATGATAAGGGACCAGCAGTTAGCATGATGGCTATGTCACTGGACTCCCATGTAGTCGACCGCAGTTCGAGTCCTGGACCTGGTGGCTTAAACTCATGCTGGGCATGTATGAGTGCGTGCCCAGGATCCCAAGAGGAGAATGAAGGAGAAGGGATTGTGGAGAGGCCATCCCCGCTGGGAGGTGATCTCTCGCTTTCTGTCTCTCCGTCTCTCTCTTTGTGGCGAGCACACGCACCCTATAGCAAAAACCTCTACAAAAAAGTATGATAATATCTTTGAGCAAATATACGCTGTAATCTGGATGGAAAATCTCGTTTTGTATACTGTAATGATGCACAGTGAACGAATGTAAATAAATAAAATTAAAAAATACATTTTCCATGAACTTTTTGTGAACTTCACATGCCATCTTCACAACGTAATAGTCACTCATTTACTTATTTATTTAAGAGTTATTAATTTAATTTTATTAACTATTATTTTTAAAAGATTTGCTATAGGGCACTTGTGCTCATGACAGAGAGAGAGAGAGAGAGAGAGAGAGGGGGAGAGAGAAAGTGAGAAAGCAAACCATCAGGTCTGTGGTCAGCCATGTGAGAGTCCAGTGCCTTAACTACCATACCACCTACCGGCCCGAATAGTCACCCATTTAAAGTACACAATTCAGTGGTTTTAGTACATTCCCAGAATTTCAAGGTTCATCAATGCAGTGGACTATATAGTATTTTACTTCTTTTTATTGCCAAGATATGTTTCATCATATGGATATATTTTATTTATGTATTCATCAGTTGATGAACATTTAGGTTATTTCTGCTTTTGGGCCATTATGAATAATGCTAATACGTATGTGTACAAATGATTTTTGTCTCTATACATATATATACACATACATGTATGCATACATAAATACAAAAGCAAAATTGCTGGGCTCAAGGGATGGTTGAGAGTGAATTAAACAGAGTTCTTGACTGCTTTTCGAGGCTGCCCAGCAGTATGCTCCCACAGCAAAGCATGAGCCTTTCTATGCTACCTTGGCTATGTCAGCACTTGTTAATGTCCAGTTTTCTAACTTTTCCAGGCCAGCAGGTAGAACATAGATTTGTTTATTTAGTTTCACTACTCAATCTAGTGCCCTGAAGTCCAGGGAAGGTACAGAAACTGCACTCAAGTGGAACCTTGGGACTTAGCAATTAAAGGCCATGTCAGTACGCGCTTCTCTCCACCCAAGTGCAGAAGTGAATTCTGGGACCTCGATACCTCAGAGTCTAGTTGGAAATGCTCGGTGCCCCCGCTTTGCATCCTGGGAGGCTTGCTGCGTGAGTTGAGTTCTTTTCGTGAGGAGTCATTGCTTACCACTTGTCTTGGGGCTTCCAGAGTAGGCGGAGTCTAAGAGGGGCTCTGAGCTCCCCACACCCCCTCCCCCCTTTATAAGATCCCCTCCTCCCACAGGAGGCTTCTTTGAGGTGCAGTCCAGGCTGGAGCCAGGCTGAGGAGAACTGTTCTATTCTGAGGTGAAATACCTTGGGGGAGGGGTGTGGATCCTCCTGCGGACGTGAGGCTCCCAGACTAGCCTCTGAGAGTCTGCCCTAAGACCCTCATTTTCTGGAGACCCCGGGAGGGTTGGTTGTTGTGGTGGGGGTGGGAGAGAGGAGCCCAGCATTTTAGCCACCCCACCTTCCCCCACACACACACATACACCACTGCAGGTGCCTGAGGTATCCTCTGACCCTTTTCCAGAGAGTTCAGGAAATTTCCCTCCATTTAGGTGTCCCATCTGCCAAGGCCTTGGGAGCAGAGCTGACAGAGAATGGAGCATTAACAGCACAGTTGGGCCCTGGAGGCTTGTCCTTGGCTGGCTGGCAGTGGGGAGGCAGGTTCTGATGGTGGGCACCCGGCCTGCCACCTCTAGGGTGGTGAGGCGGGCACCGCCTGGCCTGGCAGGGCCTTGGACTGCTGGCTTTCACAGCGCTGTGGACGCTCAACTTTCATTATTTTGAGGGCAACGCGGGACTTCAGAGTGTCCGCTGAAGACGTTCTTGGTGAGTTGTGCTTTTCGGACTATGAGGGCTTTGCGCAGTGTGTGGGTGGGAGCAGTTGGTGGCAAGGAACTCGGTGCTATCCCTGGAAACGCAGCCTGGTGCAGGTCCAATGCCACCCTGAGCGTGGCAGCCGCAAGTGCACTTGTGAATGCTGTGTGTGATAGCCTCTGTGACCAATGCCCTGTATCCAGAAGCAAGTGAGGCCCCTGAGGTTAACCAGTTTACAACTCGGTTTGAGAAAAAGCTTGGTGAGTTGGCAAGACCACCATTTTTTTTAAAGAGATGATTCTAAGACTGTTCTTTGAGGAACTTAACTAAATAGGCAATTCTGAAGGACGGCAGGGAGTTTGAATTTTTTCTATCAGTATAAGGGAATATTCTGCTGTGGGATAAGTCACTGGGGGTGGCGTGGGACAACGGCAGTGACATTTTTGCTGGTGCCTGTGGGGGCTTGGATGCCTGTGTATTGTTAATAGATGGAGTTTTTGCTTAGTAATTGAACCAGATGAACCCTGTTTAGCTAGAAAATGTAATGACTTATTTTACTCAGAGCTCCCTAATTTTACTTTGTTATGGACAAATGTGCTAGCATTATTTTGTAAATTAATATTGTGCATAGTTGGTAACTCCGAAAGAAAAACAATTGTGAATCTGTGTGCTAGGGGTTTGAAAATGGAAATATCCAGGGCCACCCTCCAGTGTAGTGGTTAAGTGTTAGGCCTGGGAGAGGGATTGAAGAATTCTTGGTGTGTGCCCCAATTCCTGACTGACGGTGTGGAGAGATGAAAGGAAAAGGATTGGAGCATGACCACATTTCCACCGGGGAGTGCTTTTTCTTTCTCTCTGGCTAGTGCATGCACTCTCTGACAAACGGAAAAAATCTATATGTATTCAAAAGCAAAAAATAAAATAGCAGTGGGACCAACAGTTAGCGTAATGGCTATGTCGCTGGACTCCCATGTAGTCGACCGCAGTTCGAGTCCTGGACCTGGTGACTTAAAACTCACACTGGGCACATGTGCGTGTGTGCCCAAGATCCTGAGAAGAGAATGGAGGAGAGGGGATTGCGGCGTGGCCATCCCCCCTGGGTGGTGATTTCTGGCTTTCTGTCTCTCTGTGTCTGTCTGTCTGACGAGAGCACATCCCCTATAGCAAAAACTTCTCCAAAAAATAAAATAAAATAGCAGTGAAATGTGATCAGTTATTTTAAAGCAGAAATGCCTAGATTCCACTTTAGTGGAGAGATTAGTGGCTAGAAAACTTGGGGAATGTGGGTAAAGCTGTCAAGTGATTGGGAGGTGAGAAAAATAGGAAAAACAAATATTTTTAAAATTTCAAGGAATTTTGCTTTCTGTTCAAAAAAATCCACAAATGAAATTGCACATCTTTCTTAGGTGAAAGCAAAACCTGAAAGAGAAGGGGATAGACAGCTGTGAGATCAGGCAAGGCCCACAGATAAAGTTCCCAGAGAGTAAGGTCCTGTAGAATCTCTCTGCTTTTTTTTTTGTGGCTTACTCAGCAGTAATTTACTATGCTTTATATTCCAATCATGAGGAAGAAATAGCAGGAATAATTTTTAGTATCTAATTAGAAGAGATTGCAATTGTTATTTTTGAACATTGTGTTTGTGTCATGGCATAAGCTTTATTCATTGGCCAAGGAATGGAGAAGTAGGACCCAAGCTTACACCCTGGCTTCTTACTTGTCTTGAGCTGGAGAGTTTAAGATACTGCAAATGAGATAATGAGGGGCCAGAATACAGTAAAAGAGGAAAGGAATACTCATAACTTTTTCTTGGAAAAGGTGGAAATTTTCCTCTAAATTCCAAAACCTGTTGCCTTCTTCTGTTTATAAAGTCTTTTCTGGTGGTATCTATGGTGATTGGCTGGTGTGTTATTTGGCATGAACATGACGTTATGATGCAGTTTGGAATCTTCCAGAGATCATTATGGTATCCATCTGGGATCCCACTGGTCCAGACTGGTTCTTAGTGGGAAAGTATTTTATCTACAAGCGTATATTTTGTTACTCAAAGAAAAATACCATGAGTGGGACCAGCAGATGGCAAAATGGTTATGTTGCTGGACTCCCATGTAGTTGGCTGCTGTTTGAGTCTCAGATCTGACAGCTTAAAACTCAGGCCAAGTGCATGTGATGCATACCCAAGATCCCAAGAGGAGAATGGAAGAGAGGGGATTGCAGTGGGGCCATTTGCTTGGGGGGTGATTTCTCTTTTCTGTCCCTCTCTGCCTCTCTGGGGAGCACATATGCCCTATAGCAAAAAATCTCTCTCTCTAAAGAAGAAAGAAAGAAAAAGAAGAAAAAGAAAGAAAAATTCCATGAGCATGGGTTATGTGGTGGTTGACAAAATTATTTCTTTCTTATATCCATTGCTTATTCTTGGGAGGCTGAAGACTGAAAGAATTATTTAGTTAATTGTATTTATTATCATTTTTACTTTTTAATTTTGCTATAGGGTATACGTGCTCATCAGAAAGAGTGAGCGAGAGAGAGAAAGTGAGAAAGCAAGCTGCCAGAAAGTGAGAAGGCAAGCTACTAGGTCCGGTACTCGAACCACAGTTTGCCATGTGGGAGTCCAGTGCCTAACCTGCCATGCCGCCTGCTGGCCCCTGTAGCTAGCTGTTCTTAAGTATGAGTGTTACTTGATTAAAGGTCCATCCTTTCATACCTCTGAGTGGGTTTCATCTGTGGTTTTATAGTCCCTGTGTTACACATCTGCTTCTGGTTCCTATAAGCTGCAAGTGTCCTTACTACCTCCCTAACCTAAGTAGCATATTTTGTCTTTTTCATGTCTCTCCGAGCTCTTGGTTGTCTGCTCAAGCTGGAAATGGCTCAGCATATGTTAGTTCATAAGGGTTTAATTAAATTTTTTCTTTAGAAGCTATTCTGACTCTTAGCAAGGTTATGGGAAGCCGTGTTCCTTTTTGTCCTTTTAAAAAATGTAACTAACCACTCCCCTCTGTACCTATTAGGCTTCTGCATTTTTAAGGGGCTTCCTTTTGAGATCTGATACAGTCATGAGACAGATGGTTCCTCTTTTTCTGGGAGGAAGGTTGTGAGATTTAGAGTATTGCAGACCTTTAAGATTATGTCGAGGTCATCAATAAGCATGTCCTGTAGCTGGAGAAACCTGCCTTGGGAAAGCTATTCTGCCCCATCCCTTCTATTATAAGAATCTGAGTATATTGTATGTGGGAGTTCATATTGTTAGTAGCTGTCTGAAGATCAGTCTTTCTGCCTCTTTAAGGAGGGTCATGGCTGTCACTGATCAGAGGTTTGTACTATGGCCACCCCTTGGTTACTGAGTTGACTTGTTTTGAAAAGTAAGCAACCAACAGTACAAGAGCCTAAGTTTCAGTGTTACCCCCCTCACCATAACCCCTTTTTTTGCCTGGGGTCCTCATGAGTTATAATTTAAATTCCTGAAAAGCTTGATCACATTCTGTGGTCCATTCAAAAAGGCTGATGTCTTTTCACACTTTTTAGTTGTTAATAAAGGAGGTGGGCTATCAGGCCAAAATTGAGATTTTACAATTTACATTCCCAAGAAGGCTGTAAACTGCCTTGTAACTGACTTGTTACTTTTTGGCCCTCTGGTGGCAGGGTCTGGTTCCCATTTTCCAGTACAAATTCCCCAAAACATGGAATGCTTCATGAATTTGGTTGTCTGTTTTACTACCAAATGATTTTCTTTAGGGTTTTTACCTTGTGAATGTTGATATTTCTATCATGAAAACATTGTTTTTTGGAGAGGTTTTTTTGCCATAGGGCAGAGAGAGACAGACAGAGAGAGACAGAGAGACAGAAAGTGAGAAATCACCCCCCAGGGGGGATGGCCATGCCACAATCCCTTCTTCTCCATTCTCCTCTCAGGATCTTGGGCACACACACACAGGTGCCCGGCATGAGTTTTAAGCCACTGGGTCCGGGACGCGAACTGCCATCGACTACATGGGAGTTCAGCGACATAGCCATTATGCTAATTTCTGGTCCCTATCATGAAGGCATTTTTAAATGATCTTGAGAAAGGTTTTTCTATATGGTGTGCTTTCATAGATAGTAAAGTAGTACAGTAATAATGTTCTCCTTGTTGCTCTTAATGGAATGAACTCCTGTTTAGCTCCTATGTACTCTTTTTTTATTTCGAGGTTAGTCACTTAACTTTCAGTAGAGTCCCAGGCTGAAAGGTCATCTCAAAGGATGACAGTACCTCTTAGCAAGGTGTTTTTCTCACTCAGGGCTGCAGCAAGAAAAAAATGAACTTCTGGAATAATAACACATTTTCCTGTTATATAAAATTAAGCAATTCCAAGTCAGCATGTGGCCAGTGCATGTGCCCTATAGAAAAAAAAAATGTAAACAATTTTGCAGTCAAAGAGATGGTCACTTTATTTTAATGATTCCAGAAGGAATTAACAATGATCATATTCAGAAACAAATACTATCAGTAGTATAATTCTAGATACTAGAATAACCTAGTTTGAATTATAGTTTTGTTTTGCTTATTTTTCTGACCATTGGAGAAGAAAAGGAAGCAATGAAATGTTATGACACCAAGGAAGCAAAAGAGAATTCTTTACACTAAACTCCAGGGAATGGGCATAAAGTGTTGGGACTTAAGACTTTGAAAGTACCGGGAACCAGCAGTTAGCGTAATGGTTATGTCGCTGGACTCCCACGTAGTCGACCGTGGTTCGTGTCCCGGACCCGATGGCTTAAAAAACTCACGCCGGGCGCGTGTGCGTGCGTGCCCAAGATCCCGAGAGGAGAATGGAGGAGAAGGGATTGCGGCATGACCGTCCCCCCTGGGGGGTGATTTCTCGCTTTCTGTCTCTATGTCTCTCTCTGTCTGTCTGGTGAGCGCACGCGCCCTACAGTGAAAATCTCTCCAAAAAAGAAAAAAAGACTTTGAAAGTACCTTAGTGGCTGGAAGAGACCACTGGACTTAGTTATGCAGGTACCCTCGCTCCAATCTATCAGACATTGCTCAGAGATATCTGCCTCTGAGTATAGCCTAAAATTTTATAATTAAGAGTCAAGGGGTCAGCATGAGGGAACTGGACCTTTATCAGCAAAGAGTAGGTGTGGGACCTGTTTCTCCTCCTTTCCTCTAGCAAGCTGGGAGCTGGGGGGAATGACCTTCCAATGGCTGGCCTGTGTGTGCAGACTTGTTTGCAAAGCAAGCCAGAGGTACTCAGTTTTCCTTAGTGATAAGAATGAAATGATCTCAAAATCAGAAGACTTTAAAAATTTCAATTCTTAAATTAAAATTAATTAAAAATTTTAATTTTTAAATTAACTTTAAGGCTGATAAGGTAATTTGGCTCATGAGTATAATTGGTTGATGGTAAAACAAAATGTTGTGGTAAGAGTATAATTCAACTCTCTTGGTTAGAGTCTCAAAGAAGCATTTCATTCAACACATATTTTACACTGTGAAAACCACTTCCTGTGTTAGGGAATGGATTAAAAGCAAGTGGGAATATGACCCAGGCATTGCATTTAGGGACATCATAGGCTAGTGGAGCAGAAAAACTTGCAGACAAATTATTATATCTCAATGTGCTTTGCTTTGTGTTTTAGCTTTGCTTTGTGTTTTAATATGAGATTAACTACCTATAGTAGAGGAGGGAGTGACCCATTTACCCTGGGTGTAGGGCCTCAGCACATCTTTCTTGAACAGGGGATTTAGATTGAGTTTTGAAGGACAAGTTCAAGTTTACTAATTCTTTTTTTATTTTTTGAGAGGTTTTTGCTATAGGGCATATGCGCTCACCAGGCAGACAAGAGAGAGACAGAGAGACAGAAAGCGAGAAATCATCCCCCAGGGGGGATGGCCACACCGCAATCCCCTCTCCTCCGTTCTCCTCTTGGGATCTTGGGCACACATGCACATGTGCCCAGTGTGAGTCACCGGGTCCAGGATGCGAGCCGCGGTTGACTACGTGGGAGTCCAGCGACATAGCCATTACACTAACTGCTGGTCCCCAAGTTTAGTAATTCTAGAAGACAGAGGGAAGAACATGTCTGAACAAAATCACTGGGATAGGGGTAGACGGGGGCTGATGATTTCCAAATCAGGAAGTGACAAGGTGAGTGTGGCTAGCCTGAGGCCTTGGAAAGTACTGGTAGGAAACCAGTATCTGGTAGGTGGATCAACTTGAGGAGTTGCCTTTTATTTCCTGAACAGCAGGGAACCACTTCAGGGTTTTAAGAAAGAGATTCTTGATAAGACCTTGACTTTGGAGGTAGACTTACTGGCACCAGTTCTGCTAGATTGAATTTGGTGGTAGGGTGAAGGGGAACAAGCTCAAGCTGTTCAGGATGAGCCTGCAAGTTTTTGGTTTACACGACTAGTCCCATTCATAATGCTAGGGAGTACTGAAGGACTGTTTGGGCAAGTTGAGTTTGGGACCTGAATGAAGTGCTAGTGGATTATCTAGGAAGCCACTGGATATTCATCCAAGGCCAGAGCTCAAGGGAACAGTCTGGGCTTGATAGAGGCTTATGGGGACTACTAGCATCTATTTATGGCTCTGGTGTCAGGGAGCTGAGTCAGTGTCTTACCAGATTTCAACCATAGAAAGCTGCTCTGTCTCCAGGCATGTTGACATGGCTTATGCTATGTCTGTATGTTGATAAGTACAAGCTGTGTATGACAAAGGCTCCTACTAGATTTTCAAAGTGATTGATACTCACAGAATACAAGTCTCTTAAAACAGTTGCCAGGTTTTTGAATAGAAAACATAAACTTCTTTTGAAATAAGCCTCCTGTTTATACTCTGAAAGAGATTTTACATTTTTTCTTGGTCTTTTATCAAGAGCTTAAGATCTCTGTTGAGGCTTTTTCTAAACAATGCATAAATATTAAATTGACTTACAAATGTTGTTTATGAAAAATAGAATATTGTTCTTGTTATTTGTTATGTATTTATGGAGTGTGTGTGTTCTGACTTGAGTCTAGCTAATGTCCCCATAGGGTAGGATGCTTTAGAGATTGATGAGTTTTTCTTCTGATTCTGTTTCTAACAATTAAGCATGTTGTTTAAGTAACAGATTGTTCTTTGATTATAGTGTTCATGACCACTAATAAATGTCCCCCATATTTAAATATACAAGTTGTACCTCTGGGAGGGCAGAGAGCTAAGGGCCATCAGCCCTTTCATATGCTAATACCTGAGATCAAGACACACTAGATATTACTCAATCAAGCTAATATTTAGCTTTGGAAATTAAAGCATAAATTCATGAATTTGATTAGTGCTCTTCTCTCTGCATTGATATTTAACCATTATATATGTATGCATGCAGTGTTCCAAGATTTTTTTGTTTTGGATTTTAATTTTTTGAGGATGTATGTTTTACTTGCTGCAAAATTTGTTGACTTAATGAATACTATTTTTTTTTCAGGAGAAAACAATCCAACAAGTACTGAACTCCCAGTGTGTCTTCCCCAAAGCTTGTCTCTTCCTTAAGGTAAATTTTATCATTTGAGGCACTCTCCAAATACATGGGTGTGCAGTGAACTTTAGACTTCCTAGCAAACTTCTCTGTCCTTTATGGTAGCTGATCTTCTTGAGAATGACCTTATGGAATAAGAAGGTCTCAACTTATCACTATGTTACACATACTCAGAGAGGCTAGATGACTTCCTAAGGCCATACAGAATGTGTAGAACTGGGACTGGATCTCAGAAATTCTGACTTTATGAATGGTATTGATAGCTATAAGTTTTGCAATTTCCCCTAGTTACTCCCAGGAGTTACAATGTTTTTGTTTTGATATGGGGCATGTGTGCTCCCCAGAGAGAGACAGAATGAGAAAGTGAGAAATCACACTCCTAAGAGGGATGTCATGCTTGAGTCCCTTCTTCATTCTCCTCTTGGAATTTTGGGTGCACATGCACATGACATATTTTTCAAGCTGTCCAGTCAGGAACTCTGACAACACCATCGGCTATGTGGGAGCCAACGCCTTAACTATCACATCACCTTTTGGCCCACTGGAGTTAGAATTTTTAGTGTGTATTAAAAGTAAATACGTTTTGTTGGCTTGCTGTCCTCTAACATTAAGTCTCCAATTTAGGAGAATGTACTTGTAAGTCAGTTTTTTTCCCAATAGAAAACAATAAATATATTCTTAGTATAGGCAATAAGTTGTGGAAGCTTCGCTCTCCTCCCTGGCTAAGTCAAGATCACTTTGAAGCAGTCCTGTGTATCTTGCACATGGAACTTAGGACTATTTACTCTTTGCCTTCTCTGATATCAGCCTCCTTTGCTGAGATCTTAAGAAAACCTAGGTGCAAGTTGTGCTGTAAGTTAGACTACACAGCATTTTGAAATGAGAGAGCTTTCAACTAATAGACAGGAATTTGACAGGGAAGTTGAAAGGTCTGTGCACACAATGATTGTACTTTGAGGTGAAACTCACAAATGTTCAATAAACATGAAGAATATGGAAACTGTCATTGAGAGATGCTTTGTTTTTCTATACATTCCACAAGAAGTAAGTTGGAACTTTCATGTAAAGTTCCAATATATTTTATCACAGAAGATATTTGAAGTATGTTGAGCTGGGAAGGTATTATACATGTCAGCCAAGGCGTTTGCAGAGCGTCACTTTAATGTACATATGTCTTGATCATCAGCATTGAGAAATGGAATGATGCAGGAGTAGGGGCTAGGGGAGGGATAAGGAGAGGGGTATGGCATGGGGATAGCCAAGAGTCAGCAATAATTACAGAGAGAATTTTGAGTGAGGAGATTATAACTTTACTTTCAGGAAATGGAAGGTTTATTTGGCCCCTCTTTCTTTCTTTTTAGTTTTTGCCATAGAGCATGTGTCTGATTTTCAAGCCTCCAGGTCCAGGACTTGAACTGTGCAGCCACCCATGTGGGGTTCAGCACCTTAATCTCCATACCACCTGATGGCCCACTTCAACCTTTCTAAGTTGAGAACAGTGTAGCTAATAAATTGAGGATCCTTTTATGAAAGTGTAGTGTGGGTTACACACACACACACATTTTACATGATATTGAAATGGAAATCATATATCTGTCTTAGCTTATTTTTTTGCATAGGGGTTTTCATGTGTGGACACACTCCCTTTGAAAAGAAATTATTCAACAGGTCTTAGGAGAAAACTTCCAGCTATTCTGGATAAGGTACTCTGGGGTATATAGAATAGTGGAATAGAATTCAGGAGAACTGAGGTTTAGGTTGGGGATCAATTCAAGATAAGGACGTTTTAAAATAAGAAAAACAGCCTAATTTCTAAAGTACTTATTTCCCTCACTCAGTTAGACCTGTCCTAATAAAAAAACTGTATTTGCAGAATTTTCTCACCCTGTAAAATAGACCGGAAAGAAATACTCCATGACAGTAATTTCTTTCGAAGTGGTAACATTATGTTTGCATGTCTCTCTTTTCTATTTTAAAATTTTAGCTGCCTTTTTAAAAGAATTATTTAATTTAATTTCATTCATTCTTTCATTTATTTTAATTTGACCAGAGAGAGACACACACACACAGAGAAAGTGAGAAAGCAAGCCACCAGGTCCAGGACTTGAACTGTGGTCAGCCATGTGGGAGTGTTCAATGCCTTCACCACCACGCCAACTACTGGCCTCAAACTTTAGCCCTCTTAAAAATAAGAAAGCTATGGGACCAGCAGGTGGCCTGGTTGTTTAAGCATTGAACTCCCACATAGCTGATTGCAATTGGAGCTCCATACCTGGTGGCTTAAAAATAATGCTGGGTTGGGACCTGCAGTTAGAGTAATGGCTATGTTGCTGGACTCCCATGTAGTCGACTATGGTTCGAGTCCTGGACCCAGTGACTTAAACTCACACCGGGCATGTGTGCGTGCATGCCCAAGATCCCAAGAGAAGAATAGAGGAGAAGGGATTGCAGCGTGGCCATTCCCCCGGGGGGTGATTTCTCACTTTCTGTCTCTCTGTCTCTCTCTGTCTTTCTGGCGAGCGCACGCACCCTATGGCAAAAACCTCTCCCCCCCCCCCAAAAAAAAATAAATACTGCTGGGCGTGTGTGCCCAAAATCCTGAGAGGAGAATGGAGAAGAGACTGTGGCATGGCCACCCTCCCCTCACTTTCCCTCTTGCTGTCTCTTTCTCTCTCTGCTCCCCAAGCAAGCGCACATGCTCTATATGACAAAAACAAACAAAACAAACACAAAATGAATTAAAAAAAATAAGATAACTAAAGTAGATTTCCTTTTTTAAGAAGTGAAATCATAAAAGATAGGAGAAAGCCTGACTGCTTTCCAGCATTCTCCTGGGAAATGATTATAGAGTTCTACAAAACTGTCGAAGGAGCTACGTAGTGCTGAGAGGTTTTTAATCTCTTTTGGAGGTATTGTAGAGAACAGCTTTGCTGGTGCTCCTACAGCCCCTTTCTATGTGGAGATCGGTCTCTGGGAACTTTGTCTTGAGTAACACCCAGCATGCGACCAGGAGCAATAGCAGTGGGCACTCTCTCATGGAACACATTTTGGGTCTGAAGCTGACAATTGTTCTGCTTCTTATGTGGTAAGCTGTCAGGCCTGTGGGCTGCCAGCTGCCCTAGCTTTACTAAAAGGAGGCGGTTCGTTCACTCTTTCACTGTGGGTTGTCAGTTGAATAAAGTGGCCCACCACAGCCTTAGGGACAAAAGCTCTCCATTAGGATTACACTGCCAGGTTGGAGAATGGCCCTTTCAATGCTGTACAGCCTAAAATAGAGGCTGTACTAAGCTGACCACCTTTATGCAAATGCCTCTTCTTTGTCCAAAGGCTCCCTCATGACAGAGGCCAGCTAAGCTTTTCTGGGCAGATAGGCTTTGTGCAGGGCTGGGAGATCGCCCAGGTTAGGTGTTTCTAGGAAGAAAAGCAAATGAGATAGTTTTGCGAGTGCCATTGCAAGTAAACTGGACACTGGCAAAACTTGTTGCACCTAAGAGATTAGAAGGGACAAATTAGTCCTCAAATGGAGCAGATTGAGGTAGCATAGAGCATTGAGGGCATGAAGAATGGTGTGACTGGAAGGTGATTTGGGTCATATTATATAGGACCTTGGGTAACAGGCTAAAACAATTTTACTATGTGATGATTAAAAGCTGGTGTAATGGGAACCAGCAGTTAGCGTAATGGTTATGTCGCTGGACTCCCATGTAGTCGACCGCGGTTCGTGTCCCGGACCCGGTGGCTTAAAACTCATGCCAGGCGTGTGTGCATGCGTGCCCAAGATCCCAAGAGGAGAATGGAGGAGAAGGGATTGTGGCGTGGCCATTCCCCCTGGGGGTGTGATTTCTCGCTTTCTATCTCTCTGTCTCTCTCTCTCTCTGTCTGGCAAGCGCACGCGCCCTATAGTGAAAAAAACCTCTCAAAAAAAAAAAAAAGCTGGTGTAATGGACTACCACGTAGTAACTGTGGTTTGAGTCCTGGACCCGGAGACTTGAAACTCATGCTGGGTGTATGTGTATGTGTGTCCAAGATACCGAGAGGAGAAGGGATTGTGGCATGGTCATCCCCCCTCGGGGGGGGGATTTCTTGCTTTCTGTCTTCCCAGTGAGCACACACATCCTTATAGCAAAAATCTCTCTGTCTGTCTTTTTTAAAAAAATAAAAGGTTGCAGCTAGGAGAACATGTGATCATGATAAAAGAGTACATTCAATAAATATTTGTGGAGTACTTACATATAGAACCTCTCACAGTTTCCATTCATTAACATGATCTTATGTGCAATGAGGCAACGTAGCAGTAAGTAGATGATTCTTGAGCTTCTACTCTGTTCCCGGTGTTGGAGACGGGGGAAATCAGACCAGGATTCTGACCTTGTGCTCGTACTCCAGTGGGGAACACAGACAAGGGCTCAAGCAGTGATCAGCATCCTAGAAAGTGCTGGGCCAGCAGGTAGTGTGTGACTGCAGTTCAAGTCCTGGAGCCAGTGACTTGAAAATCACACTAGGCACGTGTGTGAGTATGCCAAAAATCCCAAGAGGAGCATGGAGAAAGAGGGGTTGTAGCACAGCCATTTTCCTTAGGGGATGATTTCTCATTTTCCCTCTCTCTGTCTTTCTCTGATGAGCACTCATGCCTACGGCAAAAATCTAAAAAAAAAAAAAAAGGACAATGGTAAGTGTTCTGAGATAGTAGTAGTAGACAGTCAGTGAGCTTTAGAGGGTTCAAGGAAGAAGAATCTGAGGAGAGCACACTTGAGTGAGTATTCTACAAGATTCTGGAAAAACTTGGGGCCAACAGTTAGTGTAATGGTTATGTCGCTGGACTCCCATGTGGTTGACTGCAGTTCATGTTCCAGGCCCAGTGGCTTAAACTCACGCCAGGCGTGTGTGCATGCGTGCCCAAGATCCCGAGAGGAGAATGGAGGAGAAGGGATTGCAGCATGACCATCCCCCCCGGGGGGTGATTTCTCGCTTTCTGTCTCTCTGTCTGTCTCTGTCTGTCTGGCGAGCACACGCGCCCTATAGCAAAAACCTCTAAAAAAAAAAAAAAGATTCTGGAAAAACTTGAGAAAAGTGGTATATTTTTGCATCCACACCTGGAACCTGGAACATTCAAGTTCCAGATACTTTCAGGCTCAATAGGTGCTTCAAGATATGTTTACCAAACAGAAATAGATTTCTGTTTTGGTACCACGTTATTTGGCTTCAGCATTTGTCCCACCAAATTAGTGAAAAATTTGTGTGTTACTCAGAGAAGGCAAGAATACTGCTTGACTAATGTGAAGCAAGTGCATAGCATCTGTTAGAAGAAATTCATAACCATAAACACTCACTTTTGTATGTATAAACCTAGTTGAGGATTACAAATACTATTTTTTAAAAGAATTATTTTATTTTATCTTTATTTATTTATTTTATTTAAATTTGACCATAAAGGAACAGAGAGAGAGAGAGAGAGAGAGAGAGAGAGAGAGAAGGAAAGTGAGAAAGCAA
>NW_006209292.1:320039-329364 GCF_000334495.1 Tupaia belangeri chinensis | reverse complement strand
GAAAATACATAACTTGTTTAATTCTCATGAACTTTTTGTTGTACCTTTCTACGTTTTGAATGAAGGAAATTTACCATACTTAAATGGATAATTCTGAGAGAGATACATGTAATGCACAATCACTGAATTTGTTTTTAAAAGAAAGGTTAAATGAAAAGAAAGGTTAGGTGAGATTCCTTTATCTATATTAGAGTTGTTTCCTGGGTATTTGGACAGGCTATGCTGGGAACTTTTTTGGGATAGCACCTTGTACTGAAACCAGTAAACCAGTTAAAGTATACAAATATGGAAGATTTGTTGCTGAGTGAAACAAGTCAGGCTATGAAAGAGAGACATTGTATGTCTCCACTTAACATATACCTACTGTCTGCACTCTGTGGTAGAGACCGAAAGACTGGAGGACACAAAAGCATTGAAAATTGTTATGGACACTAGGGACAAGGTGGAAGGAGAATGTGAGAGGGGAAGAGCATAGGAAAGGAAATTTGGGGAAGAACTAGAGAGGTAAGACATTTGTGGGACACAGATATGGTTTATTATCTGTTGATGAGGATGTGTATTAAATTCTCAACTGGGCTGAACTGAGGTGTATATCATGTGAGTAAAATCTCTTTACAATCTAAATGATGTATAGCAATTGAATGTATAAATAATAATAATAATGAAAAAGGTATATGATATTAAAAAAATGACTTCTGCTCATATAAGCAATTGAATGTATAAATAATAATAAGAATGAAAAAGGTATATGATATTAAAAAAATGACTTCTGCTCATATAAAAAAAAGGGACCTCCTGCTATTTCCACATTTATCTTTCCCTGGACCTTTCATAAGCCATGCTTGTGGGAGGAAAATCCACAACTGGCACTTTTGTCTGAGAGACCATTAAATATTTATTGATAAGCTTTCAAAGTTTTGTCTTTGTCATTCAAAGACAAAATGCATTTTGTCGTCTTAGATTATATTGTTAGCCAAGATCACATGTGTTGGTTTTCCTCAATGGATCAAAATGGAAATGTAATGGCTCAAAATAGTTTTTCTTTGATAAGAGTTTGCTTTCCTTTCTTCTATAGCAGTTTATTATCTACTTTTTCTGTGAGTGTAAGAATGACAGCCTGATTTTTCCATTGGCCAAGGAACACTGCTGTTCTCTGTAGCAGAGTTCAGAGGGCTGTCTTTAAGAAAAAATAGATTACCTTAATCCAGGTGCTCCTCTGTTACCTATAGCATCAGATTTTGGCTTCTATGCCTCTATTCCTGTATGTCCTGATATGTATTCCTTCCTGTCAGCCTCCAGAGCACCTTATACATAATTTTCTTATGGGATTTAGAAATCCTATAATATATTCTAGTTATCTATTTAGAAGTCTAATATCTAAAGAGCAGTACAAATGGACTTTACTGCTTTATTCTTCAGAGTATGCAATAGAGTCTACCCTTAGAAAATGTCTATAAAATGTTAAATGAATAAATAGGATTTTATTTCCACATGACTCCATAGGAGAAAATGTAATCTGATGAGGGTGAGCATACCTTTACTTTTCCAGATGAATATCTCTCTCTCTCTCTCTTTTCTTTTAGGATTTTCTCTTATGGTGCATGTGCTTTTCAGAGGGAGACAGAGAAAATGAGAAATCACCCCCTACCCCAGGGAATGGCCAAGCTACAATTAATCAATCCCTTCTCCTACATTCTTTTTTTTTTTTTGAGAGTTTTTTGCTATAGGACGTGTGCGCTCACCAGACAGACAGAGAGAGAGACATAGAGACAGAAAGCGAGAAATCACCCCCAGGGGGAATGGTCACGCTGCAATCCCTTCTCCTCCATTCTCCTCTTGGGATCTTGGGCATGCACGCACACGCGCCCGGCGTGAGTTTTAAGCCACCGGGTCCGGGACGCAAACAGCGGTCGACTATGTGGGAGTCCAGCGACATAGCCATTACGCTAACTGCTGGTTCCCTCTCCTACATTCTTCTCTGGGGACTTTGTGCACATCCTCCCAAGCTGCTGGGTCTGGAACTTGAACTGTGGTTGACCATGTGGGATCCAGGGCCTTAACCAACATGCCATCTGCTGGTCCCAATGAATCTGTTTTTTTATATAAGAACTATCTAATAAAGACAACCAGACCAGAATAAGAGAATAGAGAATTTTCTCCTGTTGACCTTTTCCATGCCCTCCCCCCCCCCCAGGGAGGATGACCATGCCACAAACCCTTCTCCTCTAGTCACTTCTCAGGATTTTGGGCATGCACATACACACCCCTGATGTGAATTTTAAGTCACCGGATCCAGGACTGAAACCACTGTCAACTACGTGGGAGTCAAGCAATGTAACCATTACGCCATCTGCTGGTCCCTACAACTTTTCTTATAGAAGAACTATAAATTACATTTTTGGAGTTTCTCAATCTTTATTTATTTATTTATTTATTTTTATATTTAATCATTGCACTTTACAAAAATATTTAACTTTCTCTTTCTCTTTCTTTTTCTTTTCCCATTCCTTTTCCTTTTCTTTTTCTTTTTCTTTTTTCTTTTTTTCTTATTCTTCTTTTTCTTTCTTTCTTTTAACCAGAGATGGACAAAGTGAGAGAGAGCAAGAGAGGGAAAGTGAGAGAGCAAGCTGCCAGATCCGGGACTCGAACCACAATCAATCACGTGAGAGTCCAGGGCCCTTAACCACCACTCCACCTGCCAAATCCCTACTTTTTTATTTTTAAGAGAGATTTTTGCTATAGAGCGCATGCACTCACCAGAGAGACAGAGAGACAGAAAGTGAGAAATCACCCCCCTCCCCAGGGGGAATGGTCATGCTGCAGTCCTTTGTCCTCCATTCTTTTCTCAGGATTTTGGGCATGCATGCACACACACCCAGTATGAGTTTTAAGCCACCTGGTCTGGGACCTGAATTGTGGTCATCTATGTGGGAGTCCAGTGATGTAACCATTACATTATCTGCTGGTCCCCATTGTACTTCTTTAAAGCGTACAAAATTGTTTTCCCACCATGAATACACTATAGACTGTATATTAGTCCAGTCAAACATATTATTATTCACATTATCCTCATCAGATAATTTTTCATGTTTGTGTCCTTTAAAAGTTTTTCTTTTTTTCCTCCTTGATTCCCACTTTTCTGTCCTTCCACTACCTATCCTCCTCCTACATTGTCTCTAGTATTCACAGATGCTTTCCATGCTTTTATACCTTCCAATTTTTCAGTTTTTGTCAGAGTACAGACATTCGGTGTATACCAAGTGGGGAGATACAATGCCTTCCTCTCATAGTCTGACTTGCTTCACTTAGCATTAACTCTTCCATATTCATCCACTTTCTATCAAATGCCAGGGTTTGTCTCTCTCTCTTTTTAATAGCTGAATAGTATTCCATAGTGTATATGTGCCACACTTTTTCAATCCATTCATATGTTCTTGGACATTTGGGTTGATTCTTTGTCTTAGCAATTGTGAATAATGCCACAATAAACATGGATATGCAAGTGTTTTTTTCAGCTATCCATTGGGTAGATACCCAGGAGTGGAATTGCTGGATCTTATGGTAGTTCTATTTGTTTAATCTTTATTTTTGCTAATTTCTCTGGTTCTTTTAGAGAGGAACCAGTATCAACACATGGAGACTAAATGTTGAAAAAGGAGAGAGGAAAGGAGCAGGGTGGATGAAGAAATTGCCCATTGACTAAACCTGGAAAGAGAGGCAATGAATAATTATCCCTGGAAGCTAAGTTTTTGACAACATCAATGAGTCACTGAAATAGATAGGACAGTTATAATGTGGGAAGAATAGGTAGAGAAATATCTCTGTGTAAACATCTGTCTTTGGGAGCCATTTAGGAACAATGCTCTAAATGTTTCCTTGGTTGCATAAGTATATGATATTAGTCAGCATTATGATCCACTCAGATGATGATGGGAACAAACACCCACAGGGTCCCTGGGAATGCTCTGTGTGGGAGAGAAGTGTAGCAGAGGGTGGAATTCAACCACTGGAATAGAAAGGAGTAGAGAGGAGACAATGGGATGCACTTCAAGATTCTTACCTCCCACAAAGCCCAGAATGCTGCTACACTTTAGCCTTGATGCTGTCTAGAGTCTGGAAATACACTGAACTGTCATTCCGCTATAGACCAGGGCTTCTCAAATGTTCAAGCTATGTGTCTCAGCTCTCACTTTTGAGGGACAAGGCTCTACCAGATAGAAACCAAACTACCTTTTTTATTTCAGTAAAAGACACTGATATGTTTACAGAGAGTTTGCCAATATATTTATGATTTTTGGTGAGTTTCAAAATCATAAACAATTGCAGAAATGTTACGGAACATAAATGTGAATGCTAGAGAACAACAAAGTAATTGGCTGATAGTCAAGAACCAGAATTGGGAGAAGCATGCAATGTCCATGGTTATTCCTAGTGGTCTGAAAGGTCACAGATGGAAATTGGGGGAAAGTACAAGGAGGGTGAATGGAAGACAACACCTGATACTTGCAGATGAACCAGAGTGTTGAGAGAAGGCAATGATAGGTAATAAAAAGGTGGCACCCTATGAATGAGTGCTCAGACACTGCCACTGACTCTCACGGTGGCCTTGGGAAAGTGAGCTAAAACCTCTGAAATTCATTTTCCTCATGCATAAAATGGAGAAGATACTGCTAGTGCCTGGGATGCAGAATGTTTAATAAATGACACTTAATGGTATTACTTATTTTTTAAAGAGATTTTTGCCTTAGGGAATCTGTACTTGCTGGAAAAAGACAGAGAGGGAAAGTGAGACATCAACCCACTAGGTTGGGTGGGCATGTATAATCCCTTCTCCTCCTCCTCTCAGGATTTGGGCACTCAGGCACATGCGCCCACTGTATTTTTTTAAAAATATTTATTTATTTATTTAATTCCATTTATTGTTGTTATTATTATTCATTTTATTTTTTTGGGGGGAGAGTTTTCTGCTATAGGGAGTGTGCATTCTGGAGGAAGACAGAGACAGAGGGACAAAAAGTGAAAAATCACCCCCAGGGGAGGATGGCTATGCTGCAGTCCTTTCTCCTCCATTCTCCTCTTGAGATCTTGGGCACACACATACGCATGCCTGGCATGAATTTAAGCCACCAGGTTCAGGACTTGAACCATGGTCAACTACATGGAAGTCCAGCAACATAGCTATTACGCCAACTGCTGGTTCCTGTTATTATTATTTTTTAATTTGATCAGAGAGAGAGAAAGGGAAAGCAAGAAAGCAAGTCTCTAGGTCTGGGACTTGAGCTGTAGTCAGTCATGTGGAAATCCAGTACCTTAACCACCACTTCACCTGCTAGCCCCCAACTGTATTTTTCAAGCCACCTGGTCTGGGACTCGAACCATAGAGTCATCCATGTGGGATCCAGCTCCTAAACCACCATACCACCTGCTGGCTCTGTTACTATTTTTAACTTTTCTGGAAATCTACCATTCTCGATGCTGTTTAGATGACCCAGAGGGTAGAGAAGGAAGAGATAGGCTTTTCTCTGCTAATATCTTGGCAAATACAAAGGCTTGGCTTTCTATTCCTTTTAGAGGATTGTTATATAATAAATGCAGGAACTTAACTCTACAGGACTTCTATTGGTTCAGGTGAAGGAAATATTGAGTTCTGCTAATAGATAAGGAAGGGAAACGAACAAACACTGAATAACCTCCTTGCTTCTGATCAGGAGAATTATTACATGGCCTTCAAATTCTGGAGGAAGGGATTATAGAAGGGACACTCAGTTTGACAGTGGAAGAAGATACAGATTACCTAAGGGACTTTATGTACAATCCTGACAATGTACTTTAGGAAACAGATGCATCCTAGACTGTAGCTAGAAAGCATTCCTGAACTAGAATGAATCTGAAGGCTGTTACAAAAGTTCGTTTAACTTGGTGGTGGTGTTCAGAGAGCTTAGTTGATATGGACTAGTTTCAGAAGTTTTGTGTTTATTGATATGCTGTCTTCCACATCGGTTGGGCCTCTAAGATAGGTTAGATAGAGTTCAGAGATTAATAGCAGAGGTCATTTTTCCATGTAAGACTCAGTTTTTCTTCATTAATTTATTTCTTCACCAAATATTTATTCAACATTGGTTTTCTGTCAGGTACAGTTTGGATTGCTGGGAATACAATCAACAAAATTGACTTGAACTTGTCTTCAAAAGGGACCTCAGCATAAAGCACTTGTTCTCAGAATGGACTTCAACTTTGGTCTGGCAAAGAAAGGACATTTTGCATGTGTGTGTGTGTGTGTGTGTGTGTGTCCTGTGGAATTTGGCTTTTAGATTTATTTCCTTCATTGCTTCATTTCCCTTATAACCTCACCCAAGCCAATCTGTGTCTGTGCAGAGAGCTTGCTGGAAGGATTCAGGTTAGGGAAAAGCCAAGCTACTCACTGGGGATTCCTCAAAGGCACTGAGAAGCCTGATCCTGTTTCTGGATCTCTTTAGGAGTATGACTTTGCCACTTGTGTTTCCTGGCATGTTTAGCACGGTACATGGCATGTATATTAGACAATTTAGTCTAGGTTACTTCCCATTCTTTTTTTTTCCCCACTTGTAAGGATGTATAATATCATTTTTGTTATACATAAATTCAAGTTAATCATGAAAAAATACTAGATAAACACAAATGAAAGTCACTATACACAATAACTGAGGAGTTGTGTTCAAAATTGTTAGGATCGTAAGGAAGATTGTAGTACTTTCCCTCATTGGAAGAGACAAAGGTGAAAGACTAGACATACAGACAGTGGCCATATCATGTTTAAAAACAGAACTCTGACTCAGTCTGCAGCATAAAACCCCACTACCTTCAGTAATCAACTCAGGTAGTCAAACTGTGTATAGCAACCAGTCCAGGGAACCAAAAGGTAACCGCTGTAGTAATTGGTCCCTAAAAGCCAGAGTTTGACTAATACCTAACCTTTCCCTGAATTTGATTTTACCTACTGGGAAGTTATGTTCCCTAAGATGGATAAGAAACTGATGAAATATAGTCTTATAAGTTGTAACTTTTTTTTTTTTTTTGAGAGGTTTTCGCTATAGGGCGCGTGCACTCGCCAGACAGACAGAGAGAGACAGAGAGACAGAAAGCAAGAAATCACCCCCCAGGGGGGATGGTCACGCCGCAATCCCTTCTCCATTCTCCTCTCGGAATCTTGGGCACGCACACACACGTGCCCGGCGTGAGTTTTAAGCCACCGGGTCCGGGAGGCGAACCGCAGTCGACTACGTGGGAGTCCAGTGACAAAGCCATTACGCTAACTGCTGGTTCCCATAAGTTGTAACTTTTAAAGAAATTTCTGATTGAAAATAAGTTGGAAATGTCCACTGACTTGGTTGATATATTTATGTCATATCCATTTAAGGTTATTGCTATCTACTTGAGAATTGTAAATATTTAATTTTTTTCCATTAATTGATTAAATGCCTTTAATAAACCTTATATGAATACAAGAATGATGATTTCACTGAAATTGATGAAATATGTCATCCTACATTTTCCCTTAGAAACCTTAAAAATCCCCAGTACCATATGAGATTTGAAAGACCTGTTTTCCTTTACTTGAGCAGTCGTTTATAAAATGTGTATATTTATATCTCTGGGTTAAAAAAAGAGTTGATCCCTGATAATGCACAGGAAATTTTATAACTACAAGTATATGGTCTGATTATCTTCTGCAATGGCATTTTAAATACTTCACATTTTTCCTTTAAAATAAACAAATATTGTAACCAGAGAATTACCCAAAGATGTTTATCATCTCTGCATTCTGCTTTTCTTCATACGCCCCTCTGGTTTTCTGTAGAATTCCATATAAACATTTTAAATGATGTTTACATGAGCCAAACACTTTCTGGTCATTATTGCACTGTGAGACTGTGGGTTTTCCTCCTTTCTTGTCAGTCTGGCTGAGCTGACTGACACATTGGGACAGGGGAGGGTGGCCTATCAGCAGAGCATAGTTCTGGCTGCTGCCAAGATAGGACTCCATCTGCTGAAAGGCTGTGGATACTGCCCAGTGTATATATACTGCCTGGGATTCTGAGAAGGCAGTTATTTTTGGGTTCTAGAGCTATATAATTAACTTCAGCCTCTTCCCATGTGGCAGAGTGAAGTTATGCTCACTTTCTCTCTCTCTCTCTCTTTTGAAGATAAAATATGTTTCATGATTACACTTGGCGTCACCAGGAACTACAAGTGACATTTTCAACTTAATTCTACTCAATTATGCCCAGAACATTCTATCCTTGCATTGCTCCTTTTCTGGTAGTGTCAGAACCCTTGCTCTTTCTCTCCTCAAGAGTTATTCCAGCTTCTTGAGTCTTCCTACTTTTTTCTCAGTGATCTTCTCCTATCCCTCTTCCAGCTTCTTAATGCACTTAATCTTTATGTCATGGTCCAACACTTCAAGGACTTTTCCTGGCCAGTATTATCTTTTTTTTTGGAGAGGCTTTTGCTATAGGGTGTGTGTGCTCGCCAGCCAGACAGAGAGAGACATAGAGACAGAAAGCGAGAAATCATCCCCCAGGGGGGATGGCCACGCCGCAGTCCCTTCTCTTCTCTTCTCCTCTTGGGATCTTGGGCACGCACGCACATGCACCCGGTGTGAGTTTTAAGCCACCGGGTCCAGGACGCGAACCACGGTCGACTACGTGGGAGTCCTGAGACATAGCCATTACGCTAACTGCTGGTCCCCCGGTCAGTATTCTTAATGCCTCTTGTCCTCCTTGGTTCCCAGAAAAACTCTTGAGCAAGGATCGATCTGATTATTCCCCTCGTCCATTCCTACATGTGGGCTGCTGAGTTCTGTTGGAGAAAGTGTCACTATCTCCAGATCTGTAGATCAGTACCACTACAGAGGCATACTCTTCTACCTCTTGCTTTTTATTAAGTGGACATGTACTAGGTGTCAGGACAATCCGAATCTGTACTCAAATCTAAGATATCACTTATTCATGATTCAGTTGACTTTATCCAGCTGGTCCACTGCATGGAGATAGGTCACCATATGGTTTTGTCATTAATCCCATGACAGATGACATAAGAGATCTCTCTGTATTGCCAAAATTTTTCTATTACTTCTCCCTCTCAGAATAGTGCATCTTCCTTGTGGTCCTTTAGATTTCATTCAACTATTTTTAAAAATCATTTTATTTAATTTTATCCATCACCATTTTTTAAAATTTGACTAGAGAGAGACAGAGAGAGTGAGAGCACGTGAGAGACAGTGAGAAAGCAAGCCACCAGGTCTGGGACTTGAGCCACAGTTGGCCATGTGGGAGTCCAGCACCTT
>NW_006209292.1:299135-319677 GCF_000334495.1 Tupaia belangeri chinensis | reverse complement strand
GGGACGTGAACCGCGGTCGACTACATGGGAGTCCAGTGACATAGCCATTACGCTAACTGATGGTTCCCACCAGTCTCATTTCTTATAACTATTAATAATCTTTGATTAAAGCTACAATTTATTGGGTGGCTGCTACAAGCCAGTCATAGTGCTAAACACTTTAAATATATTAACTTAATTCCCACAAAAACCTTGACGTGTAGGTATTATAACCTCATTTTATAGTTAAGATCATTGAGAATCACAGACGTTAAAGAACTTATCAAAGGTCACACAACTGTAAAGAAGTAGAGTTGGGATTTGAACCCAGGTCCAATTGAGTCCAAAACCCAGACTCTTTTTTTTTTTTAAGAATTATTTAATTTTATTGACTGTTATTATTGTTACTTTAAAAAATGTGCTATAGGGCATTTGTGCTCACCAGAGAAAGTGAGAAAGCAAGCTGCCAGATCCAGGGCTTCAACCACAGTCAACCATGTGAGAGTCCAGTGTCATAACCACCATGCCACCTGCTGGCTCTAAAAGCCCAGACTCTTAACTATCTAACACTGGTGTTTATATTATTAAAAGTGTTTCTTGGGACCAGCAGGTGGCATGTTGGTTAAGGCACTGGACTCCCACCTGGCCGACTGTGATTCGAGTCCTAATCTAGTAACTTGAAAATCATTCCAGGCACCTGTGCATGCATACCCAAAATCCCCAGAGGAGAATAGAGGAGGAAGGACTATTGCATGGCCGTCCCCACTGGGGGATGAGTTCTCACTTTCCCTCTTTCTGTCTCTCTCCAGTGAGCACACGCTCCCTATGGCAAGAAACAAACAAACAAACCAAAAAAAAAAAACAAAAAAGTTAAGTGTTTCTTGATTTTGAACATCATACATACTAGTTATAACAGACTTCAAGAATATGGAAAACCAGGGCTAGCAGATGGCATAATAGTTATGTTTCTGGACTTGCACATGGCCAACTACTGTTTTATTCCCAGACCTAGTGACTTGAAACTCATGCTGGACATGTGTGTGTGCATGCTCAAGATTCAGGGAGGAGAATGGAGGAGAAGGGATTGTAGCGTGGCTGTCCTCCCTATGGGTTGATTTCTCACTGTCTCTGGTGAGAGTATGCACTCTATGGCAAATACCTCCAAAAAATAATAAAAAGAAAAATACATGAAAAACCTTTCTTTAAATTGCCCATAGTTCCATTAGCCAAAGAACTTCTGAATGTTTTGCTGTTTCTAGTAATTTTTTACACAGCATTTTATTTGTTCATTTCCTTATGGTGTTTTTATATGATAGGTTCTTTTATGTAGCATGTAAAACACTGTAACCCTTTTCAGCTGTCGTTATAACATGTATTTTTCACAATACAGATTCTTAACAAAGTGCTTTTCAGTGGCCTCTGCACTGATTGAAAAATACATGAAAAGTTCAGTCATGGTGACACAGTGGTAGCACATCACTCTGCAGAGCTGGAAGCAATATGGAAGATTGAGGTTCAGTTCCTGAGTGGATCCATGTAGGCCAGGCAGGTGCACGTATATGTGTGCTTGTGTGCTCATCTGTCATTCCAGATGGCTAAAAGGCTTTGGGGTGTAGATTGCAGTGTAGGACCCTGTTGAGGGTGCTTGTCTCTTTCTTTATGTCCCTCTTTTCTGGAAGAAATGAACACATCAACTTTGAAAACAAAAGGGATTAAAAAGAAAAGGAAAACACATGAAAAATATACTGGAGAGTAAAACCAATGTGGAAACTTTTCCATGAAATAAATGTAATCTGGAGAGGGAAGATAATGAGAAGTTAGACTCCTACTCCTGGACAAGTGTAACTTAAGAGTGCCACAAGAATAGACATTTTGCATGGAACTGTAATAGAATTAAACTTTATAAATCCTCACACAGAGGGGCCAGAACGTGACGTAGTGGTTAAAGTGATGGACTCCCACATGGCTGACTGCGGTTCAGGTCCTGGACCTGGCAGCTTGCTTTCTCATTTTCCCTTTTTCTCTCTCTGTCTCTTTGGTGAGTGCACATACCCTATAGCAAATCAAAATAAATAATAATTCTTGAGGAAAAAAAACCTTCACACAGAACAGTAAAAGATGGGTGAGTAAAAGTATTGAATTTGTAGAGAATCCGTTGGAAAGATCACAAGCCATGAGAAGTGTTAAAGTAAATTCCTTGAACTGTAACATCACTTAAAGTCTTTAAGACTCTTTCATGCTCCCTTAGGCTTGCATCCAGAGTCAAGATCTTACTACTCTGCTTTTCCTCAGCCTAGTTCATTCACTTCCACGGCTGCTGGGTGTAGTAACTGGCTTGTAAAGTAATCCCTAGGTGGTGGAAGATTTAACACCCTGGGCTGCAAGCTATAGTGAGTCCTAGAATCACTCCCAGGATATATTTCACTTTGATTCTAAATCAGAAGTGTCATTTAGCCCTGAATTATTTGTACTGGGAAATGATGGCACATAGTATGTGTGTGACACAGGAAGGTATCTATATAAATGATTCTCAACTACAGAGCCTATTATTTATTAAATCTATATATATTTTGTGTGCTTTATTGTGAAGTAAAACAATTATATATGTTTGTTTTACAGAGGTTTTTTGCCCAGAAAATTAAAAGTGAATGACATTATCACCCTTCCCCCCCACTCCCTAAACAGAAGCAATCTTTGCAAGTGTAACCTTCTTGGCCTTTATGATATACGTTAGTAATAACATTTGATGAGATTTTAGATTATTTCCCATCTATTTTGAAGAAAAGTGAAGAACTCTGCCATTCTGATAAATTAATGATTTTGCATAGGAACAGCAGACACTCTTGGCCTGAGAGCTTTTATTTTATTTTATTTATATTTTATTATTTTTTTGGAGAGGTTTTTGCTATAGGGCAAAGACAGAGAGACAGAGAGACAGAAAGACAGAGAGAGACAGAGAGACAGAAAGTGAGAAATCACCTCCTGGGGAGATGGCCCCCCCGCAATCCCTTCTCCTCCATTCCCCTCTCGGGATCTTGGGCATGCATGCACACATGCCTGGTGTGAGTTTAAGCCACCAAGTCCAGGACTCGAACTGCAGTCAACTACATGGTAGTCCAGTGACATAGCCATTATGCCAACTGATGGTTCCAAGGCTTGACAGCTTTTAATTAACCATACTCTGTTTCACTCTTTTCAAATTCTTTCACAGTTTTAAATTTCTGACTGTGATTTAGAATGCTATGCTGAGTGAAAAACGTTCAAAGAGTATTAACAGTTAGTCATCTGTGCCTACCTTGTCCAGCGGGAAAGGAGAGAGGTCAGATATTTGGCAGTGTATCTTGAGCTTTGCTCTGTGTAGAGCTGGGTGCTGTTGGAGGTATCTAAGATGTATGAAGCATGATTGTAAACAAATTTTGTTGTCCTTGTTCACAGAGAAGGTGATATAAATAGAAATGCACATACTTTGTGGCAGTAATGTCAAAATGATAATGCTTTTTTTAATTAATCAGATTTCAGTTTATGTATGAACCTATCCCTGCATTGTCTATTCTGTCCCATTATTTATATAAAGGGTCTTCAAAAGTTTATAGAGGGGGACCAGCAGTTAGCATAATGGCTATGTTGCTGAACTCCCATGTAGCTGACCGCGGTTCGAATCCTGGACCCAGTGGGTTAAGCTCATGCCAGGTGCGTGTGCGTGTGTGACCAAGATCCCGAGAGGAGAATGAAGGAGAAGGGATTTCAGTGTGGCCATCCCCCCTGGGGGGTGATTTCTCGCTTTCTGTCTCTCTGTCTCTCTCTGTCTTTCTGGTGAGCGCACGCACCTTATAGCAAAAACCTCTTCAAAAAAATTTATAGAAAATGCATATTATGAAAAAAGTATGCATGGATTTCAAATTTTTTGCACCAAAATAAACTTGTGCTTTACTTCCATTTTCCACCAACTTTTTGAAGTCCCCTTGAATGTCTTGCACCATTATCTATTAGCCTAAATACTATCACTTTATAATAAGCCTGATGTCTAGTAAGGCATGTCCTTTTACACTGTTGTTTTTCAAAATTATTGTGGCTATTTCTGGCTCACTTCTCAGAGGAATTTTGTAATTAAATTACAAAGTTAAATAGAAAAACAAAATAAAACAGAAAGTCCAGTGAATTTTGGTCAGAATTATGTTAATTATGTGGATTAGCTGGGGGTCATTGGAAAAATCATAATATATTTTTCTATGCAAAAATGCATCATGACTGTTCCGATGAGCCAATATTTAGATTCTTTGTTGCGTTCCAGTAAAGCTTTGTTATGTTCTGTGTAATGTTTCTGCTTGTATTTCTTAAATTAACTACTAGATATTGAATAGTATTTTTTTCTATGTGAAGAAATGTATAAATGTTATTTAAAATATGAAAAAAGTCATTTGAATAATTAGAGAGTTAAGCTTTTCTTGATGAAAAATTTAATGCCATAAAGATGCATAATGTAGTTTTACTGCTTTTGGAGTGTTCTTTTTTGTTTTTGTTATTTTGCCAGAGGACATGAGCACTCACTGGAGAGAGACAGAGAGAGAGAAAGCAAAAAACCACCCACAATGGGCATGACCATGCTGCAGTCTCTTTTCCATCTTCCTCCTCTCAGGATTTTGGGCATGCATATACACATGCCCAATGTGTTTTTCAAGCTGCTGGGTCCGGGACTCAAATTGCACTATTGGCCATATGGGATCCCACTGTCCTAACCACCAGGCCATGGGCTGGCCTACATCATGTCATTTTAATAATTTATAATCAGATTATTTAAGTTTCCGGAATTTTTTTTTCTTTTGGAGAGGTTTTTGCTATTGGCACATGAGCTCGCCAGAAACAGAGAGAGAGACAGAGAGACAGAAAGAGAGAAATCACCCCCCTGGGGGGGAGGATGGCCACACCACAGTCCCCTTCTCCTCCATTCTCCTCTCGGGATCTTGGGCACTCACACACATGTGCCGGCATGAGTTTCAGCCATCAGATTTGGGACTTGAACTATGGTCGAGTACATGGGAGTCCAGTGACATAGCCATTACGCCAACTGCTGGTCCTAAAGTTTCTGGAATTAAAAATTAATTTTTGTAATGAGTTAGTTTGAAATATTTTCTATTTGAGGTTTCCTCTTTGATCCACAAGTTATTTAGAAATATGTTATTTAATTTCCAAATATTTGGGTATTTTCTAGATATTTGCTTGTTAACTTTTAACTTAATTCTTTGGGGTCAGAGAATATAATTTGTATGATTTTAACACTGTCATTGTATTGAAACTGGTTTTTTTTTTCTTTTTGGAGAAGTTTTTGCTATAGGACACATGCCCTGCCAGAAAGAAAGAGAGAGACAGAAACAGAAAGTGAGAAATCAGCCCCCAGGGGGAATGGCCACGCCACAATCCCTTCTCTGCCATTCTCGCCTCAGGATCTTGGGCATGCATGCAAATGCACCCAACATGAGTTTAAGCCACCTGGTCTGGGACTTGAACTGTGGTCGACTACATGGGAGTCCAGTGACATAGCCATTATGGCTACTGCTGATCTCATTGAAACTGGTGCTATAGGCCAATATATGTTGAATCTTCATGAGTGTTCCATAGCAGTGGAAGGTAATAGGTGTTCCATGGTTGCTTGGATGTGGTGTTCTATAAACATAAAAGGGGACCAGTATACTGGTAGTGGTGTAAGTCTGCAGTATCTTCATTTATTTTCTTTTTACTCCTTCTATTCATTTCTGGGAGAGTAGTGTTGAACTCACTTACTTTTATTTATGTATTTGTTCATTTCTTATCTCAGTTCTGTCAGTTTTTACTTCCTTGTAAAGCTTTGTAAGTAGATGTATACCTACGTAGGCTTGTTAGCTTTTCTTGATTAAGTTGATGATTATGAAATATCCCTCGTTTTCCTAGTAATATTCCTTATACTGAAGTCTATTTTGTCTAATATTAATATAGCCACTCAAGCTTTTTATTACTATATCTGTATAAAATATATGTTTTTATCCTACTTTTAACCTTTTATCATCAGAGCTACATAGTATATATATATATTTGCTATAGGGTGCTTGTGCTCACTAGAGAGAGAGGGAAAGTGAGAAAGACTCCCAAGGGGGATGACCACACCCCAATCATTTCTCCTCCGTTATCTTCTCAGGAGTTTTGGCATGAACGCACACTTACCCAGCATGTTTTTCAAGTGGTCAGGTTCAGGACTCCGAGGGATCCAGCCATCCCAACCACCATGCCACAGGCTGGCCCAGTATATGTTTTTATCCTATTTTTTTTCTTTTCTTTCTTTTTTTTTTTTCTTTCTTTTTATTTTTTAGGTTTTTGCCATAGGGCATGTGCACTCACCAGAGAGAGGAAAAGTGAGAAATTACTCCCCAGGGGGAATGGCCACATCACAATCTGTTCTCCTCCATTCTCCTCTTGGGATTTTGAGCATGCATGCACACCTGCCTGATGTGATTTTTCAAGCTCCTGGGTCCAGGACTCGAACCACGGTTAGCCATGAGTACCTTAACCACCATGCCACCTACTAGCCCTGAGTTTTCATCCTCTTTTAACCTATCTGTGTCTTTATAATTAAGCTTCCTGTAGACATATGTAGTTTGTTCTTTTTTTTTTAATCTAGTTTCAACAATCCCACAGTTTATATCTGTATGTTTAGTCTATTGACAGTTAATAAAATGATTAATTGATTTAAGTCTACCATCTTGCTGTATGTTTCTGTTTATCTTATTTAATCATTGTTACCTTAGTCGTCTTTTTCTGATTTCTTGGATTAAGTGGATATTTAATTACTATTTGACTTTTGTTTCTTCTTTTGATCTATAATCTATATCTCTGTCTTTTATTTGTTGTTCTAGGCAGTTTGTAGTATACATATTTAATTCATGTTAATAAATGGCATGTGGCATGAATTTATATTATGCCACTTCATGAATAATGTAAGAACCTCCTAAGTCGATTTTTTAAAAAAAATTTCCATCCTCTTGTCCTTTGGTGCTATTATTGTCATAGACTTTACTTCAGCATATATTTAAAACGCTACAAGTAGTTTGCTTTTATATTTACTTCCTTTTAAGGAAATTAAGAAAGAAAAACACTCTTTGATATTTATCTCCATGTTAACTATTGCCAGTTCTTTTTATTCCCAGTGCATGTGCTATGTAGCCCTAATAATAACATAGTTGGGCACGCACTCACATGCATTGACACGTTTTTCAAGCTGCTGGGCTGGGAATTGAACCACCTAGTTGGCCATATATGATCCATCTGATTTAATCGCCATGCCACCAGCTGACCCTAGATCATTATTGTACAACATAAGTTCTTTGCCTTCCCCTTTTGGGAATCCTGTATGTTTTAGATTGTCTGATATTATCTCACAGGCTCTGCTCTGCCCTTTTTTCCATCTTTACTCTGCACTCTGGACAGAGCTCAAATGTCCTTCAAATATACTTGAGCTGTGGCTATTTAGTTTTCAGGTCACAGTATGTGTTCTTTCCCTGGTGGTGGTTCTTTGACGGTCTCTGTAGAACTGTAACCTTGCATAGCGTAACTGTTCATCTCAGGATTTAAGAGAATCCATATGTAGATTTCTGGAGTTCATGCAGCCTCCTACCCCCTAGTTCCCTTCTTTCTGGTACTTCCTCACTCTCTTACGCTTATGAAAGAAATAAACTGCAAAAAATTTCATTTTATTTAGGAATTTTGCATCTGGATAATCAGAATTGACTTACAAAATTTTCCTTTCTTAATGTTCTTTTGAGTGACTTCTCTTTGTATCTGTTTTCTGGCATAGTTTGCAAGAGATATAAGGTACCTGTCCTTTAATAAATGCTTGAAAGCATTCATTTGTAAAACAATTGAGCTATTTTGTTCCCGTTTGACTAGGTTATTTTTCTGTGGATACGTTTTAAGCTACCTAATTAATTTCTTTAAATTTATAGAGTTTATTCAGTCCTAGAGGGCTCCATCCTCACAGCAGCACAGGTTTGCATTTTGTGTTCAGTGTGTTTCCAGTGTTTGATGCCTACTTTGAGAGCATTTGATGGATGTTTGCTATATTGTAACTCTTTCTTAAGACATCCGCATTTGAATATCATTGCCCCCTACTTAGAAGCTTCGGCTTTGCTGTAAAGTGTGAGTCTATAATTATATAGTTCAAGGCAGAGGATGCCTGTGATTTCAGGTCTGTTGTTCGTATGTGTAAGATTTCTGTTATGTCAATAATAAATTAAGGTTTTTATCTCCTATGGCATGTACATGCCAAGTACGAAGCTTTAAACCTGCATCTATCTTTGCTTCCCTAGGTGCTCTTGAAGTTAGTGAAAGTTAGATGAGTTTAAGGGTGTGTAATTAAACCTACAAACATTTGACTTCTGGATTAAGTTGTGTAACCACACAGAATGTTTTTGCGAGTTTTACAAATATATTCATTTCTAATGTTATTGTCAAAAATGCTCATTGCAGAATCACCCAATAAAGCAAGTCTTCAACATTTACATAACAAATGAGAAAGTTATTAGTACTTAATGAAATCTTATCTTTAAAAGAAGTAGGCATTCCTTGAGGGCAAGGTGTTGTGTGGTTGCGAATTTTGATTAGTCTTATTATTTTACTATGATTCACCATAGAGTGATTTAGTAATATGTTGCTCTACTTTGATTTCAGAATTCCTCATTTTATCACTGAATAATGGATGAGGATAAGCAAGAAGGAGAGAAAAGGTATGAATTCCTAACTGACTGATATTTCTATCAAAGTCCTCTCCTTTGTCCTCTGTTCTCATTTCACATTTAGCAAAATTCCACTACTTTAGGGAATCCTGATTGACTCAGAAAAATGGGGTCTCTCCAATTTTTTTTCAAGAACCTCTAGCCCTGAGACTTAACAGTTCACATATGTGCCTGACAGCCTTCCCCATCAAACTGGGTCCTCCATGCCTTGCACACTGCCAGAGCTGACACTGTATAAATGGCTAAATAACTGACAGATAATATAGTCCCAGATATGTTTAGTAACCTGTTTTTGAGATTTGGCTTACCTAAAGCTTGAATTAATTTACATTTCAGAAGACAACTTACTTTTGTCAGATCAAACTTCTAAAAGAAATTCAAGTTCACTGATCAAAGATTTTGTCGAAAAATTTAAGTATGATCTGTGGTTTTTTTTAAAGGTTAAAATAAACCAATTATCATTTTTACTGCTCTGCCTTCTCTCTGAGGAACAAAATTGGCTTTGAGAGAACCTCTTAAGTAATTATAGATTACTTAGAATTTTCTTTAATCAGAAGTACTCTTGTCAAAGTAGGTAAGAATATATGGTGGAATAAAGACCCACCATTAAATTCAAAATACTTTGGACTTTATTATGTAATTCTTATGCCACTGTACCAGGTACTTCGCTGAGCTTTGTTCTGGAAGACATGAAGACAGATTAAGGTCCCCAGCCTCAAGGGCCTCACAGAATAAAGGAGATAACATTGGCTTTCATTTCTGTGTTTTAATAATGAAAGTTGTTGTTCTGTGGGTAACCAAGGGACTGCATTTTTGCTCAGATATTGACTCTAACATCTCCCTTTTCTTTCTTTTTATTTCTTCACTTCTGTTGTTCCACTATCTGAATTCCCAGCCCTACCTTTCGCATGAGTAACCTTGATTTCTTGTGGGTTTTTTTTTCCAACTTTAGGAATGTACCCCATAAGTTAAAATGGATACCAAAGGAGCAGCGCAGTTCCTTATTTGCAAGACTACGCACAATGCTGCAAACTCACGGTTATCCCGCAAAAGGAGACAATTGTAGAGTATGGAAGTGTGCTAGTGGCACCTCACAGAACTCAGGTTTGATTTGTGTGACCTGACTGATTCTTACAGCTTTTCGATTGGCTATATTGAAAATTACTTATGGATGGGACAACTGGATCCCTCGCTTTACCTCATACAAATTTCGGGGGGTATTACTGATTAGAGGGTCTCTTAAAGTACCTTCTAATACACAGATATTTTATTTCTCTCCATTCACAAGTTTGTTTATGGTTGATATTTAAAATGTCATTGAGGTTCATACAAAAGTACAACAAGGAAATGAAATTTAATAGAAACATACATGAGAAATAATAATACAGACTCCTGTATCTTAAGCATTTAAAGGTATATGGTAAATGTTGCTAAGGGAAACATGACCCCAAGACTGACTGTAACATAGTGCCTATAAATACTTAGACAGGTTTAACTCAAAACAGCTAAGTGGGCCCTGTCCATAAGCATATAATTGTGCTGTAATAATCTCTCACAAAAGTGAGAGATTAAAAAAGTGTTTTCTAGACTCCATAATACTTTGAGCCATTGATCTAATTCTGTGACCCTCTTCACAGTAAAACTGACTGGAATAATTCTATAGGCTATCTCCACTTCCTCACATTGTGTTCTTTCTTCTATTCACCCCACTGAGGCTGTAAATCTTACCACTCAACTACAACTGCTTTTAGCAAGGATACCAGTAGTGTCCACATTGGTGAATTCTTTAGTCCTTTAAATGTCTCTGGTTAAGGCATGGTAACACTGCAATCCCTTCATTTTCATTTCTCCATCCTGTCAGAATTATGGACACACATGCACACTTACCTTGCATGTTTTGCAAACCACTGGGGCTGGAGTTTGACACTTCTTTATTGAAACACTTTTCCCTCAGCTTTCAGGATAACATACTCACCAGGTGGCTCTCCTAGTTCATTGATCTTGCTCCATCTTTTGTTAATCTCTTCCCCCTCTTTCAACTTCTAGACACTGGCTTCCACCAGAACTCAGTCCTTGAACTCTTTCTTTCTCTTTTTCTTTCTTTCTTTCTTTCTTTCTTTCTTTCTTTCTTTCTTTCTTTCTTTCTTTCTTTCTTTCTTTCTTTCTTTCTTTCTTTCTTTCTTTCTTTCTCTTTCCTTTTTTTTTTTTTAGAGAATTTTGCTATAGGGTATATAAGGTATATGTGCTCAACAGAAAGATAGAGACAGAAAGTAAGAAATCACCCCCTGGGGAGATGGCCATGCTGAAATCCCTTCTCTTCCATTCTCCTCTTGGGATCTTGGGCATGCACACACACACATATAGCATGAATTTTAGTCTCCGGGCCCAGGTCTTTCACTGTAGTCGACTACATAGGAGTCCGGTGACATAACCATTATACCATCTGCTGGTCCCTTGAACTTTTTCATATACAAAAATACACACACACACACACGCACACATTTTCCAGGCAATTTTACGCAGTCCCTTGATTTGAAGTGCTGTCTGGATGTCAGTGACCTCACTTTGTTGTTGTTATAGGGAGTATGCACTTGTTAGAGGGAGATAGAAAGACATAGAAGGAGAAAGAGAGAGGTGAGAAATCACCTGTCCAGGGAGTGGTCACACCACAATCCCTTCTCCATTCTCTTGGGATTTTAGGCATATACACACACAAACACCTGGCATGATTTTCAAGCCGCCGGGTCAGGAACTCAAATCACTGTCACCTATGTGGGAGTCCAGCACCTTAACCAACATGCCACCTGGTGGCCCCAGACCTTCACTTTTTAAATCTTATTTTTAGCTCTGACCCTGTATCCAAGCTCCATATTTGAGTATCACACCCATCATTAAATTAGCAAGAGTGTCTCCTACGTGACTTCTTCATTTCAATGTCTAATAGGAAGTAAATATGGTCATAAGGAACCCTAGAGTGCCCCTCCACCCCATTGCTTCTCAAGCACTCCCCACCGCAGGTCTCCCCATATCGGTAACTGGTAACCACTAGTCATTCTGCCAGCTACTCAAGCCAAAAATATAGAAGTCATTTTTGTTCCACTTTCCTCACCACCTCATCTAATCCATTAGTAAGTCTTTTTGGCATCTGTCTCTAAAATATATTGGGTTGTCAGAAAAGTGATGACACATTTTTGAATAGAAAAATATGTCATGACTTTCCCAACAACCCAGTATCTCAAATAGATTCATTTCTCACCTTTTGCATAGCTTTGATGTGCATCCTAATCTAGGGCACCACATCTCTTAACTATTTTTCTTTTTTTTTTTTGAGAAGTTTTTGCTATAGGGTACATGCGCTCACCAGAAAGACAGAGAGACAGAGAGACAGAAAGTGAGAAATCACCCCCTAGCGGGGGAGGGGATGGTCACGCTGCAATCCCTTCTCCATTCTCCTTTCAGGATTTTGGGCATGCACACACATGCACCCTGCATATTTTAAGCTATTGGGTCTGGGATTTGAACCGTGGTCAACTACATGGGAGTCCAATGGTGTAACCATTACACCATCTGCTGGTTCCTCTCTTACCAATTTTGAACTAACTCCCCAATCTGCAGTTTCACATTCTGTGGTTGCAATTGACCAGAGTCAAGAGGGAGACCAAATTCATAACATTTTTATTATATTGTTATAATTGTTCTTTTTTATTGTTAGCTATTGTTGTTAATCTCTTACCATGCCTAATTTATACACTAAACGTTATCATAGGTATGTATGCATAGGAAAAAATGGCCTATTTAGGATTTGGTACTATTCTGCAATTTTAAGCATCCACTAGGGTTTTTGGAATGTATCCCCCCGGATAAGGGGAGATTGCTGTATATAATATATCACAGTTGACTATAGTCACCATGATATACAAGTCCCTTGAAGTTATTCATCCTATTTAATTGAAGGTTTTTATCTTCTGACCAACATTTTCCCACTCCTCCCCATCTCTTACTTTTTTTTTTCATGTAAATTTTTTATTCCTTTTGGAACAAAGCAAGCATGTGCATTCCTAGCTCCTTTTTTAAATTTTTATTTTTATTTACATTTTTTAATACGTTCAATCACATTATTTAGCTTACAAAGTGATCATTTCAATATATGAATATTTCTCCCTGTTCAAGGTGATCAAAATATAACACTACCTCCCTGTCTCAACAATGCTGTCTTCGTATCCCTTACTTTTAAAGGAGCTTCCTACATAGACTCTGCTTCCATCCTTGCTCCTCACTTTATTCTGTTTTCCACAAACAGACATAGCAATATTTTAAAAAACTACCATGTCACTCTCCTGCTTAAAACCACTTCATGTTTCACTCAGAATAAAATACCAACTCCTTATCATATACCCTACATGATCTGGCCCTTCCTATCGCTCAGACTTCATTTCCTACATGCTACCACTTGGTCACCCCACAGCAGCCACTCTAGCCTCTTTCGTTTTCTTTAAATAGGCAAAAAATCCTTGCCTGCTTCACTCTGCACTCACTGCTTCCTTTGCCTGAAATACTTTGCTCCCATGTCTTCATATGGTCATCATTCAGTTTTTATCTTAGATGTTACCTTCTCAGTAAGGCTTTTTTGATCACTCAGTCTCAGTTGCTCTTGTAGATAGGTGAAATGATCTGTTCTGTCGTCTAAGTGTTGATTATCTGTCTACCCCACCTGTGTATCTGTAAGATAGAAAAGAACAGTCACCTTATTTGCTGTGATCATATTGTATTCTGTGCTTCTAAAACAGAGTTTCATACAGCAGGAACTCCATAAATACTTATTAAATAAGGGAATAGTAAGGGCTCAATTTAACAACAATTACTGAGTCCTTACTAGGCTTAAGTTCTATGGTAGACACTGGGAATATAAAGAATTGGGTGTCGTGTACACCCTAGAAGTGAAACAAGAATCAGTTCATAGGTAATAGAAAGGTAAAAAAGTCCTTTATAATTTACTGATAACATGTATTATTGAGTTGTTGGGAAAGTCATGACTCATTTTGGCACAGAAAAATAGAAAAATACATCATGAGTTTCCTGATGACTTAATAGTTTCTCTTTCTTGGCAATATATGGATTCTCTTATGTATTATTTTTATTTCATTGGATGAATTTATAGGAGATGGAAGTTGCCAGGTGGAACTGAAAGGCAGTGGGAAAATGATTTAGAAATTGACTATGGAAAATGTCTCAGGTTATTTGAGGAGTTGAGCATGGAACTGAGTTTCCAAGCCAGAACAGTAGTCAGGAACACCAATCTTGAGACTGTTGTGCAATGGACGTGGTTTAATTTTTGTTATTCCTACTTCCCACCTAGCTACACACCCTTTTTCATTCCCTCTTTGGCGAGGGTTCTAAATCTCTTCTGCTCAGGAATGACTTCCTTTTTGTTCAAATCTACTAATAGGAGAGGATCTAAGACTCATGTTCACTAAGAAATCAATAGCTGCTATCAGAATTATCCTTGTCAGGGGTTTTGTACTTTTATTTATTTTTTACCCCTCCATAGACAGTGAGAAGGAAAGTGAGAAATCACCCCCTGGATGGAGACCGTGCTACAGTCCCTTCTCCTCCATTCTCCTGAGACATTGGGCATGTACACACATACATCTGATATGGCTTTCAAGCTGCCAGGTCTGGAACTTGAGCTGTGTTTGGCCATGTTGGAATCCAGGACACCAACCACCACGCCTTCTATTTGTCCCAGTTTTTATATTTTTAATAGGTATCAAAGTTGTATGCCACAGGTCTCTCATTTTTCTGTGAGGGAAAGGAATTAACATTACAGACAGGAAACTTTAAACTCATTTGAAATTAGAGGACTGTTAGTAAAGTCCCTTTGCTGATGAAGTTAGTGGAGTAGGTGGGGTTGAAGGAGGCAAAGAAGAACAAATGTTGATCAAAGTCTTGAATGAACACAGGAGCAGAATCACTGCTCATTGGGAAAACCATAAAACCTTAAAGAATGGGACAAGGTAGGTGAGAAATAGAACAGTGAAGATATATAAGATAAAGCTTAACAATATTGCAGTTAATGGCCTTTTCTCAAAGCTTAATTAGATGACACTGAAGAATGATTTCCCCATTTTAATCAGGTTTGGGGGGGAATTTGGGGGTTCTGGATCTGCCTAGAGGCCTTGACTTTGTCTGGCATATTACAGATACTGGATTTTGTAGACCCCAAGAAAAGGAAAGAACTAGAAGTTGAAAATGATAAACGAGTAGAAATCAAGTTGGATGATCTTCAAGGTCTTTTTCAATTCTAAACACTTCTATGTTTATGATCATTTATAAGCAATTAATCTACATCAGATCTTCATTAGTGCTCTGCATTTTCTCATTAGACTCTTTTCTATGAAAGCAATAACTTTGAAAAATCTAATACCCATAGCCAATTATTTTTAAAATTTACTTATTAATTTCTTCCATGAGAGAGAGAGATACACACAAACACTCTCAGAAAGAGAGAAAAAGAGAGAGAGAGAGAGAGAAAGAAGAGAGACAGCCACCCCCAAGAGGGTCCTCATACTGAGCTACACCTCGATACTCAGCCAGCCAGGATCATGGGTGCTTGCATGTTGGGTGTATACAGGGAAGACACCTTAGGACATGAACCTGGGACCTTCTCATATGGCTTCAGTATCGTGGTACTGCTGTGCTAACATGGCTCTGTAGCCAATCATTTTAACGTGACACTTTTATGTCCTTTCTTCCTTTCTCTAAATAGGTAAATTCATTGTACAGAGAGGCTCTCAAGGGAGACCCGAATGCGTTCCATCATTTTGTACCAATGAAAACTTCAACCAAAAGACACTACAGGTAGGAGGTTTTCTGTTTGTTTGTTTGTTTGTTTGTTTTTAAATTTCATACATAGAATACATGTGGTAGAAGATAAAGAATAATGTTTTTTTAACATGTAACTAGGAAATTATATGCATCAGAATCACTCAGGGAGCTTGATAAAAATGTAGATGTCTTGGCCTCAAGTTAAGCTCTACGAATCAGAATCTCAAACTTGGTAGGGCCAGAGTCCACATTTCTCACACTCTTCTTATGTCAACTGAGTTTTGAGAACCACTGATCTTGAGTCACAAAAAATGTGAACAAGTCTTTGCTTAGGTTAGTGGCAAGTTAAGTGATTATCTGATAGGATAATTTAACATAGATTGTTAAACTCTAATGAAAAAACCTTCAAATCTTCTGTTACTTTTTTTTCTGCAAAGACGTTAGATGTTGTGGTCCTTAGATCCAAAGGAGATATTAATTGTTAGTTTCACTAAATTCAAAGGCTACAAGCTGCATCCTGAAGGACTGAAGTATTTTGTGTTTGACAGATAGGGACATGAATTTTGCCTTTGTCACTTGCTCACTGTGTGTCTTGAGTAAGTTAGCATCTCTGAGCCTCGTCTTTTCCTCTTTAAAATGGGGAAAAATTCTCTTTTACTGAGTTGTGAGAATGAAGCAAGCATGTGAAAAATTTCTAGTGCAGCGTTTGGCATATAGTGGCCATGTTGGAATCCAGGACACCAACCACCACGCCACCTATTTGTCCCAGTTTTTATATTTTTAATAGGTATCAAAGTTGTATGCCACAGGTCTCTCATTTTTCTGTGAGGGAAAGGAATTAACATTACAGACAGGAAACTTTAAACTCATTTGAAATTAGAGGACTGTTAGTAAAGTCCCTTTGCTGATGAAGTTAGTGGAGTAGGTGGGGTTGAAGGAGGCAAAGAAGAACAAATGTTGATCAAAGTCTTGAATGAACACAGGAGCAGAATCACTGCTCATTGGGAAAACCATAAAACCTTAAAGAATGGGACAAGGTAGGTGAGAAATAGAACAGTGAAGATATATAAGATAAAGCTTAACAATATTGCAGTTAATGGCCTTTTCTCAAAGCTTAATTAGATGACACTGAAGAATGAATTCCCTATTTTAATCAGGTTTGGGGGGGAATTTGGGGGTTCTGGATCTGCCTAGAGGCCTTGACTTTGTCTGGCATATTACAGATACTGGATTTTGTAGACCCCAAGAAAAGGAAAGAACTAGAAGTTGAAAATGATAAACGAGTAGAAATCAAGTTGGATGATCTTCAAGGTCTTTTTCAATTCTAAACACTTCTATGTTTATGATCATTTATAAGCAATTAATCTACATCAGATCTTCATTAGTGCTCTGCATTTTCTCATTAGACTCTTTTCTATGAAAGCAATAACTTTGAAAAATCTAATACCCATAGCCAATTATTTTTAAAATTTACTTATTAATTTCTTCCATGAGAGAGAGAGATACACACAAACACTCTCAGAAAGAGAGAAAAAGAGAGAGAGAGAGAGAGAAAGAAGAGAGACAGCCACCCCCAAGAGGGTCCTCATACTGAGCTACACCTCGATACTCAGCCAGCCAGGATCATGGGTGCTTGCATGTTGGGTGTATACAGGGAAGACACCTTAGGACATGAACCTGGGACCTTCTCATATGGCTTCAGTATCGTGGTACTGCTGTGCTAACATGGCTCTGTAGCCAATCATTTTAACGTGACACTTTTATGTCCTTTCTTCCTTTCTCTAAATAGGTAAATTCATTGTACAGAGAGGCTCTCAAGGGAGACCCGAATGCGTTCCATCATTTTGTACCAATGAAAACTTCAACCAAAAGACACTACAGGTAGGAGGTTTTCTGTTTGTTTGTTTGTTTGTTTGTTTTTAAATTTCATACATAGAATACATGTGGTAGAAGATAAAGAATAATGTTTTTTTAACATGTAACTAGGAAATTATATGCATCAGAATCACTCAGGGAGCTTGATAAAAATGTAGATGTCTTGGCCTCAAGTTAAGCTCTACGAATCAGAATCTCAAACTTGGTAGGGCCAGAGTCCACATTTCTCACACTCTTCTTATGTCAACTGAGTTTTGAGAACCACTGATCTTGAGTCACAAAAAATGTGAACAAGTCTTTGCTTAGGTTAGTGGCAAGTTAAGTGATTATCTGATAGGATAATTTAACATAGATTGTTAAACTCTAATGAAAAAACCTTCAAATCTTCTGTTACTTTTTTTTCTGCAAAGACGTTAGATGTTGTGGTCCTTAGATCCAAAGGAGATATTAATTGTTAGTTTCACTAAATTCAAAGGCTACAAGCTGCATCCTGAAGGACTGAAGTATTTTGTGTTTGACAGATAGGGACATGAATTTTGCCTTTGTCACTTGCTCACTGTGTGTCTTGAGTAAGTTAGCATCTCTGAGCCTCGTTTTTTCCTCTTTAAAATGGGGAAAAATTCTCTTTTACTGAGTTGTGAGAATGAAGCAAGCATGTGAAAAATTTCTAGTGCAGCGTTTGGCATATAGTAGATGTTCAGAATTGATAAGCTCAGGCCCTTTGCCCCTTTGGTACTAGCTGAGCACCCTGAATAATGACCAGTAGTGGCCACAATGGGGTCTGAGAAAGGCATCGCGTGACTGAGTCTTTTCAGACTGTCTCACTGCTGGAACAAGTTCCACAAACTGAGCGAGTGGAGTCATGCTCTACCTCATTTTTATTCCTTTGAAGCAAAAGACTTCTGTGAATTCCTGTTGTCTGACATTTTGCTAATTCGTACTTTTCTAAGTGTTTTTCTATTCCATTGCTTTCAAATTTATTGATGTGAAGTGAAGTTGTTTATAGAATTCTCTTGTTCTCTTTATAATGCCTGAAACTTCTGTAATGATACTTTTCATTCTTAACATTGCTTGTGCTTTTTGTCTCATGATTTATCTTACCAGAGGTTTGTCAGTTTTATTGTTCTTTTCAATTAATTGGCTTTTGGCTTCCTTGAGTCTCTCTATTGTGTCTTTATTTTCTATTTCATTAATTTATGCTCTTATTTTTATTTTTCACTTCTGTGTTTTTGGGGGTTTTTTGTTCTCTATGTTAAATGCGATATGATCCTTACAGAGAATGTAATATAGTATAATATAGTTCTTATATTAAATATAATATGTATATATATGTGTGTATACATATATTTAAGTTTATTTATTTCTTCCAAGAGAGGAAAACACACCTCTAATAGAGTCCTCACTCCATGATCTACCCCCCAGCCTCAGCCTAGCTCATGGGGTAAGGGGATGCCTTTGGGCTTGACCTCATGACCTACTCATGTGGGTCCAGAATCGTATTGTTGTGTTACTCCTGTGCCATCAGCTAGTTCCTTAATTTTTAAATTACAAGCTCATATAATTTGTAGCTTTGTCAGTAGTATTTAAGTCTTGATTTTAAAATAATTCTCTAGAGATGATTTCTACTTCCTTTCAATAAATATCTGGGGGCAGGACCACTTTAAACTAAATATTATACTTGGGTTGTTGAGGGCCACATAGACAGTGTAATAATTCCAGCTCCAAATTTGTGGAAGTGTGGGCTTCTTATTAGTACTTCCTAGGGGAGACTATTCTCTCTTTTTTCGATTCTTCCCAGGACTGAGGCCAAAGCTGAAGCAGGCATGCACATTCTCTACCACTCTTTGCTGGATAAGATTTTTCCATTTTGCCTGCTGAAGGTGTCACTCCTCAGGAGACCTGCTTTTATGCCAGGGTCTCTGATTTTACCTCCCACCTTGAACAGTCCTCAGCTTTGCTTTCTGTTCAAGCTCTAGGCCATCTCTGCTGATCAGATATTCCCAAGGCAAATACAGGCCTCAGTATTCCTTCATGTCTTAATTCCCATTTTCTTCTCATGTCTGTTATCAGATTCTTTTCCCTACTTTATCACAAGGTCAGTCTTATTTTAGAAAATAACTCCTAACATATATTTTATTTACCATTTTGTATGTTCTCTACCAGGAGGCATTTGTCTGGATGTCTAATTGATTATATATAGCAGTAAAGTGATGATAGTATATTTATAAATAAGTGGTTAAAGTAACCAGAAATGAAAGTACCCTTAAATATTCTAAGCATTTGAGCCAGGTAGGTGGCATAGTGATTAAGGTGGCTGAATTCCACATGGCCAGTTGCGTAGTTCAAGTTACAGACCCAGCAGTGTGAAAAACAGGCTGGGGGGACCAGCAGTTAGTGTAATGGCTATGTCCCTGGACTCCTATGTAGTCGACCATGGTTCGCATCCCAGATCCGGTGACTTAAAACTCACGCTGGGTGCATGTGCGTGCATGCTCAAGATCCCGAGAGGAGAATGGAGGAGAAGGGATTGTGGTGTGGCCATCCCCCCTGGGGGGTGATTTCTCGCTTTCTGTCTCTCTGTCTCTCTCTGTCTGGCAAGCACACGCTCCCTATAGCAAAAAACTCTCAAAAAAGAAAAGGCTGGGCGTGTGTGTGTGTGTATACCCCAGATCCCAAGAGAATGGAGAACAGACTGTGGTATGGTCATCCACCTGGAGGATGTGATTTCTCACTCCCTCTCTGTCTCTCTCATTCTCTCTCTTTTTCTGTCTTTTTCCAGTGAGTGCACACATCCTATAGCAAATTTTTAAAATTTATATTTTTACCATTTTTGAAATTAAATGTACTTAAAGTCAAATAGCCTACACGTGGAAATGAATGCTCTTAGCTTTTGTTGAAGAGTTTTGTAATTGGATGTGGAAGGCCATCCAGTGGCATGGTGGTTAAAGCAGCTGGATCCCACATGTGGACTGTGCAGTTTAATTCTTGGACCTGGCAGCGTGAAAAACAAGTTTACCCAAAATTTCAAAAGAAATAAAGAAGGGATTGCAGTGTGACCATTTCCCATGAAGGGTGCTTTCTTTTTTTTTTTTTTTTTTTGGAGA
>NW_006209292.1:282869-292817 GCF_000334495.1 Tupaia belangeri chinensis | reverse complement strand
GGGGATGGTCACGCCGCAATCCCTTCTCCTCCATTCTCCTCTCGGGATCTTGGGCACGCACGCACACGCGCCCGGCGTGAGTTTTAAGCCACCGGGTCCGGGACACGAACCGCGGTCGACTACGTGGGAGTCCAGCGACACAGCCATTACGCTAACTGCTGGTTCCCAAGGGTGCTTTCTTTTTTAAAATTATTTATTATTTAACTTTATTTGTTATCATCATTTTCCAATTTGATCAGAGAGAGACAGAGAGAGGGAAAGTGAGAAAGCAAGCCAGCAGGTCCAAGACTCAAACCATAGTCAGGATGAGGGAATCCAGTGCCTTTAACCACCACGCCACCTGCCAGCCCCTGGAGGGTTTTTCACATTCTCTCTCTTTCTGTCTCTCTCTCTCTCTCTCTCTGGTGAGTGCATGAACCCTTTAGCAAATTTTAAGAAAATAAATAAAAATTGAGTGTACACTGAAATTTGTTTGCTAAGCGACACACCATTTGATAAATATCTCGTGCTTAAGGTTAAGTAGATTCTGTGTTGGAGGCAGAATAATGGAATTTTAATTAAGTCTGTGTCGACTTTATTGATATGTAAGGACTGCAATATATTTTCGAAGTACTATTACAATTATTTATGCATTTAGAAATAAAGATATCACTTTATTATTCTGTTATCTAATTGCATTATTTTTCTCTCTTCATTAGTCATTAGATGGCTTTATGATTATACTGAGCACAGATGGAGTGATCGTTTTTGTGGATGCAAACATCTTTGTTCTTCTTGGCCATTTACCAGTAAGTTCTTTCAGCTTTTGGTGAAGTGGATCATTCTGGTTTGTTCTTTAAGGGCTTATTATTTTTAGGAGCATATACCTCATCAGAGATTTCTCAATGTTGTGAAATGTGGCCCTATTTTGTTGCCATCTCCATTGGTTTCACTTTTAAATCTCTAATAACAAATTCTGATATGAGATAACAAACCATGTTTTTCTACTGTGATTGAAAGCTGCCCCTGAAGGCAATCCTTAAAGAAGAATGTGCTTTATGAAGTGGCAGTATCCTTAGAATTAGAGAGTAGTCTCCAAGGTGACTGACTGCCTTGAAAGAAGGTGGTGGCCCTCACAAAGCTGAATGCATTGTGGGAAAGGTGTTCGATTTTGTGCATTTCATTAGGGTCCACCACAAACTGATTAAACAATGAAAGTCGTGATTTCTTCATGCTGGCTATTGGCACCAATTCCAGGTCTGATTTTTTTAAATTCTTTATATTGAATAATGAATTCTGATCTAATTTATATAAAATATAGAAATGATTGGATATCTTAGGAAAGCCATAAATATTGCTGGAAATACCTAACCAGATAGGTGGGCTCAGGGTCTCTGGTGTCTAGAGATAATTAGCTGTTTCTGAGTTCTTTGGTGCTACTGTGCCTCTCTTAGGAGAGCTGTCTCCATCTTCACAGCACTATTTTCTTAGAATATATGATTTCCTAATGATTTTTCTGGATCTTCAGGTTACACACCTAGTAAGTATGTCACTTAAATATGAAAATACTATATGCCTGTCTTTGTTTATGGGTTGTTATAACAGAATACTGTAGACAAGGTGGCTTAAGAGTAACAGAAACTTATTTCTCACAGTTTTTCAGTCTAGGAAGTTCAAGATCAAGGTACCAACAGATTTGGTGTCTGGTGAAGACCTGCTTTCTGATTCATAGCCATCTTTTTGTTGTAACCTCACATGGCAGAAGAGACAATGGATCTTTTTGGAGTCTCTTTTATAAGGACACTAATCCCATTCATGAGGGCATGACTTAATCACCCCCCCAAAGGTCCCACCTCTTAATACCATTATATTGAGGGTTAAGTTTCAACTTGTGCATCTGTGGATGACAAAAACTTTCAGTCTGTAGCAATGCCTTCATATTCCACTTTGCATGTCTGTAAAGAAGGGCTATATAGAACACACTTACCACCACAACTCCCCCACAAAGTCTCTGTTGTTGGGGTGATTGTGTTAATCATATCCAGATTGTTTTCATTGTATCCCTAACTTCACAGAATTATCCCAAGTCTTGCCACATCTTGACTTAAAGGTCTATAGCAGCTGAGTTAGGAAGACAGAAATTAGTAGAGGCTTGATTATAATTTCCTGTAGCTAAATTGTAAGTGGATTACAAACTTATTCCTCAAGTTAATCCATGCCAGCCAACATGTTCCACAGACATCTTGGAAACTGAAGATTTTATGCACTTTTATTTTTATTTCTTGATGCTAGAACCTATCTCTTCTATTTCTAATTTTCTTCCTTTTTTTTTAAAAAAAAGCTGTTTCCATTTCGAAATTCAGCTTATGTTATTTGTAGTATACCAAAACAGCTGAATAAGATGCAAATATTATAGATACATATTGAATTTAAATTTAGAAAACTTATGTCCTAAAAGAACTGTCTTATTATATCTATATTAAAAGAAACATAATGTGAGTATAATGCATTATAACTTAAATTTTATTATAGTGAAGACTAGAAAACTACCCAAATTCTTGAGGCAACATATATTACTTAAATTGGCCATTGACTGAGATTGGTGACTTTTTCCTATCACATGAGGATTTTTCTTATTTGTTTCTTTATGTTTTGGCTAGAGTTTTCACTTTGAGGAGGTTTTTTTATCTGTCAACAGTTGGGGTATCTTATGCACACACATACTCTCACTGTAAGGAAGAGGTGTCTGGAACATGTATTTGAACTACCAACTTTAAATTGAGGATTCAATGACCTAAGATTGGTATACTTAAAAATAAAAGTACAGAGGCCAGGAGGTGGTGTAGTGGTTAAGGTGCTAAACTTCCACATAGTCAGCTCCAGTACAAGCTCCATAGCTTAAACTCATGCTGGGCACTTGTGCATGCATGCCCAAAATCCCAAGAGGAGAATGGAGGAGAAGAGATTGTGGCATAGCCACCCCCCGGGGGATGGTTTCTTGATTTCTGTCTCTCTGGTGAGCACATGTACCCTATAGCCAAAATCTCTCCCAATAAATAAATGAACAAATAAATAAAGGTTTAACTATTACATCTGTACATAAACATTTAATAGGAATGAAATTATATATCTGTAGCAAACAAGGTTAAAACAGACTATATCTGAAGCAGTTTTACTCTTCTTCACCATATTCTAAGTGTCCTTAATTTTAACAGGCAATCATTTTTCCAAAGTTTGATTAAGAACTTTATTTTAGAAGTCACCTGTCTTATATTAATATGAAGACCAAACCACACTAGATTATCTGACTGGCTCAAGAATATACAGTTTCATTAAACGTCAAGATACTACTGTCTGCAGGGAAACTCTAAACTGATAGAATGGGAGTAGAAAGAACTTGGTTTTGGTGTCAGATAATCTGAGATTAAAAGTTAGCTTTGTCACTAACATTTAATTTCTCATTTGTAAATGGGGAAAGAATATTACTTAGAGAATGCTGAGAGGTGGGCTGTTACAGTGTGATTAGTGAAGCCTTATCTGATCAGGTGACATTTGAACAGAGATCCATATGGCATGAGTATATATGTCAGGCAGACAACTGTAACACGCTTGTTCCAGACAGAGGAAAAAGCACATGTAAATACCTTTTTTGGAATGAATGTGTTTGTTGCCGAAAAGGTACAGCAAAGAGGCCAGTGTGACTAGACGGCTGTGAGCAAAAGGAAAAAAAGCTAAGAGATGATGATGCCAGAGAAGCAGCAAGTTCCTCCTTGTTTAGGACATTGTCATGGCTTTGATTTTTCCCCTGAGATGACAAAAAGCCATTGGGGTGTTTTGAACAATTGAGGGAAATAATCTGACAATTATAGAGGAAAACAAATGAGGGAAATAGTTTTATCAGTATCACTTTGGCTATTAAGTATTGGCTTCGGGGGACAGGCATGGAGGTAAACTATTGCAATAGTCCAGGCAATAAATGGTGGTGGGCTGGGTGCTGAAGTCTAAGTGGAAATGTCTTGTCAGTAAAATGTTTTGCTGATGAATTGTAAGGGAGTATGAGAGGAAGAAGTGTCCAAGTTGTGATGTTATAATATATGGGATGAACAGATGCCTATTATCATCATGGAATTAAACTTACATCTGAAACCTGCCATCATATTTTCCCAATAATTTATTTTCTTGACAGTTTTTCCTTTGGAAACACTTGTAGTCATTCACAGATGCTTGTAGCCACCATTTCCTCTTTTTCATGCTCCTCCATTATTCCCCTCTTCCCTGAAAAAAAAAAAACCTAAGAATTTATACAGTTATATGGTCTTTTGCAGTTTTTAAGCAAATGAAACTCTTAAAATTTACACTTCAATATGGAAATAGTTTCCTCAGTATTGAATTTTTAACAAGATAATTTAGCAGGTTTTGAATATAGGTATATAGTTTGTCATCATTGTGATGAGATTTGCTCTGTTCTTCCTGAAAAGCTTACAGCAGAGTAGAGAGTAACTAGTGATGGGTCTCAGTTTATTCTACATCCAGCCTGAGTCATGGCAGAGGCTCTTATCCTTTCCTGAGACCTATACAGTTGAACAGTTTTCTAACACTTGTTTAATGTGGATGTCTCTGACAGGAAAAAAACAACAACAAAAAAACAAAAAAACAAAACAAAACAAGATGCTTCTTACATAGAAGCTGGATAAATGTCATGGAGTGGGGTAAATTCCTTTATTCTTTTTTGTTGGCATGATTAGCACTCACCATACTAGTGTTTGTGTGACAACTAATAGGTATTTGCAAATGTAGGTTTCGAAAATCCCCTTAATTTTTGCTGCTGTTTATCCTTGCTTCATTAAGCTTTAAGTACCTTGATCTTTCTGCTTAGTATAATAAGAAGAGCAAATGCCAAAGATTTACAAAAATAAGTTGAGGTGGATAATGCTTTCAGGGCTCTCCCTGCCCTTTGTATAATTAAGAAGCAAGGTCACTGGAGTGGTGGTTATCTTTACTGCTTTGGTTGTAAGACTTATTGTCATTACTCCCATTCCTGGAGGATAAATAAGAAACTGCCACTATTCTCAGCCAAGGGAATGTAGACTATCAAAAGATACTTGGGAACCAGCAGTTAGCGTAATGGCTATGTCTCCCCCCGGGGGGTTGATTTCTCGCTGTCTGTCTCTATGCCTCTCTCTGTCTGTCTGGTGAGGGCACGGGCCCTAAAGGGAAAATCTCTCCAAAAAAAAAAATAAATAAATAAATAAAAATAAATAAATAAATAAAGAAAGAAAGAAAAAAAAAAAAAGATACTTAAATTTCAGGCAAGCAGGTTGCATGGTGGTTAAGGTGCTGGATTACACATGGCCGACTCTGCAGTTAGAGTCATGGAGCCAGGGGCTTGAAAAACACACTGGGGAGACCAGCAGTTAACATAATCGCTATGTTGCTGGATTCTCATGTAGTTGACCGCAGTTTGTGTCCCGGACCCGGTGGCTTAAAACTCACACTGGGTGTGTGTCCGTGTGTGCCCAGGATCCTGAGAGGAGAGCGGAGGAGAGGGGATTGCGGCGTTTCCATCCACCCCGGGGGGTGGTTTCTTGCTTTCTGTCTCTCCGTCTCTCTCTGTCTGTCTGGCGAGCACACACACCCTATAGCAAAAACTTCTCCAAAAACAAACAAACCAAAAACACTGGGCACATGTGTGAAATCCAGAGAGAAAATGGAGGAGAAGGAATTGTAATATCACCATCCCCCTGGGGAGTGATTTCTCACTTTCTTTCTCTTTTTCTACCTCTCTCTGGTGAGTGCACACCCCCTATAGCAAAAATGTGGGGAAAAAAAAAAGCTCACTTTCAACTCTCAGTGACAGTGCTAGTCTTCATTCTTCTACTAATGAAGGAACTAGTGGGACTTTGCACATTTTGTTATAATAGTACTTTTTTAAAAATTAAATTATGAGTTCATCTTGCTATGCAAAATTTTGATATCCATGCATAGTTGTTTCACAATATACCTTCACTATGAACCTCTTCTTTTTTTTTTTGGAGAGGGTTTTTTTTTTTTCTTTTTTTTTTTTGTTTTAGGGTCACTATGTCACAATTCTATGCCTTGGTCTACCAATTCGCTAGGACCACCCCCCGGGGGGATGGCCACACCACAATCCCTTCTCCTCCATCCTCCTCTTGGGATCTTGGGCAAGCATGCACATGTACCCGGAATGAGTTTAAGCCACCGGGTCTGGGAATTGAACTGCGGTTGACTACATGGGAGTCCAACGACATAGTCATTACTCTAATTGCTGGTCCCCACTACGAACTTTTTGAAGAACTTGTATAGGTAATTTCTCTCATCTAATTAGTTCATACACATTGAAATCCTAGTATATTTGTGTGTATATATATATTTGTACAAATTACTACCACTAATGTCAGTATCACTTACATATAATGCATAGTAACCAAAAACATTAAATAGTGTGAAAAAATTAAATATTTCTCCATAAATTATTTTCACCAAATAAGTGATTCATGCATTGGATGATGAAATATATTTAAAAATTAAAATACCAATTTTTTCTACTCAAAGAAAGAGTAGATACTACTTTATACTTTGAAACATAACTGTTTGTGTGTGACTTATCTGCCCTACTGGATTAGTTGCTCATTGGAGTTAGAATTCATGTCAGGTTCATGTTTGAAACCCTTAGAGATACGCAGTATTAAGCAAATTAACTGACATTCATATTGAATGTCCAAAATGCAGGAACTGCTCCAGTAGCAAATTTTCTGGTCCTGTTGCTAATCAGACTTGAGGCAGCTATGGCAGAGTGGAAGGAACAGTAGACATGGAGCTGGTTGAACCTGTAGTGAGAATCTCCTTTCTACATTTCTGAACTTGTAACAGCTGGGCAAATCTTAATTTCTTCTTGAATAAACTAGGATAATTCTTTCTCTCACAGGGGATTAAGTGAGCTAGTTTATCTAAGCATTCCTAGCACAATGTCTCACCGGTACAGTTAGGAGCAGTTACCATGTGTTGGAAGGATGATGAATGAAATACATTTTAGATACCAAACCTGGTTACCCCTTATCAATCGCCATTGTATCTACAATGTATTTTATAACTAAGTCAATAAAAGCATTTTTCTCGGAAAAGTTTAATGAAAAATTACATATTTCCTTTGGGAACTCAGTATTTTACTGTGTGACTTTCACTGTCAAAATGTATTGCCTGCTAATTCCATAACATTTTGTTTGATAAATTGAAGTAATATTTCTATCCTGAATTAAGCCAAATTTTTTCTTGATTGAGACACAATCTGTCTGCTAATTTGAACATTGGCCAACTCATGGCTTATTTCTATAAATGTGCTGTAAAGACACATTTCTATATAATGACTGTAGATTATTAATACTAATTGGTAAAAAGTAAATTTGAATTTGTGGTTCATTACCAACAGTCATTATTCAGTTACCATGGATACTTTATTACTTTGTTCCTATCACATTAAAAACTCATTATTTCTATGTCTGAGATTCAGTTTATCCATATGTTACCATATTACAACTACGTGATACAACATTCATTCAACTAATATTGATAGAGTGCTCACTTAGGCCAAACTCTGTTCTAGGTGGTGAAGATGCAGCAAGCTCTGTTCTAGGTGGTGAAGATACAGCAGTAAATAAAACAGACAAGGTTTCCATTCTAATGCAATTTACATTTTAATGAGGGATATGGATAATAAACATATAGCAAAAATAGCCTTGAGAGAATATGAGGGAGTTGGTGCTATTTAAAATTCTTTTGAGTAGAGAGCTGAATGATGTGAGGGAGAAGGCTATTGCACATATCTAGGAAAGTGTTTCACACTGAATGAGGAAGAAGTTTAAAAGTTCTATCATGACTATTTGCTTTGTATATTTGGATTTGAATAAGGAGTTAGGTGTACCTGGAATGAAGTTAGCAAGACAGAATGGGAGGAGATAAGGCCAATAGCAGCAAAAAAAGCTAGAGTATAGAGTAGTAAAGGCCCTTATAAGGACTTTGACTTCTATTATTAATGATTTGGATATCTAGTAAAAATTTTTGAGTGAGAAATTACATGATCTAACTTATGTTTTAAAAGGATAACTTTGCCTGTTCTGTGAAAAATGGAGTGTGGCAAGAATAGACATAGGGAGACTAGATAAGGCTATTACAGTAATTCAAACTAGAGATGAAACTGGACCAAGTGGTGAGAGGTGGACCAATGATGTATGTGATTTGAAGGTAGAACCAACAGAGTTTGCTGTTGAACTTGATGTTGATTTTTTTTTTTGAGAGGTTTTTCGCTATAAGGCACGTGCGCTCGCCAGACAGACAGAGAGAGAGACATAGAGACAGAAAGCGAGAAATCACCCCCCAGGGGGGATGGTCACGCCGCAATCCCTTCTCCTCCATTCTCCTCTCGGGATCTTGGGCACGCATGCACATGCGCCCGGCGTGAGTTTTAAGCCACCGGGCCCTGGACGCAAACCGTGGTTGACTACGTGGGAGTCCAGCGACATAGCCATTACGCTAACTGCTGGTTCCCAACTTGACGTTGATTTTTAGAGACAAAAGCCAGGTGAAGAACTCACAAGTGGGTAAATGGTGATATGGTTCACTGAAATGAGAAAGAATGAGGGAGGAATATGTTTAGTCAGGGAAAACAATCTGAAGCTGTTTTGGATACCTTACAATTGAAATCCTATCACATCCAGGTTAGGTTATCTTGGGGGCATTAGTCTGCAAGTGTTCAGGGAAAGTCCAGACTGGAAATGAGAACTTGGGAGTAATGAACAGATAGGCGGTATTAAATGAAACAAAACTGGAAGATAGCTCTTAGACAGTATAGTTAAGAGCCTTAATGACTAAGCCCTAGATATTCTAATACATAGTAGTCATGAAAAAGAGTAAGAGCTAGCAAAAACAATTGTGAAGGAGTCACCTTTGAGTTAGAAGTGTATTCATATATGAGAGTGGATTCCTGGAAGCCATGTGAAGAAAATGCTTCAAGGAAGAAGGAGGCATCAGTTGCATCAAATGTGGAAATAAGGGCCAAGAATGGACTGATTTGGCAATGTGGAGGTCATTAGTGATCTTAGCAAAAGCAGTTTCAATGGATTGGTTAGGTTAGGTTTAAAACTTTATTAGCATGGTTTTTATTTTATTTTATTTTTAAGTTTTATTTACTTTTTAAAAATACATTCAATCACATTATTTAGCTTACAAGGTGATCATTTCAATAAGAAGAGTGAGAAATTAAGGCAGATAAGTATAACTTATTTAGAAAATTTTCATTCCAAGTCAGACCAGTGAAGTAGCATTGTAGCTGGAGAAGAAAAGGTAGTGTCAAGAGAGGTTCTGAGCTTTTAGAATTTTTGTTTGTTTGTTTTAAAAATTACAAATAGTATAGCATGTATGTTACAGTATTCACATGCATATGGAAAGGTCTAGTAGAAGGGGAGTTTGATGTGGGCTAGGGGAAGAATTTGTAGAACAATGTCTTTGGACGATTTCAAGAAAATTGTATACAGTTCACAGAGAAGGAGTTGAATTTAGGAGCTTAATTCATTTTAATAGGAGAGAAAGCAGGTTCCTAGGCACACGAACAGACAGGCTCGTAGAGTTGCTTTCAAGGAGAAATTGATATTACTGTCTTATCCTCCACACACACACTGAAATAAGAACTTGGTCAGCTGAAAATGAGGAGGACTGGAGGTTTGGAGGTTTGAAGGAGGAAGAAAAGCAAGAAATAATCACATGAAGAGTAAGAGAGCAAATCGTCCAAGGAAATTATTTCTGAGCAGAGTAGAATACCCATTTCAAGTAATACACTGCATGGTTGCAGATTTTTTTCCATCCATATTCCATTGCTTACTTGAAGGTATAAGGTGGGATGAGCAGTGGCAAGTAACTAGAATTGAGATTTTCCCAGGCAAATATATGGCAAAGGGA
>NW_006209292.1:270933-282851 GCF_000334495.1 Tupaia belangeri chinensis | reverse complement strand
AACGATGGTGGAATCTGAGCTGGGTAGGGAAGGATATGGCAACTGATAGAGATCATGCGTAGTGCAAGTGTGATAGGAAAGGACTGGTGGTCTGGTGGGTAGCGTAAGTATTGGGGAGGTGGGATACATATATGAGTACGCTATAAAGGTAGGAGATAGTGGTCATAAAGTGGGGCCATGCAAATTGTGTTGTTAGAGGTTCAGCACATACAACCATAGATCCTGGAGCAGGGCACAGGATCAAGTTCATTAGGGATAAGGAGATGAGGAACTGAACAGTATTAGCATGTATAATGAAACTTGCTACCTCTCATGCCTTCCTTCCTCCCTTTTCTTCTCCCTCCCCAAGGCTGACATTATGGGCAGAAAATTATTAAGCCTTCTGCCTGATGAAGAGAAATGCGAAGTCTACCAAAAAATGACTCTCAACCTTCCTATGTTGAACTCAGGTACAGAGTCTTTTGAATAGTCGGTTGTTAAGAGTTTTAAGAGACAAGTAATGATCACCCAGTGGAGTAATTTTTAAAAAGGGATTAGAGCCAATATAGCTGTTGATCATATATTAGTTTTATATAATTTCACAAATTATATTTCTAGTGTTAAAATTCCTCCACCATTAGCTCTTGTTCTTTACCATGATCTTGATTATTGTGGAATTTGTATGATTGCATGACTGTTATATAAATAGTGGATTATTGTGCATAATGTTCTAGCTGGTACCCTAGTCTACAGATGCAATATAGATAGCTATGTAAGTGCTAATGTGTGTGCATGAGAAAGAAATAATATTTTGGTAAAATCTAGTCTAAGTGAGACATTAGTCATATGAAATAGTCCAGCAGAATGTGGTCAGGTACATATATGGACTTACTTAGTATCTGTTCTTTTTCAGTGGGAAATCATATTGAGTTTTGCTGTCATTTACAAAGAGGAAATTTTGAACAAGGTGGAAGCCCTGCTTCTGAATATGTGAAGTTCATCCTGAATGTAAGGGATGTTTCTAATGGTAAGCAATTCAGTTTATCTTATCTAAGTGGCATTCATGAGTTATGCAGCCAGTCATTGCTAATTAATTGCCCTTTCACTCTCCATACTTGAACTCTCTGATATTCGTATGGCAATACGTCCTGGTTCTACAACTTAGGTAGACTTAAAAAAAAATTTTTTACAAGGTAGGGCCATTAAGAAACCTGATGGACTGAGTTGATTAGGATGGCCTCTTCCTCTTATGAAATAAGGAAATGGAGGCCAGCCTGTGGCATGGTGGTTGAGGCAGCTAGAAACCACATGGTTGACTGCATGGTTTGAGTTTTAGACCTGGTGGCTTGGAAAAGCATGGCAGTCATGTGTGCATGCATGCCCAAAATCTTGAGAGGAGAATGGAGGAGCAGGGATTGTGGCCTGCCCATACCTCCTGGGGGTGCTTTTTTAACTTTGTCTCTCTTTTTGTCTCTCTCTGGCAAGCACATGTATACTGTAGCAAATTTAAAAAAGAAAGAAAGAAAGAAAGAAAGAATTTTCTAAAACATAACAGAATAAATTTAATGCACAGCCAAGATTAAAAGAAAGGGAATTCCCATGTATGCCAGAAATAAAAGGAAAAAGCAGAATCGCATTGGTAAGAGGAAGCTGATTTTGTGACAGCCTAGATGGATTGTAAATCATGCATAGTCTTCTTTTTTTTTTTTTTTTTGGAAAGGTTTTTGCTATAGGGCGCATGCGCTCGCCAGACAGACAGAGAGACAGAAAGCAAGAAATCACCCCCCAGGGGGGATGGCCACGCCGCAATCCCTTCTCCTCCATTCTCCTCTCGGGATCTTGGGCACGCACGCACACACGCCCGGCGTGAGTTTAAGCCACCGGGTCCGGGACGCGAACCGCGGTCGACCATGTGGGAGTCCAGCGACATAGCCATTATGCTATCTGCTGGTCCCATGCATAGGCTTCTTCATCTGGGATCTTGAGTACTAACACCCACTTAAAGATCAGTAGATAAAATCTAGATATCAGTAGAACGTCAATAAAGTTCTGTTCACTGGCCTAGTGGAAGAGTTAAGTTTGCCATTTCTCTGGGGATCTGAAAGGACAAAATATATGTCATTTACAAGAACTCAATATCCATATTTGCATTATGTGTGTATTTGGGATACTGTTGACAATTTTTGAGGTTTCAGAAAGCAAGCTGAGAAATTAGCATAAAGTAATTAACCTTAACTTGTTTGGGACCATTTCAACATTTGGGGCTTGAGGCAGAGGCAAATATTTAACAAATATATGAAAAGATGCTCAAATTCACTTGTAAGCAAAGCATGAAAAATTAGAAAAAAAAAACAGTAGCAATTAAAAATCCCTCAAGATGGCAAAAAGTAGAAGACTCAGTAATACCAAATACTGGTGAATATGTGATAAATGAATTAATTAGTTAATAAATAATGAAAATTAGGTCACACAAAGGTTGGTTGATATGTTTGTCATATTTCTTGGAAATTAAAGGTCAAGCACCTTTTTTTAAAGAATTATTTAATTAATTTATTTATTTATTAATATTATTTTCCTTCATGATCAGTGAAAGATAGAGGGAAAGTGAGAAAGCAGGTCACCAGGTCCAGGACTTGAACCATGGTTGGCCATGTGGGAGTCCAACACCTTTAACCACCATGCCACCTGCTGGCCCCAAGCACCTTTTTAAAAAAAAAAAACTTACTTGATTAAAAATACACAGAAATTACACCCATGCATGCAGACACACACATTCAATACCCATGTGGTCTATAAAAAAAGATGGGAGCTAAATTTCTTTTGGAGACTAAGATGTCATCCACAGGGTAATGAAAAGATAGAAAACTAATCTGAACCCACATTTGAGTCTCAGTAATGACTTCTTTATGTTTTTGTGGAGACCATTGTGGGGAGGGTAGCTGAAAAGGAAGGAAGACAGGAAAAATCCCATAGCACAGAATTTCAAAAGTTATCAGTTGTCTGTCAAACAACATGCTGACATGGCAAATGTCTGTCTTCTGGTTTACTGGTCTACCTTTCTAATAGGTTATCACATGTGCATCTGTTTTCCTTAGATCCTTTTGTGCACTGTAGTGGCTTTGTTCCCAGGTGCACTGCTTCAAATCTTTGGGAGGATCGATTTTATCTTGCGGGGATGGTTTGTATTATCAGGACTCAGATGCCACAGGTGAGTATGCTGTGTGTATGCCTACCCCACTGTGACCATGTGGACTTGTTTTGAAGGGCGTTTTTGGTCTCTCAGCCACTGGACAACATTGGTAAAACACTCAATGTGTGCAGAGGGTTGTACTAGGGTACATGAATAAGGGAAGATCAGTTCCTGTGTTTTGGAAGATAAGCACCTTGATGGAAGTTTTGACACTCTTAAAAAAGATGCAAAATCATTTAGGAGTGGTTTTGCTATCATATAAAGTAGGTATATAGGGGCTAGAACAATTAAGAAAAACGAGCACTTTGGCAGGTAGATACAGGAAGGCTTCTGTCATGAGGTGAGTTTCGAGACAGCTCTTTTTTTTCCCAGTTGGATAACATATTATAAAAAGCTTTTGCTCACATAACATACTCCTAATGTAGAACTCACAGGTTCTCTCTCTAAGACAAAAACAAAACAAAATAAAACAAAAACAGTCTTTAGAGTCCATGATAGATCAATTAACATATTCATTCAGTAACATATTTATGAAGCTCCTAATGTGTTCCAGGTGCCATGTTAGGTACCAAAGAAACAGGGGAGATAATAATAGCTATCTGATATGACAAGTGCCATAGAGACGATAGAATAATATACTAGTGACTTGTGGGAATGGGGAGTTTAGAGGTGTAAAGGAAGGTATCTTTTTTTTTTTTTGAGAGGTTTTCGCTATAGGCCGCGTGTGCTTGCCAGACAGACAGAGAAAGACAAAGAGACAGAAAGCGAGAAATCACCCCCCAGGGAGGATGGCCACACCGCAATCCCTTCTCCTCCATTTTCTTCTCGGGATCTTGGGCACGCACGCACATGCGCCTGGCGTGTGTTTTAAGCCACCGGGTCCGGGACGCGAACCACGGTCGACTACGTGGGAGTCCAGTGACATAGCCATTACGCTAACTGCTGGTTCCCAGGAAAGTGTCTTTTGAACAGAGACCTTCCAATGATGATATGAAAGGAGGGCAATCCAGGGGGAGGATTCCACAACTGTAAAAGCCCTGAGATATCAACTAGCTTGGAGAATTCCAAGGAACAAAGTAGGTTTATGTGACTAGTGTGAAGTGAAAGAGGGAAGAATTAGTAAGAAAGTAAGATCCAAAAGGTAGGCAAGGGCAGGATTATGTAGAACTGTGAGATCCATGGAAATGTGTTTGAGTTTTATTCAAAGTGCATTGGAAAGTAGAAGGTGATATGGTCTCATTTTATTTTTTAAAGGTTAGGCTGACTTCTGGGTAGGGATGGAATATAGAGAAAACATGGAAGCAAGAGGCTCCCCTGTGAGAGATGATAGGGACTTGGACAATTATTGTAGTAATGCTGTTATTCTGTGCATAGAGGCCTTACTGGTAAGTTAGAGGTGGCTAGGAGAAGAAAGAGAAACATCTCAGGGATGTCTCTTAGCTTTTCTTCCTGAGGAACTTAGTCAGTGGAGGTGTCATTAGCTAACTGGAGCAGGACTGGGTCACTTTGGATTGTGCAGTATGGGGAGCCAAAATCAAGAGTGCTGTTTGGGCGATGTTAATATTGTGGTGATGTTGCAACATACACACATGTAGCCCCTTACTTTACAAGAAATATCTCTGGGTACAGATCACTAGGGTTCAGTTCCTTCCCTACCAACTTCGTGACCTTGGTCACATTCTTTAGACTTTAGTTCTCAAGTCTCTTTAGTTTCTAGTCCTTTAGTTTATTTTTTCTGTGAATAGCAATAATGGTACCTCCTTTTAGGGTTCTTGTGAGAAGTAAAGAAAACCATATCTTATATATGGTGAGCACTCTGTAAATGTGAACTATTATAATTGTCAGGACCATTGTTTTCACTGTCCTTATCATTTCTAGTAATTCCTAGGATTCAGATAGTCCAAAAGACTTGCTTTATTTTCATCTCTAGTTTAAAATGTGGGCATTTCTGATCAGATTTCATAACCCGTGAAGGATGTCCTTACACTGAGTTTTAGAACAGCAAGTCATATCATTTCTCTAAATTGAAGATAGTGAGAAAAGTGGTACAGAGGAAAATAACTCCAGGAAGTTGTCTCATTCAATTGCCACATTCATTATTCTTTTTTGGTAATCCTCTGGGATTCAAACTCTCAAATCTACTACGGGAATATAGACGTATTATTTTGGAGGGACTGACTCCCACTATCTAGTTTCTCCTGAGAAAGAGAAAAATTTCTGATTTGGCCCACCACCCTATTTATTTGATATTAGTGGACATTTGGGGGCACAGATATCCTGAGAGTAGAGGACTTTTCAGAGGAAGGTCCCCCCCCACCCCACCTTTTTTCAGTGTGGTTGTGTAGCATAGTGAAAAGAGAAATGAACTCAGAGTTAGATTTTGACATTTTGTTACTGGGTCTACCAACTCTGTGTCTTGAGCCAAATCATTGTATATCTATAATACTCAGTTTTCACATCTGTAAAATTCAATGCCTTTCTCAAATTGATATGCAGATTGGTTGTGACATTGGATGTGTACATTTCCAAAGTTACTATAACAATTTTTTTTTATCTTTTAAAAAATTTACATGTCACTGTACATCCTTACTGTGTAAAAAGTGATTTTTCCCAGCATGAAAACAGTGCATATTAGTCAAGTTATAGATATTACTATGTACATTATTAACAATAGTTAGCTTTTCATTTTCATATCTGTTAAATGATTTTTTTTCCCTGGTCCCCTCCCTCATCCCTTATTATCCACTTCTCCCATATGGTCTCTAGTATCTATGTTGCCCTTCCTGCTATTATACCTTCCAATCTATCAGTTTCTGCCATAGAATGTAGACATTCAGTAAATACTAAACAGGGATGTACCATTTTAAGTATCCAAATATGCCAATCTTTCTGCAGGAACTTTGCATTGCTGACGAATCCAGCGAAGTTCCACTTACAAGTAATTCAAGTGAGGAATGTCTTTCAGGGGAAGGCAGGTAAGTTAGTGTTGATATGTGTGATCGAGACCTGGAATATATTTTTATTAAACAAAACTAAAATAAGAGAAATAACACCCACAGATATTTTTCCCATTAAAATTTAAAATAAATAGAATACAAAACTACTAGTCTGAGCTCCCTTTCACAGATAATGTCATTCATACTTTTTCTATAGACTATAAATATAGGTAATTGATTTCTCATTTAAAAACAAATTAATCTTTAATGAAACATTAAAGCAATAAATAGAGACCATTTTAATAACAAAGACATTTAATGACTTCTAAATTAAGTTAATACATTTTAAATAGTACATTACTTTATTGAAAATAAAGATGATGTTTAGATACTTTTAAATGATAGAGCGAATACAAATTGTGGTAACTGCTAATTATACAGATATCCCTCTTTTTATGAATCTAATCTGTTCTTTAAAATATGTTTGCTAACAGATTTTCTGAGAATAGAGACCAATATTCCATTATTTTACCTGAGAAAAATAAAAATGCTTATCTAACAAATAGGAATATGCTAACCAATTGACCAAATAGTACTAAAACTTCTGATATTTATTCCAAAATCCCTCAAAGTTTTCTGCAAAATATAAATTACTTATAACATTATCTTTTAACATGTGATAAATTTGTGTTAGCATGCAGTAAGCCACAGTACCATCCACTGTACAGTATATAGTGTTGGGAAGGGTTACGTTTTCCTTTCACATTATAGTGTACATGTACTTGTAAATAAGTAATGAAATAATACATTGAATATGTATACTACATGCCAGTAATACGTAGCAAAATAAAATAAGCAAACAATAGGACTTTATGAAAGGTTTCTTACAATTGAAGGTATGCTTGTGTGAGGTCTGGTGGTGAGAGGCAGGAGCTGGAGGCTATGGTGGCTGTTACTGTTTGGGGGCAGGAAGAGTTAAGGAAGCTAGAACTGAAGAAGGAATTAATTAAACAGGAAATACCTGAGGTTCATCAGTGTCTGGCATTGAGGGAAGACTGGGAGAATCCTGCCTTCCCAGCAGAAGAATTCAGAGGTAGGTGGCTGTGAACCATTGTCTGAAGCTATACAGAGAGCAATGGAATGAAAAACAGAACTCATGGAGGCTGGCTATTTGTATCCCCTTTGCTTAGTTAAAAACTCTGGCTGACGTGAGGCTTCATTTGTAATTGTGTGTGCAATGTGACATGTCTGTTCATGCCATGACCATATTCATTTGTACCAACAAACTTTAAAAAAATGATTTCTAGAGGGTGCATGGATTTGCCAGAGAAAGAAAGAAGGAGAGGGAGAAAGCAACCTCCAATGGAGCATGGTCATGCCTTCATCGTTTTTCTTCCATTTCTCCATCCTGTCAGGATTTTGGGCATGCACACACATGTGCCCAGCGTGTTTTTCAAGCCACTGGGACTGTGATTTGAACTGCTGTCTGCCATGTGGGATCTGTCTCCCTATACACCACTTAACCACTGTGCTACAAAGCGGGCTCTTATTTTTTCTTTCAAGGACCTAGAATTTCTTGTAAATATTCTTCAATTTTTGTGGGTCATAGGCACTGGGTGGGGGGCATGCACACACATGTGCCCAGCGTGTTTTTCAAGCCACTGGGACTGTGATTTGAACTGCTGTCTGCCATGTGGGATCTGTCTCCCTATACACCACTTAACCACTGTGCTACAAAGCGGGCTCTTATTTTTTCTTTCAAGGACCTAGAATTTCTTGTAAATATTCTTCAATTTTTGTGGGTCATAGGCACTGGGTGGGTGGAGGGGGAGGCTGTGTATGTTCAAGCTTAAAACTTAGTGCCATTCAACTCTCTTCCATTAAACTCTCTTAATATGGTTTATCATGTTCAGCTTTTCTTGTATAGACCTCTTAGGTTTCTCTACTTCCCTCATTAGTTTCTCTACACTCTTAGAAGACCTTTCACTGAATGACCTGGGGGAGAAGATAACTACAAGACATACGATATTTAAAAATGTGAGCTCAGGATGCTGTCCTATTAGAAAAGTGGCAGCATACCAGCATCCTTTTGCATGCAATCCAAAACAAATTTAGTAGATTTGATAACGAATTTTGGGTAAATATCAATCCATAAATATTGGAAATATTCAGATCATGAGGACTGAGAGAGCAAAGAGGCTTGTATTTTATTTTAATATAGAAAAATATTCTGGTGTACAAAGGGAGTAGCTACTAAGGCTGGCAGGTGGAGTGGTGGTTAAGGCACTGGACTCCCACGTGGCTGACCATGGTTCAAGTTCCAGACTTGGCAGCTTTCTTTCTCACTTTCTCTCTCTCTAGTAAAATTAAAATAAATAGATAAATAAATAACTTTTATAATTTTTTTTTGGAGGGAGAGGTTTTTGCTATAGGGTGCATGCACTCGCCAGAAAGACAGAGAGAGACAGAGAGACAGAAAGCGAGAAATCAGCCCCCAGGAGTGATGGCCATGTCACAATCCCTTCTCCTCCGTCCTCCTCTCAGGATCTTGGGCACACACGCACACGTGCCTTGTGTGAGTTTAAGCCACCAGGTCCGGGACTTGAACCACGCTCAACTACATGGGAGTCCAGCAACATAGCCATTATGCTAACTGCTGATCCCTTTTTATAATTTTTAAAAATAATTCTTTAAAGAAAAGAATAGCTAAGGATGTAGCTACTACATCTAGATCGCCAATTCTCATAGAATATATAAGAAAAGCATTTGATAAAGGCTTAAAATGATATCCTTTTAAAAATTGTAAGAAATAAGGACTTAAATATAAATGAATTTACTGTAGTTTCACACTGAAATAAAATAATAAAATAGTACTAAAGTTTCAAAATGAGGCGATGCATTGTTTATCATACAGAAAGTAAGATGAAAAACTATACTTAGGGAACCAGCAGTTAGCGTAATGGCTATGTCGTTGGGCTCCCATGTAGTCGACCGCAGTTCGAGTCCAGACCCGGTGGCTTAACCTCACGCCAGGCACGTGTGTGCACGTGTCCAAGGTCCCGAGAGGAGAATGGAAGAGAAGGGATTGCAGCATGGCCAGCCCTCCTTTGAGGGGGGAGTGATTTCTTGCTTTCTGTCTGTCTCTCTCTGTCTTTCTGGTGAGCGCATGCGTCCTATAGCAAAAACCTCTCAAAAAAAAAAAAAAAAACCCAAAATAATTATACTTAGGAAAAATGGGTGCATTTAGAAAAGAACATTCTGTTTAATTTCAGACCCTCCACCCCCATTCGTGTTATATTCCTCTCCTGTCCTCCAACTCTTAGGTCACTGTTCTGGCTCCAATCTTCAGCCTTCACATGATAGATTGTTGGTGGACCTGGCTGGCTTATTTCCTTGATCTGTATAAGGCAGGATCTGTCATCCTTATCCCTGTCTACCATAAAGCCTCATATTGAGCAGGCAGAAGTGACATCTGTTCATTGACTGACTGATCCTGTTAACATAGTAATCTATTTCAGGCCATGAGATTTCTCAGATATAATGCAATATGGTTATAAAGCAATGCAAACCCAGTATTGCCTTATTTTTTTCCCATAAATCTGTTCCCTGTCCAAAAATATTTTCAAATATATAAAAGGCCCAGCCACAGTGATGCATTCTGCTAAGACATTGCTCTTCCAGGCAGTATGATGTGAAAGACCTGTGTTCAGTTCCTGGTCCAACCTAAAATGTCAAACATGGTATGTGCCTATAATCCTGGTGACCCAGGAAGGCTCAGGCAGGGAGATAGAGAGCTCCAGGCTGTCCTGGGAAACATTGTGACACCCTGTCTACAAAAGAGCTGGGCATGGTGGCACATGCCTGTGATACTTTATACTTCGTGATGTGATTTCATGTTTATTAACCCAGTTATTTCCCCCACATCTGTAAGATTGATTTTAGGCCCATTGCACAGATGAGAAAGTAGTCACAGAAGATGTATGACTTGCCCAAACTCACACAGCTGGTTAGGCAGTAGAGCTGGAATCAGGACTCAGATTATCTTGGGCTTATTCATATGAGGACACTCGTTTTCAGCAGCTCTGGCTGGTGTGCAATTAAAAGGAGAAATCTGGTGATTATAATATATTTGGTAATGTCTTTGGACCAATATGTATTGTATTCATGATAGGAAGATTCATTTGTATCCTGTAATGATGCAGAGTGATTAAATTTTAAAAATAAGTAAATTTATAAACATAAATTAATAAAATAAAATTCAAAAGAATGGGACTTAAAAATAAAAAAACCAAAGGAGAAAATTGAAAGAAACTTTGGAAAGCATAGGATTTAGGGTATTTCTGAGAGAAAACGTTTTTTCTTTGATTTCATCTTCAACTTAGGCGAAGGAGACCACACTATTTAGCCCTAAAACTTTTACAACGATGGCATCTTTCTACCTAAAAGTAGAGTGGAGAGCACTGGAAAATCAAATAACAAATACAGATCGAGAATCCCTAATGCATAAATCCAAAATATGAAACTTACTGAGCACCACCATGATGCTCTAAGTGGAAAATCCCACACCCGACCTCATGTGATATGTCTCAGTCAAAATGCTGTAATACAAAGAAACTATATAAAATATAGGTATAAAGTGTATATGAAACATACATGAATTTCATTTTTAGATTTCAGTAGCATTCCCAAAATATTTCATTATATATGCACATATTATAAAACAAATTTTAAACCGGCCCAAGATTCCAAACACATTTTTTCACAATAATTTTGGATAAGGAATATCCAACCTGCATTTCCAAGATTCTGGTAGCTCTTGCCTTTACTTGCAAAGCTTTCAGAAACTGCTACAGGACTGAAATTGGTCCCTAGAAGAATCTGCCCATCAGCAACTACGCCAAAAAGAGTGTTCCTGCCTAATTCCTCTTTCAATGAAGAGCTACTTTGTACAAAGGAGTGAAGAGAATTTCTCAAAGATGTATGATGGTCCTAGCTAGTAAGGTTTGCTGTACTGAGTCTTTGTACTGTGCTGTCCTAACTTCATCCTTTTGTCTGCTCCATCATGAGTGGAGAAGAGCCCTGCATTTCATTGGGTCAGATACAGTTTGGTTGGGTTTCTCTACCACTAAGTAGCTAGCTTGCCCAGTTGCTTATCACTCTAGTCCAATAAAACTTATTTATATAGAAAATATGAAGCATATCTATGTGGGACGTTATGTTCTAAGACCTGGGGATACAGTAGTGAGCAGAAAGCCTTACCTCCGTGCTTAAGTTTGTGGAGGAGAAAGATTATAAACAACTCAGTAGAATATAAAGTAGGTTAGATGATGATGAGGAGGGCCAAAGGAGGAAATGAAGCAGTGAAAGGATGATAGGGTGCTTGTTAAGGGGAGGTTAAATTTTATTGAGTTTTGCTATATACAATATCATTTTTTTAGAGGTTTTTGCTATAGGGCGCGTGCGCTCACCGGAAAGACAGAGAGAGACAGAGAGACAGAAAGCGAGAAATCACTCCCCAGGGGGGATGGCCACGCCGCAGTCCCTTCTCCATTCTCCTCTCGGGATCTTGGGCACGCACACACACGCGCCTGGCTTGAGTTTAAGCCACCGGGTCCGGAACTCGAACTGCGGTCGACTACAGGGGAGTCCAGTGACATAGCCATCACGCTAACTGCTGGTCCCTACAGTGTCATTTTATATGTTTAAAAATTGTATAATGGTGGGACCAGCAGTGTCATTTTCTATGTTTAAAAATTGTATAATGGTGGGACCAGCAGTTAGCGTGATGGCTATGGCGCTGGACTTCCATATAG
>NW_006209292.1:265798-270770 GCF_000334495.1 Tupaia belangeri chinensis | reverse complement strand
TGCGAAGGGCAATTGCCTTATAGAAAAACCATCTCAAAAAAAAAAAAAGAAAAAGAAAAAAATGTATATTGGTAGTTTACTGTGGTTTAACTTTACAGATAGGGTGGTGAGAAAAGGTGACTTTTGAATTAACACTTGAAAACAGTGAAGAAACAAGCCCCATGAGATTTTTAAGAAATATTCCAGACAGAAAGAAGAGCGTAAATAAAGTTCCTGAGGCAGCTCATTGGATTTGTTTGAGAAACAGCAGGGAAGCCCATGTGGCTGGGGCAGAGTTGCCATAGAAGAACTGAGGGTCAGAACACACAGAGCCTTGTAGGCTATAGGGAGGACGGTACCTAGACCATGTAAGCAATGGTGAGGGAAGAACCAGGACCAGCTCGCCTCTAATATAACATAGATAGTTATATTAGAGTCATCTGCCATTATTTCTCCTGCTTTTCAGTGCCACATGGAGCATAAGTCAATACTTCCTGCTCTTTATTTGTAGGTTACATGGCTAATTATACTCCACACTGCTACCTGTCACCTTTGACAAATGCAGTAGCAGTTTTGTGGCATAGAAAAAAAAAAAAAGCACCAAGGATTGGGGTTATTTTTGTTTTAACTGTGATACTTGGGTTTTATTTCTCAACATGGCCATTTACAGGTGGTGTGATCTCGGAGAAGCCTGTTAAGCCTAATGTTCTCTCTCTCTCTCTCAATATGCTATAGAGTTAGTTTGTTCACCAGAGGGAGAAAGAGGGAAAGTGAGAAAGTATCCCCAATGGGGATGGCCATGCTGTAATTCTTCTCCTCCATTTTCTTGGGATTTAGGACACATGTGCACATGTGCCCAGCCTGTTTTACAAGCTGCTGAGTCCAGAACTGTTTTTTGATGTAAAAATGTCATGCGTAGGGACCAGCAGATGGTGTAATGGTTACATTGCTGGATTCCCATGTGGTCAACTGTGGTTCAAGTCCCAGTCCCAGTGGCTCAAAATTCATGCCGGGTATGTGTGCATGTATGCCCAATCCCAAGAGGAGACTGGAGGAGAAGGGGTTGGGAAGTGGCCAGCCCCCCCGGGGGGATTTCTTACTTTCTATCTCTCTGGTGAGTGCACTCACCCTATAGCAAAAATCTTTCTCTTTAAAAACAAAAACAAAAACGTTGTGTGCATTCCTTTCATTGAAATGCTATGTTAGGAAAGTAATTTTGACTGAATAATGAATGACAAATGTTACTTTATTAAATAGTCTTCAGATTGGAAACAGTATTTGATAATAGATCTAAATATTAAATTAATAAAGCATGAAAGTAAATGTAGTACCTCATAAACTATAAAAGTCACAGTTACACCTAGCTGTCGGTTCTAGACTAGCCCTTGTTCTTTTTGAGAGAGCTATGTATCCCTATAGAACACCTTGTCCTCAGTTGGAAGGCTTGGCTTTAAAAGACTTAGTAAGGGGGAACAGAGAAAACTTGCTTTGTATCTCACCACACAGTGCCAGTCCTAGTATAGTCTCTTGTGATTTCTGAATTTCTTCTGGAATGAATTTTCCACAAATATATGATGGGAAACTATGTAGCCTTGACATTCACTCTGCCTATGAATGTCTTTAGTGTTAATGGCTGGCATCCGGTCTGGGATCCAGGCATGTTCTAGCAACTCACCAAACAACACTACATGTTGCTGCTTCTGCCTTTGAAAAGGAGTCAGACACTGGCACAGTAAGCAGAATCTAAAGGTGCCTCTTGTTTGCTTCTCATTGCTATACTGTTCAGAATTGGCCAATAACAGCAATATTCTTCTGGAGATGATAAAACTTTGAAAAAATGTTTTGGTTATTGATGGTCTACTGTATTTTCATAGCAGTGCAGTTTTTGCTGACTTGGGTGTCTGCTTTTTCTTCATTCTTTGATGTTAGGGCACTGCTTAGCATATATTACTTGCCCTTGAAGGTACTGGTGACATCAGACTAGAATTTCTACCATGCCGATGATTAGTATAGAATTTCTTTTTTTTTGGAGAGGTTTTTGCTATAGGGCGCATGCACTTGCCAGACAGACAGAGAGAGACAGAGAGAGATAGAAAGCAAGAAATCACCCTCCAGGGGGGATGGCCACGCTGCAATCCCTTCTCCTCCATTCTCCTCTCGGGATCTTGGGCACGCACGCACATGCGCCCGGCGTTGAGTTTAAGCCACTGGGTCCGGGACTCAAACCGTGGTCGACTACGTGGGAGTCCAGCGACATAGCCATTACGCTAACTGCTGGTCCCTAGTATAGAATTTTTAAATGTTACGAATATCATACATTTCTTTCTTTCTCTCTTTGTTTTTTTTCTCATTCTGGGAGAAAATACAACTGAGTGCTATTCGTTGTTTTTCCGCTATTAGTTTGTGGAAAACTGATGTAACCAAGAAAGCACATTAGAGGAACTCAAAATAACCCTTTAAAGAGTAGTATTTTCTACAAAGTGGATGGAGTAAACTTTTGGTGGAAGTTTTCCCATTTGGACTTCATCCGTTATAAAATACCTAAATATTTGAAGGTCAGAGCATTTAGTTTTGTTCATTTTGAGTTGTGTGTTAGTAGTGGCCTGAAGCAAGTCTGTTGCCATACAACTAAAACAAGAATTGGATTTTCTCAATTATGCAATAAAAGTAACGAACAGCTTACTTACTTTAAATTATATTTCAAAAAGGGACCCAATATTCTTACTAGTTGAAAAATCAGCATTTTGTTTTAAATCTTTATTTTCTTATATGTAAAATAATATGAACAAATCTAGATGGAGTAGGTTCAGTTGTGTAGCAGCTTCTGATACGTTATTGGATTGTTGAGAAAAGAATGACATATTTTTCCTATGCAAAAATGCATCATGATTTTTCCTACAACCCAGTAGCTTTGGATATATCAGTTATATACCAGATATAGATAGATACATAGATATATATTAACTCACATGAAGAATGTTTTTTGGAAAGCCACTAGAATTTATACCTGTGGCTTGAACAGGAAGATGAAAAGGCTAAAATGGAAAGATATCACTAGGCTAAAATGGAAAGATATCACTAGTATATTTGGCATAGTGAACCCTAAATCATTCCCTCATAGACATCAGCCCTCTTTAAACTATAGACAGGGTACAGTGAGGGATGTGGTGCTCAGAGTAGAAAAGAGAAGGGCCGATTATTTCCCAAGTCATCTTGTTATACTTTCTGCCTATCTCTAAGTTCTAAGAAGCACATGACACAAGCATATGAACATACACATGCCCCAACCATTTATTTTCTACATCTCTTTTACCCCAAAGTCAGAAAATGCATGCTTTCTTGGTCAGAACTTGTACGTAAATACTTCCATAGTCTTACATATAGAGGAGCTAATGCTATAAATTACTCTACTAGAGAGGACTAGTAGATTCAGATAACACAGTACTTCCATTCAGAATATCTGAGTGAAATATCACACAAGGACGTGATAAGAAAGTTCATGGAAATGCATATTATGAATGAATAATGCATGGAATTCATTTTTTTGTAGCAAAATAACTCATCTGTAAAGTAGGAATGATATAGAACATAAATCATCGAGTTATCATAGGATTCAGACAGATGGTATGTGTAAGACACCTACCACATGGTAGCAACTCAGTAAATGACAGTATCTTCCCTCCAGGTCAGAGGTGAGATTGTGAGTAGGGTTCATTAGCAGTTGTCTTATGATAATTGAGGATGAGTGATGAAGCACTCACTTCAAGCTAATGATTTCCTGAACTGGTCTAAATTATGTGCATTGCCTATTTGCCTTTAGATAAGGTCCACAAAATGAATTAATTTCCACTTGAAATAACACAAGCAAGTCTAGTAAGGTTACGTTCTCCAGTGATTTATTTACTAAAAGGTGCTATATTGAAAGAGAAGGTCCTATCAAATATTTAAAGTGTAGGGTAGCTTTTGTTTGTTTGTTTGTTTGTTTTAATGTTTGGAGGGATTAGAATTTGTGCATTCATTGAGGAGATAGTTAAAAGTGTGTGCCGTATGCAGAGCCCTGTAGCCACAGAACCCTGTTTTCCCCTGCAAAGGATCTATCATTAGCCTGGGTGAGTTGTAGAGATGGCAAGATTTCAGCTCTCTCAGTGCACTTACTAGTTACTTTGTTTGTTTGTTTGTTTGTTTTAATGTTTGGAGGGATTAGAATTTGTGCATTCATTGAGGAGATAGTTAAAAGTGTGTGCCGTATGCAGAGCCCTGTAGCCACAGAACCCTGTTTTCCCCTGCAAAGGATCTATCATTAGCCTGGGTGAGTTGTAGAGATGGCAAGATTTCAGCTCTCTCAGTGCACTTACTAGTTACAAAACCCAGCCTCTTGATCCCCTGTCTGCTTATCTTAGCACTGTGAAGTCTGTTTCTTGGTTTGAAAGGAATAGAGAAATAACCAAACCCATCTTTGAGGAACACATTTTCTAGGAGAAAGAATTAAAATCACAAAAGAACAATTATAAATCAAATTACAGTATTATACCTCCCAAATCATATATTTAAGTGGCATAAAAACTTAGAGGAGTGGAACCATCAAAGGGAGAATAGCTAATGAGGGCATTTGAGATGATCACATTTGCAAAGTACTTTACATATTATGAAACACTTTTTCTCTCTTATTTTTAATTTTTTTAAAAATTGTTTTGAGAAGAGTGTGTTCCCCAGCTTTATTGAGGTATAGTTGACCAATAACATTGTATATATTTAAAGTGTTCATGATCCCAAATTCTGTTCACCTTTTATGGCCCCCCTGGGCTACTGGATTACAATAGTTGGGGCTGGAGCAAAGAGAAGGCTATTTCAGGCATGACCCTTGGGAAATCACTTAATGGGAACCTTCTTCTATTTAAAAACATAGTAACTCTACCCATAGTTGAGGGGAGGTGGGCTCTGGAGGTGCTAGTACCAATGTATATAGTTGTCAAGGATGGTGAGATAGAGGTGG
>NW_006209292.1:263656-265763 GCF_000334495.1 Tupaia belangeri chinensis | reverse complement strand
TTTCACATTTCTGACAGGGAAAAGTAGTGACTTTCCCCTGTGAGCTTGTGGACTAGTCTTGGTTAGAATAACCTTTAAAAAATAGCATTAGTGGTTTCATGGTGAAATGATGAGAACTCTGGACTCTGAGTCCAGTCTCAGTTGGACCTTTCTGTTGGGGTCATCTGGTAACATGATGGTTAAGGTGACTGAATCCCACCTATCTGGCCATGCGGTTCAAGTCTCAGACCCAGTGGCTTGAAAAACACACCAGGTACATGGCAAAAATCCCAAGAGGAGAATGGAGATGGGACTGTGGCATGGCCAGCCCCCCTGGGTGGTGATTTCTCTATCTTTCTATTTCTCTCGTGTGTGCATGCCACACTCTATAACATTAGCTCTTTAAACTTTGTTTACAACCTGCAATCAATAAGGGAAATCTGGTTTTCCTTTTTTTCATTACTTCAGATTAGATAATCTTAGCTGTAAAGTAAACAGGGAGAAACACATAAGATATTTTTACTTTCATCCTTTTCCTGACTCTGCCACAACTGTTCAAAATATGCCTTGGTTCATTCCCCATCGATGTATTAAAGGTCAGAATTCATTTGACATCGTCTCATATTTACAGTCTCATGTATATAGCAAATAGAAGTAGATGATTTTTAAGCCAAGAACAACCTTTCACTAAAGTAATTCAGCATTGTTCAGCACTTTAATGAAGAGCAAACCTGAGTAAAAGATTTAAAATGAAGAGAGAGTAAGATAGATTAGGGGCCCAATTTAAGAGTAACATTTTAAGAGTCTACGTAATGACATAGGGGTACTTTTCCCTGTAGAATTAAAAAGTGTTCTTTTAATTTAACCACAGCTAGCATAATATTCTGTGATCATTTTCTTTCTTTTTGAAAATTAAGGGGCTGGCAGGTGGCTCTGGACTCCCACGTGGGTGACCACAGTTCAAGTCCTGGATCTAGTGTCTTGCTTTCTCACTTTCCCTCTCTCTCCTTTTTTCTCTCTCTCTGACCAAACTGGAGAACAATAATAATAAATAAAGTTAAATAAAATAATTCTTTAAAAAATTAAGCAATGTAGTTTGGAAAAGGAAAGTTGTATTTGTATCTGTTCCTAACAAAAGGCCAGCAATGGATGTGGCTGCAAATCCTTTGTTTACACAGCATGCCATGAGCCTGAATTCATTATTTTATTTATTTACTTAGGTTTTTTTTTTTCTTTTTCTGTCATAGGGTGCATGTGCTTGACACAGAGAGGGAAAGTGACAAATCACCCCTCAGGGTGGATGGCCAGGTCACAGTCCTATCTCCCAAATTCTCTTGGGATTTTGGACACACACACACACACACACACACACACACACACACACACACACATCCTGCATGGTTTTCAAGTTGCTAGGTCCAGAACTTGAACTGCAGTTGGCTGTGTGGGAGTCCAACACCTTAATGACCATGCTATTTGCTGGTGACCCCACCTGAATTTATTATTTATATTCAAAATCTAGTTAGATATGAAATGCTCCTTAATGCTGCTCTTTAAAATTGTATGTGCTTGGGACCAGCAGTTAGCGTAATGGCTATGTCGCTGGACTCCCAGGTAGTCAACCGTGGTTCAAGTCCCGGACTCAGTGGCTTAAACTCATGCTGGGCGTGTGCCCAAGATCCCAAGAGGAGAATGGAGAAGGGATAGTGGCATGGCCATCCCCCCTGGGGTGTGATTTCTCGCTTTCTGTCTCTCTGTCTCTCTGTCGAGTGCACGTGCCCTGTATCAAAAACCTCTTGGAAAAAAAAATGTATGTGCTTATTTGTGACTTATATTCTAAATCACATATTTTCCATATATATTTGTCTACAGAGAGGCATGAAATATAAATTCACTGAAGTATTTGGAAAACATTTGCTTTCTTTTATTTGTATTCTTGTTCTTTCAGTTGGTAGACTTAAAACATAATTGCTTTGCAATGTTTTGTTGTCAAAGTTGGCATTTCGTTCAGTAAAACTCACTGTGTCCTTTGCTACTGCACTGTCCAGTAAAACTTTCTGTGATGATAGAAATGGTCTATAATCTGCTTTGTCTGCTGCAATAGCCACTAGCCATATGTATTCACTGG
>NW_006209292.1:250656-263549 GCF_000334495.1 Tupaia belangeri chinensis | reverse complement strand
TGGCTACAATAATGGACAGTGCAGTGATATCTTCACATGTTGTCTATTTTGGGTATAAAGACATTTATTATTTAGACGCCAATATGGAGGCATGAAATTGCTTTTAAAGAACAGATAAAAACCTGTTTGTCCCTTAAAATATCTGTGTCAAGCCAACCAGCCTTGAGATGAAGGATGTGCAGATATTTTGATTGAATTGATTGCTTGGCTTATTTGTTTACTTCTTTATTCAGTCAGCAAATACCCATTAAGCACCTAGTAAGTGCTCTGTATTATGCTAAGAGGTTAAAGGCATGTTCAAGAAATTCACCAGTTATAAAAGGTGGTCAGAAAGTAGTAAGACACTTTCATACAAGGCAGAAGAGAATTTAAAAAGAAGGAAGAGTTGAGGACAACTTGTAGGTCTCAGTCTTGAGTAACTGGATGGAGGGCAACATTATTCATCAGATTAGGAGACACTGGAGAAGGAGGAGGTTCAACATGAACCATGTTGAGTTGCAGTGTCTGTTAGACATCCACATTCATGTCCTGAAGGCAGTTCGATTCATGAGTCTCCAGTTGTGGGAGAAATCTTGAGATAGATAGGTGCGCATTGCCTGTAGTTGAAGCCAAGGGATACAATGTGGTCTGCAACTAAACAAACAAACAAACAAACTTAGTGGGGAGGGAAGAGGATCAATGAGTTTAAGGTCTTTAACGTTTTTCTTTGAAAGCTTTTTTTTTTTTTTAACCTCATGTATTGTTGGTTATAATACCAACATTGAAAAAAATTTAAAAATATATAGAATAGGAATCAAGCCCTTTGGTTAAAGTTGTAAACTGAACTAGGAAAACTAAATTGTCCTTACAGACCATCATATAAGCAGATGTGCTTGGTTACTTTCATGTACAAAGAAATAAATATTTTCTCTGATTATTTTGACAAAAAAAGGGAAAAATACCTACAGACTGGGTAATGTATAAAGAAAATATTTTTTACAGTTTTTACAGTACTGGAGGCTGGCAAGTCCAGTGTCAAGGGGCTGAAACTGTGAGGGACATTTTATTACATCATTCCATGGCTAGAGAGCAGAAGTGCAAGCAAGCAATCAAGGAAGAGAAATGAAATTGGGCTGAACCCATTCTTTTTACCAGTGGCCCATTACTCCCATGGGATACCCAAGATAACAGCATTAATGGATTTATGAGAGTGGGGTCTTCAGGGTACCACTCCTAATATCATCACAATGGGGATTAAGTTTCCAACACATGAATGGATGGGGAGACACATTCAAACCATAGCAGAAGGTTTCACAGACATTATCTTGTCATTGTCTTATTGCTCTGAGGTCTTATATTTTATCATATTTATTATCAGACTTCAGTTTCTCATTTTGTGGTGCGATAGGGGCTTTCCAATCTTTGGCCTCCCAAAGACTCTTGAAAACAAAATTCATTTTAATAACATTATCAGTTATGAATTTTTTTGAGGATTGAAAAACTATTCTCGATATTAAAAATAAGATTCTAATTCATTAATATTTTCTCTCTCTCAACTTCTATTTAATTGGTTACCAGTAAGCTAGTATTTAGACTTCAGTGTGCTGTGAAGCAGCATTCTTACCTTGGGCATCAAAATTCTAATTTTGATAGAAATTAATTGTTAATGAGCCAGAGAATGGAGAGTTTCTCTCATAATAGGATACAAAATTAAATTTGACCTGAAGGCATTTTTTGTAATTGCAGTTGATTTAAAAATTGAAAATAAATGTTCACTCATACACCTTTGCACTTTATAAAATCTTACTTTGTTTACCACTGTTCAAAAGAGGCATTGAGACTGCAGCAATCTTCATTATAATTAGAGTTTAAATGATTCATTTTGTAGATGTGGTGCAGAACAACTTTCTCTGTAGGCAAAGTGTCACCTCAAAGATTGATGACATTTTGTATTAAGAAAAAATTTCTTATTTAACCTTTATTTTTATTTTATGATAGGAAACATATTTAAATGATAAGTAAGACATACTCACTATCTTTCTCTTTTCACCTACTTATAGAAGTGTCCAAAGTCTAAGAAGTTGTTCTAGAATGGGAACTGTACATGCTGAAACGTATGCCACTGCTGCCTTGACTGTATGTACATTGAAAGCCATAGACTAGCAGCTTGAACTCTTATCCTTGTAATGTTGATTATTTAGTTAATGTGTGTTGCCAACACAGAAAGGCTTTAATTTTAGAAAGTGTCTCATATAGGTGTGGTGCTTGAGCAGTGTTCCACTGTTGCCATTTTGTAGACTATATTTTTTAAGTTTCTTTCTTTCTTTCCTGAGAGAGAAGGGGGGGGAGAGAGAGAGAGAGAGAAAGAAGGAGAGACTCCTGAAAGAGTCTGTCACTTAGGATCCTCCTCCTAACCTTCCATCCAGTCAGGGTCATAGGTGTGCCCATGGATACAGCTGGCACGTTCATATCAAGCTTGTATCCAAGCCTTATGCCTTCCCCAGTGATGCCCTATTACCTACATCACCACAGCTGGGCATTGTAGATATTTCTTACCGGAGCCAGTAACTGCCATGCTTAAAAATAGTCCCTGTAGCAGCTTAAAAAGGCACTGTACTCCTACATGGCCGACCATGGTTCAAGTCTGAACCTGGTGCCTTGCTTCTCACTTTCTCTCTCTCTTTCTCTGTCTGTCTTTGGTGAGTACATGTGCCCTGTAGCAGATTAAAATAATAAAAAAATAAAATCATATAAATAATTATTTAAAAAATAAAAGAAAAAGAATTGAACTAAGTTCATTTAAGCTTGCTGCATTTATATTGATGGGCAAAATCATGAAAACACAAAAAAGGACATCTTAGTCAACATCCAAGTATGTAGGTTTCTATTGAATATAGCCCAGAAAGCAGGAGCTATTAATTAAATCAATAAATGGCTATGATAAAGAACAAAAAGATGAGAACAGAGAGGTCATATCCCATCTCAATGAATACCACCCACCAGAAAACGTATCATTTTTGAAAAGTTTCCCACACATCTCACACAACATATCACTTACTTTTATTTATTTATTTATTTATTTATTTATTTATTTGAGGTTTTAGCCTTAGGATGCATGCATTCACTGGAGAGACAGAGACAGTGAGAGGGAAATAAGAAATCGCCCCCCAGGGGAATGACCATGCCACAATCCTTTCTCCTTCCTTCTCCTCCTGGGATCTCCCGCACGTGCACCCAGCATGATTTTCAAGCCACTGGGTCTGGAACTCAAATCATAGTCGGCCATATGGAAGTCCAAGAGTGTAACCACTATGCCATTTGCTGATCCCAACATACTACTTCTTTTAAGAAATATGAAACACAGTGCACTTAAACAATGAAATTGGACAGTTTCCTGAGATTGAAATGGTGAGATGGGATCCAACATAGATTCCTTGTAGAAAAACCATCACAAGGCTTTGTCTTAGGCCATTTACTCCCTCCTTGATGCTGCCAGTACATACATATTTGGCAGAGATTTTAAAAGTTTCTCTTCTAAAACAGGTAGTTCTTGAATTTCATATAAGCAATGATTCACAGATTGTTCAAAAAAGATTCAGTTGTTAAGGAAATGGAACTGGATCACTCAATAAAGAATATAACATATACAGTTTGAACCAGCAAATGGCCTAAATAAAGGTAGGTAGCTCAGCTTAGGAGAAAGAGCACTGGGTTTGACACCAGTGGTTTCTATCTTGCTCTGTTCCTAACCTGCTGTAGGACTTTGTTCTCTAGCACTGTCAGTTGATAACATTGCACTAGAAGCTCTCAGTGACTTTTTCACCTGTCTGCTACTTTAATATTTCAACTTTAATCTGCCTTGTGAACAGGCAGTAGTAATTAAACAGTCCTCAACTGGTCTTCCCTTGTTTTAAGCCTAGGTTGAATGTACCAGAATCTGGGAAAATGACCCCATCAGTGGTGGTACAGTTCTCTCACCACTGTCCTTCTTCTCTGAACCATTGTGTTTAGGTCTAATGATGAGGAATGATGCCATCTTGGCTACTACTATGACAGCAGCATCCTTCTAATACCACTGAACGACATGTTTTTTTGTTTCTTTGTTTGCCATAACCTTTCATCTGTATACTTTTTTAAATGTTTGCGCTTCTGGCATATGTATGCTGTGCTTCTCTTCTTGGGTTCGGCAACATATACTTTGTGACATCCATACTGTCTGCTCATTGTTATCTTCTAGCAGTATTTGTCAAGGGCATGTCTGTGGTGATTTTGTGTTAGGTTTTCAGTAGATTGAAGCAATGTTAGAAATTGTGATGTGAAGTGCATCAAAGTTTGTGCTTTGCATTTGTTTCCTGTTTCTGTCTCCAAAATGAAATGTTATCTTTTTCTCTTTTGAAAATGTATAGGATCAAGTTGATATTGTAAAGATTCAACAGTATGGAACACAAAAGCCTGTTCAAATAATCAGGGTAGAGTTTGATTCCTCTCATGACTCCTTGGTATCCTCCTTGGAAGCCATGCCTGAATCTCCAGGTAGGTACATTTGGGCATTTAGTAGGGACTAGCAGAAGAAAAATAGTGACCTACAGAGTAGCTACAGTTTTCAATGAAATAATATGCTATTTATAATGGTGTGAAATCACAGGAGAGAATTCCAACTTTCTTCATCTTCTGTAATTTTTAATATGATGATTTGAGAGCTTTAAAAATGAATATTTCATGGGAACCAGCAGTTAACGTAATGGCTATGTCGTTGGACTCCCACGTAGTCGACCGCGGTTTGCGTCCTGGACCCGGTGGCTTAAAACTCACGCCGGGCGCGTGTGCGTGCATGCCCAAGATCCCGAGAGGAGAATGGAGGAGAAGGGATTGCGGCGTGGCCATCCCCCCTGGGGGGTGATTTCTCGCTTTACAGTTTCCTGAGATTGAAATGGTGAGATGGGATCCAACATAGATTCCTTGTAGAAAAACCATCACAAGGCTTTGTCTTAGGCCATTTACTCCCTCCTTGATGCTGCCAGTACATACATATTTGGCAGAGATTTTAAAAGTTTCTCTTCTAAAACAGGTAGTTCTTGAATTTCATATAAGCAATGATTCACAGATTGTTCAAAAAAGATTCAGTTGTTAAGGAAATGGAACTGGATCACTCAATAAAGAATATAACATATACAGTTTGAACCAGCAAATGGCCTAAATAAAGGTAGGTAGCTCAGCTTAGGAGAAAGAGCACTGGGTTTGACACCAGTGGTTTCTATCTTGCTCTGTTCCTAACCTGCTGTAGGACTTTGTTCTCTAGCACTGTCAGTTGATAACATTGCACTAGAAGCTCTCAGTGACTTTTTCACCTGTCTGCTACTTTAATATTTCAACTTTAATCTGCCTTGTGAACAGGCAGTAGTAATTAAACAGTCCTCAACTGGTCTTCCCTTGTTTTAAGCCTAGGTTGAATGTACCAGAATCTGGGAAAATGACCCCATCAGTGGTGGTACAGTTCTCTCACCACTGTCCTTCTTCTCTGAACCATTGTGTTTAGGTCTAATGATGAGGAATGATGCCATCTTGGCTACTACTATGACAGCAGCATCCTTCTAATACCACTGAACGACATGTTTTTTTGTTTCTTTGTTTGCCATAACCTTTCATCTGTATACTTTTTTAAATGTTTGCGCTTCTGGCATATGTATGCTGTGCTTCTCTTCTTGGGTTCGGCAACATATACTTTGTGACATCCATACTGTCTGCTCATTGTTATCTTCTAGCAGTATTTGTCAAGGGCATGTCTGTGGTGATTTTGTGTTAGGTTTTCAGTAGATTGAAGCAATGTTAGAAATTGTGATGTGAAGTGCATCAAAGTTTGTGCTTTGCATTTGTTTCCTGTTTCTGTCTCCAAAATGAAATGTTATCTTTTTCTCTTTTGAAAATGTATAGGATCAAGTTGATATTGTAAAGATTCAACAGTATGGAACACAAAAGCCTGTTCAAATAATCAGGGTAGAGTTTGATTCCTCTCATGACTCCTTGGTATCCTCCTTGGAAGCCATGCCTGAATCTCCAGGTAGGTACATTTGGGCATTTAGTAGGGACTAGCAGAAGAAAAATAGTGACCTACAGAGTAGCTACAGTTTTCAATGAAATAATATGCTATTTATAATGGTGTGAAATCACAGGAGAGAATTCCAACTTTCTTCATCTTCTGTAATTTTTAATATGATGATTTGAGAGCTTTAAAAATGAATATTTCATGGGAACCAGCAGTTAACGTAATGGCTATGTCGTTGGACTCCCACGTAGTCGACCGCGGTTTGCGTCCTGGACCCGGTGGCTTAAAACTCACGCCGGGCGCGTGTGCGTGCATGCCCAAGATCCCGAGAGGAGAATGGAGGAGAAGGGATTGCGGCGTGGCCATCCCCCCTGGGGGGTGATTTCTCGCTTTCTGTCTCTCTGTCTTCCTCTGTTTGTCTGGCGAGTGCACACGCCCTATAGTGAAAACCTCTCCAAAAAAAAAAAATGCGTATAATGCGTATTTCATCACAGGTTCAAGTGCTCAAGAATGGTATCATTCTCGCTTGTTTAATTTACATCTTTGGAAGACTGGTGCCAATCAGAGTCCTTGGAAGAATAGCATCTTCTCTGTTCATACTCATGCACTTTATCCTACTATGGCACTGTAGTTGAATTCCAAAGAAACCTCGTGGTATTAAGTTTGAATGCGAGTAAAGGAAAAAAAGGATAGTCTCTCAAAAACGAGGGACATTTCTTGCATGAGTTTCGATATTGAAGACATTTCATAATTACAGTTGTGTAAGAAGCATGAAACTTAAGGAAATGGTCAATACATATAGAGGATAATGTCCTCTAATATTATAGGTAACTTATATTGTGGAATCTCCATGTGTAGAAGTAATGCTTTTATTTTCATTATTTTATTTCTTACAGTTTTTAAACAGCCTTAATACTGTGCATTTTAAAAATGCTTAGTTAACAACTCTTCTGTTATTGCTGTCAATCTCAAAGCTTTGTTTAAAAAAATCCTTTTGCTTTAAAATAATAATTGTGCACTTTCTGTCTCTTGTGCCTAGGCTTAATTTAGTTTTATCAGTTGGATGGTACCCGATTTTCAGATGCAGAACCAAACCAGTTTTATAATGAATAAACACTAATAATTAGAATGGGTTTATGTACCAGCTTATTCTTGGGGATAAGCAGAAGGAAATTCTAAAACTCTTTTTTTCTTCGTTTTCAGATGTGAACAGACTTTTAAACTAATGTTTTGAATGATTCTTGACACCTGGCACATGTCATTCTTAATAAAGTATAAAACTAGACTCTCTATTGTATGATCTCTTTGATACGGATGGTATTTTTGCTTATTCAGTCATAAAAATCTACTGTGCTTACTTCCACAGCCACATTATCCACACATAGGTTTGAATATGAATCTGAGGAACCTGAGGTGGACCCAAGGTTCAAGCAGGACCCTGTAGACCTGGAGTACCCAGTGGACCCACAGTTCTTGATTGACCCAGAAGACTTCATGGACCAGGAAGAACCACTGAAACAAGAGATCCCAGTGGTATTGGAGGACAAGGAGGACTCAGTGGGCTCAGAGAACTGGGAAAAGTTAATGAAGCAGGAGAGCCCAGTGGACTCAGAAGACACAGAGGATTCCATGGATATAGTGATCCAGAATAAGCCTGTGGATCAAGGGAGTCCAGTGGATTCAGAGGTCGTGGAGGATTCCATAGGTACTATGACCAGGGTGGAGCCAATGGAGCAAGAGGTCCCAGTAGAGTTAGAGGACATGGAGGGCTCCGTGTACTTGATAGTCCAGAAATTGCCAATAAAGCAAGAGGGTCCAGTTGACTCAGAGGACACAGAGAACCCTGTGTACACAGTGATAAATGAAGAACCAATGAGACAAGAGGGTCCAGTGAATTCAGAGGACATACAAGACTCCATATGTATGTCAATCAAGGAAGAGACAATTAAACAAGAGGATCCAGTGGATTCAGAGGACACAGAAGTCTCCATATGCTTGGTGATCAAGAAAGAGGCAATAAAGCAAGAAGGTCCACTGGATTCAGAGGATGTGAAAGATTCCATATGCATGATGATCAAGGAAGAGTCGATTAAACAAGAGGGTCCAGTGAATTCAGAGGACATACAAGACTCCATATGTATGTCAATCAAGGAAGAGACAATTAAACAAGAGGATCCAGTGGATTCAGAGGACGCGGAAGTCTCCATATGCTTGGTGATCAAGAAAGAGGCAATAAAGCAAGAAGGTCCACTGGATTCAGAGGATGTGAAAGATTCCATATGCATGATGATCAGATCAAGGAAGAGTCGACAAGACAAGAGGGTCCAGTCAGAGGACATACAAGACTCCATATGTATGTCAATCAAGGAAGAGACAATTAAACAAGAGGATCCAGTGGATTCAGAGGACGCGGAAGTCTCCATATGCACAGTGATCAAGAATGAGCCAATAAAGCAAGAGGGTCCACTACATTCAGAGGACATGAAAGATTCCACATGCATCATGATCAAGGAAGCGTCTACTAAACGAGCAGGTCCTGTGGATTCAGAGGACACAGAAGTCTCCATATTTATGGTGGTCAAGGAAAAGCCAATTAACCAAGAGGGCCCAGTGGATTCAGAGGACGTAGAAGACTCCATATGCATGGTGATCAAGGAAAAACCAGTTGAGCAAGATGGCCCAGTGTACTCAGAAGACACGGAGTATTCCGTGTACACAGTGATCCAAGAAGAGTCAATGAAACAGGGGGTCCCAGTGAACTTGGAGAACACAAAGGACTCTGTAGAAATGGTGATCCAGGATAAACCAATGACCCAGGGTGTCCCAGTGGACTCAGTAGACACAGAGGAATCTATAAACATCAAGATTCAGGATGAGCCAATGAGGCAAGAGGGCTCAATGGACTTGGAGGACACAGAGGACTGCATAGATTCAATGATCCAGGATGAGCCAATGAATTGGGGCAGCCCAGTGGACTCGGAGGAGTCTGTGGACACTGTGATTAAGCAAGAGCCGATGATGCAGGGTGTCCCAGTGGACTCAGAGAACACAGAGGATTCCAGGGAAATGGTGATCCAGCAAGATCTGATTAAGCAGGGGGTCCCAGTTGACTCGGAGGATGTAAAGGACTCTGTGGACACAGTGATCCAAAATGAGCTGATGAAACAGGGAGTCCCAGTGGACTTGGAGGACACAGAGGAGTTCATGGACACAGTGATCCAGGAAGAGTGGATGAAACTGGGTGTTCCAGTAAACTTGGAGGATATGGAGGATTCTGTAGACAGGCAAGAACCAATGAAGCAGAAGGACCCAGTGGACTCAGAGGACATGGAGAACTCCGTGGACACAGTGATCCAGGAAGAGCCAATGAAGCAGGGGAGTCCAGTGCACTTGGAGGAAACGGAGGATTCTGTGCATGTGGAGATCCAGGAGGATCCGGTGAATCGATCAGACCCAATGAATCAGTCAGACCTGGTGAATCCAGTGGTGCAGGAAGCCCTCCCTTTCTTCAGCGAGGATGCAGACCACAATGTTCAGGTATGTCTTCAAACCTTACACCACTTATTTGTCTGAATCTCTAACCTTTCAAAGCCCCACATTTCCACTCTTGTGACCAGTTTTTCTTTGCAGAGTGCATACTCATTATTATTTATAAAAAGCTATATCATTATTTTTTTAATGTTTTGTTTCGTTTTATGGGTTTTTAAAGGCAGAAAAGAACCTAGTGGGTCCTCACAACGAAAGAGGTTGAAAGTTCTGTAAATAAGACTGAACCCTTGTTCTCCTCTTAATATAGAATACCCAAGAACACTTTGAACTTAAGAGGAAGCTTGAGCCAAATATAAAGCTTAACTACCAAGAAAATGTTAAGAATGCTTAAAATGTTTTTAAGAGCCCTGCTGTTTATCACCTGTGAGAGGATGCTAACCATCTTGAGGGAGGACAACTCTCCTGACTAACCATATCAACACTCTCACCCTACAAGCTAGTTTTTATCAGTGGCATTTGTATTAGTTTAGAATATGTACTTCTGAGTGTTAGATATAGCCAAACTTTAAACATCAGCAACAATGCATAGTCCAAAGCCAAATCAAAACAGTTGTATTAACTACTCTGAGCCCTGCATTCGCAGATCTGTGCACATATTCACAGATCTGGATGATCAGCTTTTATATTAGACAGGATTATTAAAATCAGGATTAGCAGCCAAGGTAATAAGTTTATGGTCAGTTATGTGGAATTGTGTGGATTAATTACCAAACTTAACGTGAGTCACTCCATTCCTAGTGCCAATGGCACCCTCATCTAAGAAAAAGAATCAAGGGCTAGAAGGCTGTTACTGCAGTTTGGCGCCAGCAGTGGGACCTTGGCAAATTACTGTGGCTCAGTTCTTCCATATTGAAATGGTCTTTTTGCCTTTCAGGTATTTATGGACTGCTGTGACAGTTTCTGGACCTATTTAAAAGTAAATTTATGTGGAAATCCATTTTTTTTCCTATTTATGTCCTTATTATGCTAAAAAAGTTGTGGTTCCCCATTACTGTTAATGGGTTTATTTTGCCTTTTTAGTTAATTTATAATTAAACTTAAAGTATAGTTTTTGTTTAAAATTTCTAAAATAACCAACAGTGAGTGTGTATAATCTGGCTCTGGATAGCATATTAGGCTTACTCCAGGATGCCATGTGTGGATAGTTTGGAGTGTATCCAGATAGAGACCAGGATGAGGAAGGAAACATCATATAGTCAGTAGTTGAAGACAATAAAGAAGGGACAGATGGGGAGGGTCAGAGCAGCTTTATTCAAATATTGGGTCGCTGGAAAAGTCATGGTGCATTTTTGTATAGAAGAATACATCATAATATTCTGACAACCCAATAGTTCAAGGACCAGCATGCTCATGAAGTGAAAGATGTTAGAGGATCAAGCTGGGACAGAGAGCTAAAAGCAGCAGGCAGGTAGCTTTCAGATTCCTTTAAGGAGGTGATCTATAGCTTTTAGTCCTTCTTAGATAAATTAGGTCTCCTCCCTAAATAGTAAGACCTCTTCTCTTTGATGGAAAGGTTAGATCCAAGGCTTGGTAGCTCATTTTCCAGGTACAGAAGAGTCCTGCATGGAGAGAATGGATGAATGAGCAAGCCTGTAAGGTTTGTCTTTTCCAGTCCTGAGCTTAGGGGGAGAGTGTGTGTCAGCGTGTGTGTGTGCATGTTTGAAAAATTCTTCCCTTCTTACAGGAAGAGGGAGATACAGTACATAGCAAAAGAAGGACAATTGGATAATTTTCAATAGACTAAAATACACATGTGATTTTTATCCCAAATGAGAAACAAAACAACTTGCATGACTCTTCCCTTCCACTCCAGCTAGGTATTTCACATTAATCATAGGGACATTGCTAGACCATAGTGTGATCAGAGACTGCTTTATTTTTGGTCTCTAGAATGTCTGAGGTATAGGTGCCTTTCCCCTGATATTAATACTGTAAATTTTTTATGGGTTAGTACAGAGGCTGTCTCATCTTGTTTATATGCACAGTGTCCTTTACAGATAGGGTGAACAGCAACTATTTCCAGACCCTTCTGAAACCCTTGACAGAGTGTTTTCCAAGATTCCCATCTCTTTCCTCTTTCTATCAGCCAGTTAGTTGAGAAGGCCTAGGCACTTTCTTAATTTCTTTCAAATGTGTCACCTCTTTTCTGTGTCTTTGACCTTTGGGCTGTTTCAGGTCCCCGTTACTTCTGCCTTGAATATCCCCACAGCCTTCTGACTAGCTTCTCCCTTACTCCAAGCTTACTTTCTCCTGTCAGTATTTTTTATACTGCTACCAGACGTTGTGTTCTACAACATGGCTCTGAGTATGTCACTTTCCCAGTCAGATCTGTGCTGGAGAAAGCTCCTTTGAAGCAGTGTCAGGTGACTTGCCTCATTCCTTCTGCCCAGCCAGTCTAAAGCATTATTTTGCCCTCTAATGTGCTCTCTACTTTTATAAACCTGTACATTTGCTCATGTCCAGATCTGAGGCTGGTTAAAATTAGAATTCTAGGACCAAGAGGACAATATTCATGCACTTGCTATATTTGTGTATGAGAATAGTAATGGTACCTACTTTCTAGGACACTGTGAAGATCAAAACTGTGAATTTCCATACCGTGCTTAGAAGAGTACCTAGAGCAAAGGAATTGCCAGCTGATGACCTGCATTATTGTATTGCTGCCGGGGCCCTAATGGTGGATGGCCATTTGTGATCTGACCCAGAGAAGAATACTTTGTTAATGCCCTCTGACTCACTAAAGACTCTGGGCAGGTTGCTTCACATCTCAGAGCCTACTCCCTATCTTTCTTTTTAGGGAAAAAAAGCCGATTAAGTGATCTCCTTATCTATTTGTGATCTTAACAGTTTCTTCAGACTTTCTAGAGATGAATGAAATCATTCATTGTATTCTCTGCCACTCACACTGCTGAGATAAAACAATTAAGTGGGTTTGGTGAGCCCAGTGAGTCTTGTATGTAAACCTACAGTGATTCCTTCCCACAGCTATCACCGTCAATCATATCGTACATTAATGCACGTGAGATGAAACTGATGAAGAAGTTTGAACAGCTGCTAGAAGAGACTGCTCAGGGGCTTAAGGCTGACATCAGAGGCCAGGGGAATACACTGGAAATGCTGAAGGAGCAGATTCGCATGATGCAGGATGCTAAGTTTCAGGTCAGAGACCACTTCTACATTAAGTGACAAAAGAAGGAGGAGAAAGGGACCTAGATAGCTCTCAAGAAGTTAGTCAGTATGGCTATTAGTAATGACAGTTTCTTTTCTTTTTCTTTTTTTTTTTTTTTTAAAGGTTTTTTGTATAAGCCCCAATCCATCCCCA
>NW_006209292.1:249803-250528 GCF_000334495.1 Tupaia belangeri chinensis | reverse complement strand
TAAGCCATCGGGTCCAGGACGCGAACCGCGGTCGACTACGTGGGAGTCCAGCGACATAGCCATTACGCTAACTGCTGGTCCCAGTAATGACAGTTTCTGCCTACAGGGTGACTTGGGGCACAGAGAGTAATACCCAGCAGGGACTTTACAGCTTTCCCTTTTGCTCTTGACTAAAGGAGCCTGAATGGGCCCAGCCAAGCCTTGGCAGTGGCACATGTGGTTTGTGTATAGCTAAGGCTTTGTATAGGTAGGCTCAAGTGTGGGCAGTCTTTCTCCATGCCCAGCATGGCTTGTGCTTTAAGGAGAACTGTGGACCGTAAGTAAGACCATTTTAATACTATGTCCTTACAGATGCAACCAACCACATCATGCCACGCCGTCAGTCCTGAATCCCAAGATTGGGAGGTAGTGTCCCAGAAACACACTGGGCAAGTGAAGAGGTCCCTTCCACTTGTCAAGGAGGCCAAACGCTTTTGTGATTCAGCTTTACCTTACTCCCTCACATCCAGTAAGGAGCTTGAGGAGTCCTCTGCTCAGGTATGGAAAGCCTATTTTAACTGTGTAGCTGTGTCCCAGCCTGCGGGACCGTGGAACAGGTTCCTTGGGGGAGGGAATGAGAGATGGGACAAACACACGCACACACACTACCAGGTGCTGATCAAGTCGTCGTCTTCGTCTATTTCCGTTTATTCAGGAAAAATGGCGAGTTATATACAGCTGGTGGG
>NW_006209292.1:244894-249732 GCF_000334495.1 Tupaia belangeri chinensis | reverse complement strand
TTGCCTAGAAACCCAACCACTTCCGGGGAGAACGGTTGATCACATGATTTCTGAGAAACGATTTGCTCAGTGAGGAAGTAAAGCCTAATGGTTTCCAAGATGGCGGATAGCTCGAGATGGCTTCCGTATGCAGTGCTCGCCACATAGCTGAAAGGGAATTTCACTTTCATGAGGATCTGGACTGACCTGGTTCTCCTGAAGTGTAGGGACCACCAGTTGACTGCGATTCATTTTCCCAACATAGTAAAAAAAATCCTGTTAACTAGACCTGAACACACATGCTAGGCCATGCACATTACATATATACTTTGGTGCTGGATTAGTCTTACAACCAGGAACATTGTCGCAGCTAGTGCCCAACCAGACAAGTACACAGTCACACAGACTACTGTACCCAGGGGACCAGGCCAGTGTTACCTTCTGCTTCAGAGATGGAGTGGGAATGTTAAATACATTTCTAGGAGTTTCTTGTAGATACTCAAGTACACTTATCTCTTGTCTTTTGATGTGGCAGCACCTGTAGGAGCAGCAACTGCAGGGGGGCAGCCATAGCAGCATAATGTCATGGTGGGGAAGTAGACGCTGCAAACTCACCTGCAAAGCCAATCTAGCTTAGCTATGCTCTTCGGTAACTCTGCTATATTTACGCAGCCCCAGACCTCTGTTCCTGGCCAACTTACAACTGAACAACAGCCCTCTGGCAGCCATCAAAACGAAGACCTTAAGCATCAGAATGATGAGAGTGCTAGGTAAGAAGTGTGTGGAATAGTGATAAGGGCAAAGCTCATTGCTTTCTCTTCATGGCTGGACACCATGTCCAAGACTATGGATGACCTGTCTGTAGGGCACCAATAGCCCTCTAACCAATAGCAGTTTCTCAATTCATCTTTCTCTGTGGCCACTGGTCATCTTGCCTCTGCATGTGTGATGCTTGGCCAAGCATCCATAGATTGAACAGAGGAGTACCTACAAAAAAATGGACTAGATAAGGAAGCCTCAAAGCTAGGCAGTTAGCATACAGACCTTCAAGTAGCCTGGCTTTATGGCCCAAGCCCAATATTTCTGTGCAAGATGTCTCTGGAGAAGTCATGAGTGCCCATAGCTGAGAACTCTGGGACTTCCCATTTCATTCTCCAGCTTCTCTGGAATCTGGTGATCATAGTAGATCAAGTTGAAGACCCTCTATGGCATTGTAATGAACTTGAGAGAAGTGGGTGTAAAACAATGGCTAGGTTGCAAAAAATAGGCAAGAATACATAAGGGCCAAGTCCTGAGTGACAGGATGAGAACACAAACATTTCTGCTTGATAATAAAGTATTTGGTCCCAAATGTCAGAGAAGGTTCTGCTCAGCAATTAAGGGATTGCTTAGCATGAAGTTGAGTTCCAAAAAATACTTTTGAATAAATGCTAGCTCTTTAATATGAGTCTCCCAAGCTCTCTGAATTTCCTTCTGAACCTTACTTTAGACCTTGACATATGGGAGTGAGTTAGTGCAATGTTTTCAAACCAGCCTGATCATCAGAATCCACTTGAGGAGGGTGTTGAAGTGGAAAGTTAAGAGTTTGGGATGGAGCTCAGAAATCTGTGCTGGTCCTAAGACTTCCAGGCTTGGGGCTATGGAGAAACCATTTTATTTGAAGTTGGGAAAATCTGTTATTTTGAGGTAGATGAAATGATTTGCACAAGGCCACAGAGAGTACAGTCGTGGCAGAACTAGTACTACCTAAGTAATGTAAGTAAAACCAGGTAGGACAAGTGGCCATGATTTTTCTCAGTGTCTACATTTGCTTTACTTAGGTAAGTTGAGTCTTATTCAGGTCAAAGTGAGGCTATAAGTAAATGAATCCTGATGTAGCCACCAAACTTGGTGTGTCTCAAGCACTCACTGATGAACATGAGTGTGTCATGAGACATCATTTCCAGAATATCATCACTGAAACAGGTTTCTTTTCTTACAGTTTTCTTTCTGAGGAGTATCGGGGCTCTGTCATGGATCAGCCACCATTGGTGCAGAGCCCAAGTTCTGAAACGATTTTTTCTACAAGCTTTCCTCTCTCTCCAGTAAGTTATGAATCAGACTTAAGCACCTTGCAGACCCTGCGAGACCCCATACTTTGGCAACAGCTGCCGGATCCCCCAGAGCTTATCTCCTCAGTGAATACTTTGCTTCCTGACCGGATGCCCATGCTGAATGGTCAAGGTGCCTGGAACCAGGTATACTGCATTCTGCTCCTTTGCCCTCCATTCCAGGTCAGGCAAGACTCTAGGCTCCTTCTCCATAAGGCATATGCCACAGGAATATGGTGTGTGTGTGTGTGTGTGTGTGTGTGTGTGTGTGTGTGTGAAATTCAGACTTTAAAGCTTAATCAGTGTAGGGCAATTATGTGATGGTGGCACTGGATACTGAGTAAAAATGCTTCCTGCATAGTTCTTGGAAAAAGTAAGCTGCCCTAGGGGACTTTAAATGCAATCTGACTTTGGAAATTCCCTAAAAAGTATATTCCTGAGGACTGAGCTGAACCACGTAATATTTTTAATGCTGAATTCCTTGCCTGAGTCCGGGCCCTTTTCTGAACTTGTGGCCCTTTAGTTCATATGAAAAATAAACAAAGGATCTCTCTGTTGAATGGGCTTGGTAGCCATCTGCAGGGTGCCCCACTTTTGGCAGGGCAGGTCTACCTTGAGGACCATCTGCAGTGGCAACATGCCCACTATGGAGACTGGTCCACATGGAAATGACTGAGTCTGAGGCTCATGGATAGGGGTCTTGATAGTCATATCTGGCAGGGAAGCTGCATGGGGGAAAGCTGTACCCAGACCCAGGAACTTTAAGGCAACTTGGGGAAAATCCAGGTCTGTTTCTGCTGGTCTTGAAATCAAGATGCCACAGAAGGAGGGAAGAAAGCTCATTTTTCCTAGCTTCCCCTTCTACCAGCACTTTCTCACTCACGTTCCAAAGAGGCACTTGTCATCAGCTTACTGACTCAAACTAAAGGGGATCCTCCCACTGCCAAAAAAAATGGGCCCAGGAACTCTAGCAAAGGATTCCACTTTGTCCCCCTTTGTCCCAGCAGATGGAAGCCCGGGACCTTTTAGGTCTAGTGGATCTGCAGGACCCTGATCCATACCCGCCAAACCGTGAGAGCTATTTCATGACCGTGGAGGAGTCCGACTTGATTGAGCATGAGTACCAGCCATGAGATGAAGGGGGCTGGCAGACCAATGAGGCCTGCCTGGAGGGGACCTGCAAGGTGCAAAGTCCCTTGGAGTAGGGGTGGGGGATGCATACTTAATCTTTTTTTCCAGTAACTTCTGCTTATAATTGCTTGTTGAGCATAGCCTTTGTCTTAGAAGTCACCCTACAGAGGCAACCTCGGATTCCCAGTGTGTGATACAGGAAGGCCACAGAAGGGCTCTGATGTGGCTCACCTGTCTTGCCCAGCTTCACAAGTACATGTTCCACATGGGCAGGTAGACTGCAGAGAACAGTCAAGTTTGGATGCCCTTTTTCAGCTGAAAATAAAATTGCCAGAATACTTGGCAATCTAGTAAGAAACTGCTCTGTCAACTCACACAAATTCTGAGGCCTTGGTCATGATGATCAAGCCAGGCCTCTCTGAAGTTTTGTGGAACTGAAAGGGAAATGGGATTACAACTGTGGAACCCTGAAATCAGCTCAACAGTTCTTAAAAACTAAAACAAGTAGAGTTCAATAAACATTTTCTTTTACTATAACTCTGAATTTATTACTCAACTTTTAGAACCTGGAAATGATACTGACTCAGCTGACTGGTTCCAAGGTTCCAAGGGAAGGACTCGTTTTCTGGAATTGGGACCCTTGTGTGGGACCTGCTCCCCTCAGCCTCTTGTTCACATTCCAGCTCTACACATACTTACAGACACTGGTGGCTGCTGTCTTCCAACGTGGCCGTGTACCTAGACTCTCTGTGTTACTCAAGTGTGCTGAAGAGGGTAGCCGCAGCGCCCCCTAGACCCTGGAACAGTGGTCTGGGGAGCCTGTGTTCATTTATTGCCAGGAGAAAGCAAAAGCGACAATCTCCCCACCACCACCACCCCCCACCCCCAGTTCCCTGGTCTGCATTAGGCCTCACACCCATATGAGGAGCCTGATACTCATCAGGCTGCATAGTCTCTTCTGAGGTTCCATGGACCAAATGCTTGGGTCCCTCCCAGAATTATATATATGAAGCTCAAATTCCCAGGGGGATGGTATTTGGGACTAGGGTCTGTGAGAGGTGTTCAGGTTTGGAGGAGGCCATGAAGGTAGAGACCCTGTGATGAGATTAGTGTCCTACAAGAAGAAAGACCAGACAGTTGCTCTTCCACCAAATACACATGTGTACACACACCCAAACACACACACCCAGAAGGAAAGGACATGTGGGTACACAGCAGGATGGTGGCCACTTTCAAAGCAAGAGAAGAGGACTTAAGACAAAACTTACCTCACCAGTGCTTTGATCTAGGACTTTCCAGCCTCTTTCGCTATGAGAAACAAATGTCTGTTGTTGAAGTCCCAAGTCTGTGGTATTTGGTCTTGGCAGTCTGAGATGACTAAGACACATAGGTCATTGTTTTGGGATGTGACTCTTAGCAGTCACTGGGAAGAAGCAACTGACAATCCAGTTCATTATCAGAGTCCCTTACGGACACTTAGCGGTGCATCTCTGATTTTGTGTTCAGCAGATGCAGGACAGTTCCAAGAACCAGTTAGTTTGGGCTACTCAGCAGAGTTGGGAGCAAAGTTCAGGGCATTTTTGATACCCACTTTGACTTTGAACAGGCCAAGTTGGAAGTCATTGGCCTTGTGGGGGT
>NW_006209292.1:241633-244879 GCF_000334495.1 Tupaia belangeri chinensis | reverse complement strand
CTCTTTTGTTGGCGCCTGCCTCTTTCTAGAGGCCAAACTCTAGCTTGGAGGCAGAAGCTGCTGCAACTACTTCTTTCCCTCAGGTATTCAAGGGATCACTCACTATACGTCCTCTTGTCAGAGAGCACAGGCCTGCACATATCCAAAAGGAGTGTAAGGCCTGGGATGGTATATGGCTAGGGTGTGGCGGTGGCAGCCTGTGGGCATACACACTCCTTGAAGCTACACATCTGGGGGATGCTCAGGGGTTGAGCAGCAGCAGCAATTACCACAGCTCAGTCTTGTGAAAATCACTTAATTCCCGGGGCCTCAGTTTCTCCACCAGAAAAAAAAAAGGTTTGGATGAGGTAATGCCTTTCCTGCCTAGCTTTTAGGGCAGATTAGGATACACAAATGGAATGGTAGAGCCAGAAGGGCCTTAGGGAAAGGCTCAGAGAAAGCTGCTAGGTTGGCAGCATTTGGTTGGGGTTATTGTTTAAATTCAGTGTTGAGTGTGTGCCTGAGCCAGGGCTTGTCCATTCAGTGCCCATTTACTCTGATCTCACCACTGCCAGCAAGGTGGTGAACTGGAGAGTTAGCCCTACAGTTCCCTGCTTAGGTCTTACCTCAGCCCCCGAGCCACGTTGCCAGATGAGGGGAAGAGGGGAAGGCTTCTGGGACTGCTTTTTCCCAGGGATCCCCACAAGAGCAGCTCTAAGGATGACCCATCTTGGTATGGGGGTAATTACCAACACCCAAAGTCAAAAACCTGTACTCCTGTGCAGTTGTTTTGTGTATTGCTAAAGCCTAGCTTCAAATGTACACTGTTCTTGGAACCACTCACATTCCCATCCAGCCTCAAGTGCCACCCACACACATGCTATACATGTACAACTCGAGTGAGCCCACCCCACCTTCAGCCTCAGACCCTTCTTGGGTGTGGGAGAGAGCAGTATACAGCTGTTTACTGGCAACCCAAGGCCAGGCCGACTCCAGGGAAGAGTTCAGGAGGGAGAATACAAAGCTGCAGCAGGACCCCCACCCCTGGCCTCAGCCATCTGGCTCACCTTAGTGGCAGCCTCCTTTCTGGGCAGTTCTAGGGTGGCAGCAACTTGCTGCCTCATGTCCTGAGCACAGTGGACAAACACAACTAGATGGCTAGGCACCTGGCTTGTCACGCAAGGGCTGCCTGTTCCTAGTTTCCAGACCTTGCCCTGTGCCTCTTCTGAGATGGCAATATCTTCCTCCCTTGTTCCAATTGCCATGTCCATACCAGCTTTCCCCTTGATGGAATACATAGAGGCACAGAGAGGCTAGAGTGCCTCAATCTTGTGGGAACAGTGTTCCTGTGTAGGACTCAACCCAGATCTGGATAGATCCAGGAACTTCTCCCTCCCTTCACCTTCTATCTTCCCCTTCTCTCACTCCCTTCCCCTTCCCTCCATAGTAAACCCTAGGAACCAAAGGAAAGCCCCAGGCCTTGGCCTTCCTCCACCCTCAACACAGCCACCAGGGGCCTCAAGATCCAAAGTGGCACTGCGAGTCCTCACTCAAGCACTTTTCTGCCTCCAGCAATGATGTCAGCAAGGTAGCCACTAGCTGAGATAATCACCCCCTTACCATTACTCCACAATACTCTATGGTGGTTCCCTTTGGATTTGTTTACTCCAGCCAAAAGCCAAATTGGCTTCATCTATATGAGAAATCAAAGGAGTTACATTTTCACGTGTGTGTGTGTGTGTGTGTGTGTGTGTGGTGGTGGTGTTAGGTTGGAAGAACATGACAGAATTGGCCAGCTTCCACACATGGCAGAGCTTCCAGACACAGCCACTATGACCCCCACATGAGCTCATTCCCAGGTGGGCAGCACCGAGCAAGACTTGCTCCGTATGTAATAGAACATTCCATGAACAACCTTATAGCTGAATTTTCATGTATTTTCTGTGGCATCAAAAATGTATAAATGGGGACCAGCAGTTAGCGTAATGGCTATGTCGCTGGACACCCATATAGTCAACCACGGTTAGAGTTCCCGACCCGGTAGCTTAAACTCAAGCCGGGCGCGTGTGCATGTGTGCCCAAGATCCCGAGAGGAGAATGGAGGAGAAGGGATTGCAGCGTGGCCATCACCCGGGGGGTGATTTCTCGCTTTCTGACTCTCTGTCTCTCTCTGTCTGTCTGGCGAGCACACGCGCCCTATAGCAAAAACCTCTCAAAAATATATATATAAATGGGGACCAACAGTTAGTGTAATGGCTATGTCGCTGGACTCCCACGTAGTCAATGTGGTTCAAGTCCTGGACCTGGTGACTTAAAACTCATGCCGGGTGTGTGTGCATGCGTGCCCAAGATCCCGAGATGAGAATGGAGAAAGAATTGTGGCATGGCCATCCCTCCTGGGGGGTGATTTCTCTCTTTATGTCTCTCTATCTGTCTCTGTCTTTCTGGCGAGCACATATGCCCTATAGCAAAAACATCTCCAAAAAAAAAAAAGTTTAAATGTTCCGATTTCAGTGCATAAAACAAGAAGTGTTATAACAGTCCCAGCCCCGGTGCATGTGTTCCTTGACCCCCTTCGCAGCACCCAGGATAGCACCAGCTAAAGCCTGCTTCACTGTCTCGAGGGATTTTTGAAGTGTGTTTTGAAAACAATGAAAGGAAGGTAGCCTTGGAACATTCTAGGGTATGAATGTTGGTCTCTGCAAAAGTCATTGGAAAGGAAAGTTGGAGGAGAAAGGCTGGAGTGAGGTAAGAGGGCTGGCAAGCATGAGGGCTTAGAACTGCAGCTTCAGGGCAAACTGCCTCCCAGAATGTAAACGGGGAGTTGTCCACCAAGACCACAAGTCTCTAGTCTCGGAGACCACAGCAACCTCCAACTCTGTTTCTCAAAATGGGCTACACCGACCTTAAAGCAAACTCTAGTTTATAGCTAGGATCCAATTCAGTATTCCCTCAGGAATATTAAGGAATTGGGTTCTTTTACTGTCTCAGTGGGTAAGCAAGACAACATTGAATGGTTCTGCATTTCTTACCAAATAAAATCCAAGTCCTAGTCTGGCCTTGCTCTTCCTCTGCATCTGTCTCTCCTCCCTCACACATTCTGCCCCCAGACTCACTGAATCACTGGATTTGATGCAAACCCTAGACCTTTCTGCCCTCATGGCTTTGCCACTATCTCATACACTGGAATTCCCTTTCCTTCTATACATGCTTTGCCAACCTTTGCCTACTATACTGAGTCTGGCTGGGAAAGACACCCTGTTACAT
>NW_006209292.1:228611-241602 GCF_000334495.1 Tupaia belangeri chinensis | reverse complement strand
GCCTCCACCTGTGCACATGTGTCATTCCCCCCACCCCCTGCCAGACTGAGCTACAGTGGGTAGAGGTCTGGGGGTGGAAGCCCTAATAACATAGTGCCTTGGAGAGTGAGCTTTCCCCTATAAACGTTTGAAGAGCGCCTTGGTAACCTAGGCCCTTAGCAGCCACCTGGAAAGTGCTTCACAAAGAAAACTAGCTGCTTTAGGCAGGACCATCAAGTGAGAGTTCAAACTGAGTTCAGACAACTGTCCAGCAACTGGAAGAGTCAAGCAGTCCCTGTGCTCCAAAGATAGTCCCTCTGAACTCCTGAAATCCAGAAAAGCCAGCCTGTCTGTCCATCTTCTGCTTAACTCAGGTATAGCTGTTCTTAAGTTCATGAATATTAAGAACTTCATAACCCTTCTTAAGATTTCTTCCTCAAAGGGAACCAGCAGTTAGCGTAATGACTATGTCGCTGGACTCCCACGTAGTCGACCGCGGTTCGTGTCCCAGACCCGGTGGCTTCAAACTCACGCCGGGCGTGTGTGTGTGTGTGTGCCCAAGATCCTGAGAGGAGAATGGAGGAGAAGGAATTGTGCCGTGACCATCCCCCCCTGGGGGGTGATTTCTCGCTTTCTGTCTCTCTGTCTCTCTCTGTCTGGCGAGCACACGCGCCCTATAGCGAAAATCTCTCCAAAAAAAAAAAAAAAAAGATTTCTTCCTTAAAGAGGAACTTCTTGATGAGGGTCTATAGGACTTGCTGGCATGCCCCATGGTAGGGTTGCAGTTCTAGTCCCTGGATTGCCACTTTGCAATAGTATGAGATAATTTGGTGGATGAGTCACCAGGGTATAAGCTGTCAAACACTGAACACTGTGCAAGAGTTGGTGAGCATCCCTGGTGGTGGCTCTGCTTAGCCTCTGCAAATCCCTTTGTGGTGCACACAAGTTTGGACTGTTGCAGGGAGACTGAGTGGGGGTGGTGAGGGTTGACAGTGACAATTAAATGCCGAGAGGCCTGAAACTTCTGGAGCCATGAATGTTTCCTGCCCAGATGGAGGCCCTGACCTCAAAGGTCAAAGAGTAATTAACTACATAGTGACCTTGTTGATGAAACAAAACCCACAACCCTGCAAAATCGAAACATGTCAAATGCAGAGAGGCAAAGGTCAACAGAGAGGACAGACAAATTGCAATATTTAGAACAGAGTGTTCAAGTGTTTGTGAGTTCTAGCCTGTGGGGAAGGTAGATGGGAGAGGGGCTGGAAGTTGAGCTAAGTGGGAGTGGGGTGTGACCAGCAGACAAACAGGCTCAGGTCTCTGGCTAACAGCCAGGCACATGGGGTGATTTACACCCGAACCCTGGAGCATGTGGTCTGTGAGGAAAGCTGGCCTTTGACTGCCTACAGAAAGGGGTGTCTGTAGACAGTAAGGGATCCAAGACCAGGGTGGGGCCAACCAGTGTAGTGTTGCTCTTTTGTTCTATTTCCCTCACCAGCCAGCGGGCTGTATCTACCAGTTTCTACCTGACATGTGGTGCCAGGAAGGCAAGACATTGAGCTTTTAAGTTTCTACCTGCTACCCACCTGCTGAAAAGTCCTGGGAAAGTCACTTGACATCTCCTCAACTCTGTTGACTCACTGGAACATAGGGGCAAAGACATGATGCTTGTTTGGGAGTGCAGGTTAGAACCAAGAGCCCTTTTTGGATTAAAGAACCAATGACTGACTCAGAGCAAAAATGGTAGTGTGTATCCCTGCCATTTTGAGCCCATTGCCCTCCTCCTTAGCTCTGAAGAAGACATACAGGGGGTGCCTAGTCCCTAACAGGATGAATGTACTCACCACGGAGATCACTGCCATCTGGCTGTATTCATGTTTCCCTCTCCTCACTTCGGTTGGGTCCTCTCTCCCAGTCCTTTCTCAGGGACAAGCACCTCCATCTTCTGTCAACCAGACTGATATTGACATCTGCCTGATTATTCCATTTTCCCTGCCTATCACTTTGGATATAATTGTCTGTTTCTTTCACTGGCACACGGGAAGGGGCAAGAACATATGAGTCAAAGAAGGAGACAATAAATAGACGGATGCCTATAGAATCTACATTGTCTTATGTTTTCAGGCCTAGGAATCAGGAAAATCTGTTGATCAATAATGGGCTCTCCATCAGAGCCTTCTTAAGCCCCTCCAAAAGCACAAAGCCTCTTAACTCTAGGAGAATGCAGGGTTAGAACCAGCCTATGAAGCTATACCATGGTACTAGCCTCAAAGAAGATGTTTGATGTCTCCTCAGGGACAGAACATAGGCTGGCCTTCCTGGCAGCAGTACCTTAGGGGGCCCAAGAATACTCAGTTTGTTTCCTATGGCTACTTAGCGCTGGGGCATGGCCCAGAGCTCAGACATGGACCAGGAGCACAGGACAGGGCCAAATATGGGGAGGTTCCTTTATCTTGTTTTAGGGATCATGGTTTCTTCTGTACTTGTCCCACACACCCATCAGAAGCTATTTGGTGGTATCTACAGTGGGCTCTAGCTCAGGTAAGCAGCATCTTGTACTTGGAAGCCCTGGGGAAACTCACAATAGGCAGAAGGGTCATTAGAGCTTGGAATGGACAGCCCCCAAATTCCAGTAGGGGGTGCAGTTGGACTCATTTCTTGTCACCTCTTGCCCCCTGGTGCATGGTTGTAGCATTACAGCTCTCCAGTGACCTCCTTTGCGACCAATTAATTCAGTTAACGTTTCCTGACTACCTACTCTGGGCCAAGCCTTAAGCTAGATAGAATTCTCAAAATTTTAGTCCAGCCCTTGGTCAGTTCCCTGATGAATTTCCCTTCTCTAGTCTTCTCAAATACTCCTAGATCCATGACCCATCGTATAATCACTTTCTCCTTTGCCTCTGTCACAATTGACCTGCAACTCTCTAACTTTGGATGAATCCGACTATCTGCACTCTGTGCACCTGCACTTAAGCATGTCCATGTGGCTAGAGACAATCATGCAAGCTGGCAGGTTGTGTGAACCCAGAGGTGCACAATCTCCACCCTTACCAAGGCACACCTCACTGCTAAGAAAGACTTCTGCATTTCGTGCCTTTCTAGTCGTATTCTTGGAATAGGCATTTTCTTTCTTCTCAAACTCCCCATGTCTTCTTACTTCCCTCCTGTTTGTCTCATCATACTCAATTTCGAAACTAGAGAATATGAAATCATGCCCACACCAAGCCTTCCTCTGAATTCAACCTTTCCTCTTTTCCACAAGCTAAAATAGTAGAGTTATTTCTTTTTCTTTCTGAGGCTAATGTCTTCATCTATGTTCTGATTCTCATCTCATCTTATTTTCCTCTTCCTTTCTCCTTTCCTGCTTAATTGAATTCCTCCGTTTTACTTGACAACCACCATCACCATGCAAATATGTTTTAATATTTCCCATTTTTATTTAAATTTTAAAAAGAACTTTGCAGTGAGTGCACGTGCTTGCTCATAGATGGAGAGGGACAGGGGAATGAAAAAGAGCCCCCACGGGGTATAGTCATGCTGAAATCCCTTCTACTCCATCTCTCCTTCCTTTGAGAATTTTGGGAACACATGAACAACACCTGGAATGTTTCTCAACATTCAGCACTGGGTACAGGACTTGAACCACACAGTTCCCAATGTGGGATCCAGCTGCCTTGACCACCATGCCACAGACTGGCCCTATGTTTTCCATCTGTAAAGAAATCATTCCTTGGGACCAGCAGTTGGTGTAATGGCTATGTCGCTGGACTCCCATGTAGTCAACCGTGGTTTGAGTCCCAGACCCAGTGGTTTAAACTCACACTGGGCACATGTGCGTGCGTGCTCAAGATCCCGAGAAGAGAATAGAGAAGGGATTGTGGCGTGGCCATCCCTCCTGGGGGGGAGGGGCATTTCTCACTTTCTATCTCTCTGTCTCTCTCTGTCTCTCTGGCAAGTGCATGTGCCCTATAGCAAAAACCTCTCTAAATAAATAAATAAATAAATAAATAATAAAAAAAGAAAAAAGAAAGAAATCATTCCTTGACTTCCATATCCCTTTCCAGCAAGTACATTTCCCTGCTCCCTTTCAAAGCCCTTGTCTGCATAGATTGTGCCCATTCTCACTCTTTTTTTACCTCCCTTCATGTCATAGATGATCTCATCCAGCTCCATAGCTCTAAATCACACATGTGTACACACACACACACACACACACACACAGCAGTTTTTACTGAACCCAAACTCATATGTAACTGTGTACACTATACCCTAAAACTTAAATATCTAATTGACATTTCAAACTAAATATGCCTCAAACAAAACTTTTGAAATCCCACAAACCTGCTCCTTCATAATCTTTCCTCATTCAGTACATGTAACCATTATCTCCCTAGTCCCCTAAGCCACACACTTGGGCGTTATGGGTTGAATCGTGTCCTTCAAACATTCATATAGTGAAGTCCGAACTCCAAAATATTATCATAGAAATAGAGTTTTTGTGGACTTATTTACTTAAAATGAGGTCCTAATTAATTGGGGGGAGGGCTAATACAATGTGCTTGGTGTTCTTCTGAAAAGGAAATTTGGGGATAGAGACATGCACACACAGGGAGAATGCCATGTGATAACAAATGCAGAGACCTGGCTGATGCTTCTACATCAAAGAATACCAAAGATTGCCAACAAATCATCAGATCTAGGAAAGAGGACCAGAACTGATTCTCCCTCATGTCCTCAGAGGAAAACAACCCTGCTAATGACTTGGTCTCAGACTTCTAGTCTTCAGAACTGGGAGACAATACATTTTTCTTGTTCAAGCCACTGTTGTGGACTAAATTGTTTATCTCTCACCCCCAATCATTGGTCAAAGCCCTAAGTCCCAATGTGACTATATTTGGAGATAGAACCTTTAGGGAGATAATTAAGATTAATAAGGGAGGGACCCTAATCCAGTAGAACTGTTGTCATTTTAAAAAGAGAAAGACACCAAGTCTGTCCCTCACTCACCACACACACACACACACACACACACACACACACACATGAAAGAAAGGCCATGCGATAAGGTGGTTGTCTGCAAACAAGGAAGAGAGCCTTCACCAGAAACCAAAATTGGCAGGCAACTTGACCACAGAATTCCTGCCACCAGAAGTGTGAGAAAACAGTCAGTTGTATAGGTCACCCAGTCTGTGGTATCTCGTTAAGACAGTCTGAGCTGACTAATACAGCCACAGTTTGTGGCACTTCGTTAGGTGGCCCTAGCAAACTAATATGCCTGAGATTGGGCCAGCCCATGGCTTGGTAGTTATGTGAACTGGATCCCACATGGCCAAAACTTGTTGGGCATGTGTGCATGCATACATGCCCAAAATCTCGGAAGGAGGGAGAGGCAGAATAGAGATTACAACATGGCTGTTCCCCATGGTGGGTGATTTTTACTTTTTTTTTCCCTTTCTCTCTCCACACACCATTGGGTAACCTTTAAAAATAAAATAAAATAGAATCTAATGTGCCTAGGATTATTCTTAACTACTTTCTTTTCCTCAGCTACTAATATCCAATCAGTGTCTTCATCTCATTTTTGTCCTTGTTGGATCTGCCTCTGAGATCTATCTGGAACCCATTTACTATTCATCCAGAGCTTTTACCACCACTTAGAAAACAAGACAATTGACCAAGACATGTTTTTAGCAAGGCAGATGTATGCAGATAATTTGACAACACCCAGCATCATTCCCACAAAGCAGCAATAACCAGTTAAAAGCTGTAATGGGAAAAACAATCTCACTCATAACTAACAAATGGATAAAGCTATATGTCTAATATTAAAAATTGTGGAGGACTTATAAAAAGAAAACTTTTTTTGAGGAACATCAAACAAGATTTAGGAAAAATATGAAGTGATACCAAGAGCTTGATTGAAAAGATTTATGTTGTGAAAAGATTAGTTTTTCCCCAAATTTAACGCATATATTTAATACAATTCCAACTGAGATAGTAATGGCATCTTTTTGCTTTTGTGATTTTAAAAAATTGCCAAAGGGCACAAGAGGTTGCCTGAGAGAGACAAGAAGAGAGAAAAACGGAGAGGGGGAAAGCATGCCCCAGTGGGGTGTGGTCATGCCACAATCATTTTTCCTTCCTTTGTTCAACCTATTGGGATTTAGGTCACTTATGCACACCTACCAGGCATGTTTTTTAAGCTACTGGGGCCGAAATTCAGACCATGGTCTGTCATGTGAGATCCAGCTCCCTCAATCAATAGGCTAAAGAGCTTGTTCTTTGTAATTTTATGAAACTCATCTAGAGGTCAGGTAGAAGAGTAAGTAAGTGATAATGAACAAGACATTTTTTGAGGGAAGAAGCTGAAATGATTGTGGGAACAGAGTGTAGAAGTGCTTGATCCACTGGATGTTACAGGTATGTTAATTTGGCTTCCAGTGTTATGGGTAGAAGAAGAGACAGGCTACATCAGTGGACAAGAGCAAGAGGTGGAACTGGAGCTTCAGTCAGTGTGGAAGAAGTGTGTCTCTAGAGACAAATGTGGAGGGTAGCTCTCTAGTCAGTAGGAGGGGAGGAGATTCTCAAAGACTGAAGAAATATTAATTGTCTCTATCAAAGAAATACTGAGAGGTGGTGGTTAATAGATATTACAAGAACCCTAAATGCCCTAAATGACCCCTTCTCTCCAATACTGGAAAACCAATGATGATGGTAGTGTTAAAAGGCAGGGAAAACAGATAAAACAATTAGAAAAAATATAGTTAAGCTCGAGCTTAAGTCATAAACCAAATCTAATTATAGACACATTAAAAGTTTACATGTTAACTATTGAAAACACAAAAAATGTAAAGTGAACATAACAAATATTTTTAAAAATTGGAAGTATAGAAGGCCTTTTCAAGCATGAAAGCAAAGGGAGAAAATTGTTGCATGCCCAAGATGTGTATACAAGGAGGGACATAATGGTGTTGCTTACAACAGCAAAAAATAAGAAAACGAAACAGGAAAGAATTAGGAAATAGGTTAAAAAAAAGAAAAAAATTACTTCCTCAACCATACTCTGCTGTGCATTGACATGGAGGGATATCCATTAGATCACAAGGTATCCTTATGGGAAAAAAAGAGCAACTCATAATCCATGTGTGTGTGTGTGTTTATGTGTACATGCACACAGGCCCATGTGTGCAAAGTATGTGTGTGGAAGAAAACATAGAGAGGGATAGGTATGAAAGTACTGCAGTGGTGAGTCTCACCAGATCATGGGATGATGGGTGACTTTCATCTTTCTAGTTTATATATTTATGTTTTGCTTGAATCTTTTTATAATGTGCACTTTATGGTTGATAATTAGAAGAAAACCAAGGAAATTTTTTTAAAAAGTCTTCATAGCATATGAACTAAATGTTGTAAAATTGAATTTATAGAGGAAAAACCAAAAGTGGGACCAGCAGATGGCATAATGGTTATGTTGCTGGACTCCCATGTAGTTGACTGCAGTTCAAGTACTGGACCTGGAGACTTAAGACCCATACCAGGTGCTTGTGCATGCATGCCCAAAATCCCAAGAAGAAAATGGAGGAGAAAGGATTGTGGCATGGCCACCCCCTTTTTTTCCCCCCCCGCAGGAGTGATTTCTTGCTTTCTGTCTCTCTGTCTCTGTCTCTCTGGCAAGTGCAAGCGCCCTATAAAAAATCTCTCTCTTATAAAACAACCAAAAACAAAAAAACCCTGCAACATACAAAAATTTTACTAGTGGTTTCCTCTGACTGAGGCGGGGTGTGGGGTTGTAAGTGGTTATTTCCAAAGGCACCACAATGGGAGCATATTATTTTTAGAATCAGAACAGAAGAAAATATTGACTGTTCCTGGGCAATGTGGTGAGAAAAAGATGAGAAAGGCCAGAAAGAGTTGAGGCTGCTTGAGCTGACAATCTGTAGAGAGGCAGATGCAGATCACAAGGAAATGAGGATGAATCTGAAAATGTCAAAGAGCCTCAAGTGCTCTGAAGGAAGAAAGTAGGCACTGGGATATAACATAAGCAGGGAGGAAATTTTGTCTGCACAGTGTGTCCCAAAAGACTTGGCTGAAGATGTGACAGAGCAAATATCTAAAAGAGAATCACAAGTCAGTCATGGACAAATCTGGAGGAGAGGTGGAGTCATCTGAGCTCATCTCCTAGTGCTCTTCCACCATGACATTGGCTCTAGCCACAGCAAGCACCTGTTAGCGCACTGTGTCCACAGGATAATGCTGAACCAACTGGATTGGACAATGGGCAATACTGGCAATGGGAGCTCCTTTGCCAGGAAGCCAATTTTGCACTGCAGCAAATCGATCAGTTTGCAAGCTGACAGCTATATCCTAAGGTAAGGAGGGAAGTGTCTCAGTTTGTGTGGGCTGCTATAACAAAGTACCTTAAACTGGGTAATTTATAAACAGAAATGTATTGCTCCCAGAACTAGTGGCTGGGGAGCCCAAAACCAAGGCATCAGCAGTTTGAATGCCTGGTGAAGGATTTCTACTTTGCAGATGGAGACTTTTTGCTGTGTCCTCATATGGCAGAAAGGGAAACAGGGTCCCTCGGGCCTTTTTTTATAAGGGCTACCAGGGCACTGATCCCATTTGTGAGGGTTCTGCCCTCATGATCAGTGTTAAGGCACTGGACTCCCACATGACTGACCACAGTTTGAGTCCTGGATCCAGTGACTTGAAACTCATGCTGAGTGCATGTGTGTGCATGCCCAAAATCCCAGGAGGAGAACAGAGGAGAAGGGATTATAGCATGACTATCTGCCCTGGGGGGTGATTTCTCACTTACCTTTTTCTCTGTCTCTCCAGCGAGTACATGCACCCTTTTGGCAAAATACAAAAAAAAAAAAAAAAAGCCCTGTCTTTTAAAGCTATCACATTGGGGGTCTGGTTCAACACATGAAATTGCAGGATCATAGGGGAGGGTACAAACATTTGGACCATAGCAGGGGCTAGATGGAAAGTCCTCTCTCTCACAAGAACCAGGGAAGTGGATAAGAAATTGCCACATGGCAGCCTCACATAATATAGTAGGAGGAGTAAGAAAGGGTTTTATGACAGCTCCCCATAAGACTACCTACTTTCTGATGTTCCCAGAAAGTCACAGGGTGTTCCACCGAGACTTGAGTCAGACTGTGGTTATGCCTTATCTCTGTGGCCTCGGCAGAACTATGCAGGTCAGCAGTATGCCATAGTGAAACTCTTCTCTTGCACTCCTTATGCCTCAAAACATGCCAAACACACTTCTGCTTCTGGGTCTTTATACTTTTTAAATAAATTTTTTAAATGATTTTTTTATACATTCAGTCACATTGTTTAGCTTATGAAGTGAACGTTTCAATATGTGAACATTTCTCCCCAGTCCAGTTGATCAAAATATCATCAACAGATAACACCACACCTCCCTGTCCCATCAATGCTCTGCCTCTGTTTATTGGGGCACTATTCACAATTGCTAAGACATGGAATCACCCCAAATGCCCCCAAACAGATGAATGGACTGAAAAACTGTGGCACATATACTCTATGGAATACTATTCAGCCATAAAAAAACCCTGGGCCTTTATACTTGTTGGCCCCATTTTTCTGGAATATTTCCCTTCCAGTTAGCTACACATCTACCCCTCGTTATCTCTTTTAAATGCCGCTCAAATGTTACTTGTCAGTGAGTCTTCCCCTAACCAGCCCATTTAAAACTGCAGTGTCTTGCTCCCCTGCCATTCCCATGCCCCTTTCTGTTTTCTTCTTCTACATAAGCCTCATCACCACCTCAGATGCTGCAACAGTTCAGTGATTCTAAGAAGTATATACCTTTTCACACTTAATTCACATTGGGGTTTAATTTCAGTCTCTTGTACCAGGGAGAGTCTCTTAATGCACCTGCAGGCTGGGCACCAACATTTGAGAAGAGACTCCCAGGGCCATGGGGAACCACAGGGCCCCATGTGGGTGTGTAGGTGGGATAATAGGAAAGTTACTCATGGGTTGTACAATGGTTGCCCAGCCCTGATTTGGTTTGACATTCCCTAAGCAGTTCACTTGAGGGTTCAGAGGCATTTTTAAAAATAAATTGTTGGAGCCAGCAGGTGGCATGGAGGCTAAGGCATTTGGATCCCACATGGCTGACTGCCCAGTTTAAGTCCCATACCTGGCAGCTTGGGCAATGGGTGCATGTACATGTGTGCCCAAATTCCAGAGAGGAGAAAGAAGGAGAAAGGATTGTGGTGCGGCCATCCCCCCTGGAGTGTGTTTTCTGACTTTCTCTCTCCAGTAAGTGTACACACCCTATAGAAAAACTGAAAAATAAAAAATAAAATTAATGAATTAAAACCAAAATCTTTACAGAAAAGCTGCCTTCACAACACTCCTGATGGCATGGAGGATGATGCTATGTAGGACACAAAGACAGCCACCAATCTGGGTCACAAAGTGACTCATGAGAGTTGGACTCACAATGTGAGAAGGTTTACTTCAACCAATGTATTCTGCTTATGTTTTCCCTTTTATGTAAGCACCAGAGAGATCTATGATTTTTTAAAAAAATCAATGCATGATTAAGTCAAACGATTCTTTCAGTAAGCATAAAAGAAAAATTCTATGTGCTAAGAAAGCACTGTATGATGGTATAACTGGAAGCACAGGTCACTTGGTAGGTCATCCAGTTGGTGCCACCTTAGACCAAATAGAGTGTGACTTCCCTGGTGCATACTCACTAGCATATTGTCTGTTTTCCAGAGCTGTGGCATCTATGAAGACTATGTTTGTGATCTGCTTGGTTCCTTGCTGTACTTTCAGCACCTGGAACATGCCTATGCAGGGCGAGTGTTCAGAAAGTGTGTTAGTCACCTTGAACAAAGAGAATTTCAGGCAGAGAGAGCAGCTAGTGCAAACACCCGAGAGAGACATGCCTGTGATGCCAGTGGAGTAGCAAGGGGGCCACTGTGGTTTGAGCAGAGTGACAGAATATGTTTGTCATTTGACCTCTCAGCATTGTCTCCTCTAATGTGTCCATTCTCTATGTGTCTTGCCCAGAGACTGGTGAGCTCTGATGCTTAACGAACATTCCAGGCAAGGCAGTGGCTCCAGAACCTCAATTCCTTCTGAAAAATGACATGATTTCCCATCCCTATCCCATTAATCACAAGAGTTAGAGGCAGAGTGTACTTGTATTTGGACTTGAGTTTGGAGCCCCCAAGCATGGTTGATGTTACTTGTATGGTATGGCATCCAAATAGGTCTGGTATAGTAAAGGGATATGTTCATCGCAGGTAGAGGTGGTAGCTACAGTGTCCACAGTGTCCAGGAGGTGGCAGTAGTGAAAATAAAATGCACCAGGGCAGAGGCAGCGTGGGAGTTTGTCTACTTAAGCATAGTTTCCTAGCTTCGAGTGCATGTGTAAGTTGAGACAGAGGGTGTGTTTGTGTGTAGGGGGGGGTGGGGGACAGGAAAGTCACAGATGGGTTATATAATGGTTTCTTAGCCCTGTCTTGGTTCCTCAGCCTTAAGCCAAGCCTGCTCTGCCCAGGTAACCCTGGTCAAACCTCTCAGGAGCTCAGTCCCAGGACTTCCAGGGTTTCCAAAGACTTGACTCCCCCAAATCTGAGATCAAGCTGCTTCTCTTACAGCCCATGGCCTATAGGAGGCCTCTGCTGTGGTCAGTGCATGTGTGTGTGTGTGTGTGTGTGTGTGTGTGTGAGAGAGAGAGAGAGAGAGAGAGAGAGAGAGAGATATTTCTCGATTAGAAAGCGAAGACTAGGCTACCATTTCTGAAAGTCCCTAAGTCCAAGGCACTGGGCATGCTGCATGTTGGGTCATCATGCAGAATTATGGCTCCACCTCAGACCTACTAACTCACAGAATGTACATGAATGTAGGTGAAGACATGAGAATTGCTATGATTAAAAAGCATCCCAGACAATTCCTGTGCATCATAATCTTTGAGAAATTCTCATCTAGAAGTTCTTCTAATTCTGGGCAGAGAAGGTGGCCAAAGGGCAGTGATTGCCCAGCAAATGAGAAGAAATGCCAGTGCCGGAGCAAATGTGTAGCTTGGAAGGAAATTCTGTTCCTGAGGAAATCTCTCTTCTTCAGGAAGAACTAGTCTCCAACCTGGGCATTTCACCAGCTGTCCCTAATGGGGATGGATAGTATGTGACCAGGGACTCAGTGATGGGGTGAGATTTGGATGGCATGTGATCAAGGACTACATGATGTGGTGAGATTTGGATTGACAGGTTGAGAAGTTGCAAGGTGAGCTGAGGGGCAGGAAGAGGGCAATTTAATTGGTGGAGAAATAGGGGCAAGGCGAGAGGCATGAGTTGAGTATGGTCTGAGCAGGGATATGAGTACTGGGATGGGGCTCAAAAGTGGACCAAAGGGCCAGAGAGGTCAGGGTCTGGGAGAAGGTAAGGGTCTTGGCAGGGCTCTGTCTAGGAGGGCTGGAGTGCGGAGCCTCTTAAAGGCTCTAAACAGCATGAGTCTTAGGAGGAGATGAAGCGTGGTGCTGAAGCCTGGCCAAGGGTTGCCAGTAGATGAGAATTGGGATGGTGCAGAGGACTGGCCTGGGGTCAGGGCCTGAAAGAGGTAAGGTCAGTGCCGGGAGAGAGCAAGTAAGGCTGTGTGTTGTGAGCATGAGCTGGTCTGGGGTGAGAATCCCACAGTCTGGGAGACTCCAGGAGAGGGTTAGTGTGCCCTGGCACACCATGCCCCATCCCTGCCCCCATAGGTGTCCTCCAAGTTTTCTGGCTTATCATCTCTCTCCTCCAGCCAGAATTGAAGCAGGACAGAAACTTAGTCTGTTTGATTCGCATGTCCCTAACACCTGACATAGTGCCTTACACATAGTAGGTGCTCAGTTATAAACTCAGGGACTTCCAAATCCTGGCTATCGCAAATAGTGCTACAATGAACACAGACCACTCCTCCCATCATGCAGATATCAAAATCCACAGTTGCTTAAGTCCCTTACATAAAATTGTGTAGT
>NW_006209292.1:223172-228596 GCF_000334495.1 Tupaia belangeri chinensis | reverse complement strand
TGCCCAAAGACGGGTGAGCTCTGATGCTTAACGAACATTCCAGGCAAGGCAGTGGCTCCAGAACCTCAATTCCTTCTGAAAATTGACATGATTTCCCATCCCTATCCCATTAATCACAAGAGTTAGAGGCAGAGTGTACTTGTATTTGGACTTGAGTTTGGAGCCCCCAAGCATGGTTGATGTTACTTGTATGGTATGGCATCCAAATAGGTCTGGTATAGTAAAGGGATATGTTCATCGCAGGTAGAGGTGGTAGCTACAGTGTCCACAGTGTCCAGGAGGTGGCAGTAGTGAAAATAAAATGCACCAGGGCAGAGGCAGCGTGGGAGTTTGTCTACTTAAGCATAGTTTCCTAGCTTCGAGTGCATGTGTAAGTTGAGACAGAGGGTGTGTTTGTGTGTAGGGGGGGGTGGGGGACAGGAAAGTCACAGATGGGTTATATAATGGTTTCTTAGCCCTGTCTTGGTTCCTCAGCCTTAAGCCAAGCCTGCTCTGCCCAGGTAACCCTGGTCAAACCTCTCAGGAGCTCAGTCCCAGGACTTCCAGGGTTTCCAAAGACTTGACTCCCCCAAATCTGAGATCAAGCTGCTTCTCTTACAGCCCATGGCCTATAGGAGGCCTCTGCTGTGGTCAGTGCATGTGTGTGTGTGTGTGTGTGTGTGTGTGTGTGAGAGAGAGAGAGAGAGAGAGAGAAAGAGAGATATTTCTCGATTAGAAAGCGAAGACTAGGCTACCATTTCTGAAAGTCCCTAAGTCCAAGGCACTGGGCATGCTGCATGTTGGGTCATCATGCAGAATTATGGCTCCACCTCAGACCTACTAACTCACAGAATGTACATGAATGTAGGTGAAGACATGAGAATTGCTATGATTAAAAAGCATCCCAGACAATTCCTGTGCATCATAATCTTTGAGAAATTCTCATCTAGAAGTTCTTCTAATTCTGGGCAGAGAAGGTGGCCAAAGGGCAGTGATTGCCCAGCAAATGAGAAGAAATGCCAGTGCCGGAGCAAATGTGTAGCTTGGAAGGAAATTCTGTTCCTGAGGAAATCTCTCTTCTTCAGGAAGAACTAGTCTCCAACCTGGGCATTTCACCAGCTGTCCCTAATGGGGATGGATAGTATGTGACCAGGGACTCAGTGATGGGGTGAGATTTGGATGGCATGTGATCAAGGACTACATGATGTGGTGAGATTTGGATTGACAGGTTGAGAAGTTGCAAGGTGAGCTGAGGGGCAGGAAGAGGGCAATTTAATTGGTGGAGAAATAGGGGCAAGGCGAGAGGCATGAGTTGAGTATGGTCTGAGCAGGGATATGAGTACTGGGATGGGGCTCAAAAGTGGACCAAAGGGCCAGAGAGGTCAGGGTCTGGGAGAAGGTAAGGGTCTTGGCAGGGCTCTGTCTAGGAGGGCTGGAGTGCGGAGCCTCTTAAAGGCTCTAAACAGCATGAGTCTTAGGAGGAGATGAAGCGTGGTGCTGAAGCCTGGCCAAGGGTTGCCAGTAGATGAGAATTGGGATGGTGCAGAGGACTGGCCTGGGGTCAGGGCCTGAAAGAGGTAAGGTCAGTGCCGGGAGAGAGCAAGTAAGGCTGTGTGTTGTGAGCATGAGCTGGTCTGGGGTGAGAATCCCACAGTCTGGGAGACTCCAGGAGAGGGTTAGTGTGCCCTGGCACACCATGCCCCATCCCTGCCCCCATAGGTGTCCTCCAAGTTTTCTGGCTTATCATCTCTCTCCTCCAGCCAGAATTGAAGCAGGACAGAAACTTAGTCTGTTTGATTCGCATGTCCCTAACACCTGACATAGTGCCTTACACATAGTAGGTGCTCAGTTATAAACTCAGGGACTTCCAAATCCTGGCTATCGCAAATAGTGCTACAATGAACACAGACCACTCCTCCCATCATGCAGATATCAAAATCCACAGTTGCTTAAGTCCCTTACATAAAATTGTGTAGTGTTTGCATATAACCCAATGCATATCCTTGGAATCATCCCTAGATGAGTTATGATACCTAATGCAATGTAAATGCTCTGTAAATAGTGTTTATACTATATTGTTTATGTGTGCTTTTATTTGTGTATTGTTATTTTTATTGGCCTTTTTTTCTCATATATTTTCAATTCACAATTGGTTGAATCTGTGAATGTGGAAGCTCAGGTACAGAGGGCCAACTGTCTATGCAGAAGTGAGATTTCTGGATATTATGGTAGTTCTACTTTTTTTTGTAGAGGATTTTGCCTTAGGGCACATATACTTGTGAGAGAGAGAGAGAGTGAGAAATAACCCCCTGGAGGGATGGCCATACTCCAGTCCTTTGTCCTCCATTGTCCTCTCAGAATCTTGGGCATGTATGCACACATGCCTGGTGAATTTCAAGTCACCAGGTGTCTGGGACTCAAACTGCGGTCGGCCATGTGAGAGTCCAGCGACATAATCTCCATGCCATCTGCTGGCTCTGGTAGTTCTACTTCTGTTTGAGAGCACTCCATGCTCTTTTCTATTGTGGTTGTTCTCATTTATATTCCCACAATGGTGTGCAAGTGTTCCCTTTTTGCCACATCATTGTCACACACTTGTCAGAAATATATGGTATATATGTATCTATATATATACACACACACACACACACACACACACACACACACACACACACACAATGGGATACTACTCATCCAAAAAAAAGAAAAAAAAAAACATCAGGAAATCCTGTCATTTGCAGCAACCCACCACATCAGCCTGAAGAACATTATGGAAAGTGAAAGAAGCCAGGCACACAGAGAAAAAAATACTGCATATTCTTATTTATCAATATATGTTGTTTCTAAAACTGTTCATCTTAGAGAACTAGAGAGCAGAAGAATGGTTACCAGAGGTTGGCGAGGGTAGCATTTGCATTTAACTGGGAGTTATTGCATATAGCCAAGAGGCAGAGCTAGGGAGAGGTCAGTTAACAGGTACACATTACAGTTACCTAAGAATAAGTTCTAGTGTTCTATAATGCAGTAGGGTGCCTGCAATTAACAGTAACTTATTGTGTATCTCAAATTAGCTACAGGAGAGGACATTGGTAAATGCATGAGGTGAAGGATGTGCTAATTACTTTGGATCATTATACATTGTATACATATGTCAAAATATCACTCAGTATCTCATAATATGTAAAGTTAATGTGTGTCAATTAAAAATAAAAAATTTTAACTATAAACAGTCATAAAAATAAGAATAAAATAAAATCCATATTAACGAAAAGTAAGGAGAAGGGGAAAAAGTCTCAGGGGCAAAGCTTAGGGAATGGATGACAGGTTGGGACCTAGGATGTGGCTCTTGCTGAAGTTAGGTGACTTCTAGGACATGAGAGACTCCAAGGAAAGGAGAAGCTCAGGTCTTGATGAATTCAAGGAATAGAGGGGCTGAGGAGGAGCTAGGGCTTCAAGGGCATAAGTTGCTTAAATACATGCATTCTTAGCGAGGTCTTTTTGTTATTTTATATTAAGATTTCTTATTTCCATTTTATTGTTATATAATTTTATATTTTTTATTTTATAAGTTCTAATTTATGTTTTATTGTTGGACAGCTTTGTGGGGTATAATTTGGGTTTTCAATGCACAAAGTGTGCGATAAGCAAAATCAGGGATGGTACCATGTTCATCATTTTCAACAAAGAATATCACATTATGATGTGTACCATTAACTTTTGCTCTACTAGTTTTTCCCCCATTCTTTTTTTTTCTTTCTTCCTTTTTGTTAGACATAAGCTTGGCAATGTCTGGTCTTTTCAGTCAGTTGTGGTATGCCATTCCACAGCCAATTTGCCCAGTCTACTTGCATTCCTGTTTCTGTCAAATACTTCTTCTGAGCCCCTTTTACCCCTTTCACTGTTCACCCCCACTCCTATACAGTCTCTACTATCTACCTCTGTCTTCAAATATTTCCATTTGTGCCACACAGCACAGACATTCAGTATGTATTGACTACAAAGGTAGTCTCCTATTCCCTCGACCTACTCCCCACCAATGCTTTTGCCCTTTTCCCGCTCGTAGCCACTTCCTTCTGTGTTCATAATCTCAGACCTACTGACGTTGTAATCACCACCCTGCCATCATCTCCATTTTGTTTCATGCATCCAGCTCTCCAAACAGCTTGTTCCTTTTAGTACAACAATTTTTTGATCCCTACTGGGACCCTCAAACCAAAGCCTGACTGTTTTTTCACTGTCTTTCACCAAACTAACTCAGATTCTGTCCTTCATTTCTTCCTTACCCAGCCTAAGATCCATGGTCACTCATAATTTCACCCACGTGCAAGTCCTGTTTCCTGACATTTCCTTGTACTTATTTGACACAACTCCAACCCTGGAGAAGTTCAACTCTCCACCTACTCTGGATCTGCACCCTTGCAATGCAACATAGCTGGAGAAAACCACGCAGGCATGCTGAGTAATTTCACCTTTAAGTAATGGTCATTAACCCTCAAGTGGGCCCTTAATGCAGCCTGGCAATCATGCTGCAGTTCCACAACACAGTCACCCTCCTGTCTCCCAGCGCCCCAGTTCCCACTCTCAGCCAGTGGCCCAGCTTCTTGTTTTGCTGAGGAAATGGAAGCTATCAGAAGGGAACTGCTCCAAGCTCCACTATTGCCTCTTCTACCTGCCTGTGGCAAAGGCAGAGTGGGGTGTGGGCTGGTGGCACTGGTCGCCCCTCCAGTCTGGCTAGCCCACAACAGTTTGGTTGGAAAAGGAAAGCCCAAGTGGTCGAGCCCTTCCCGTACTAATGTAGGGGGTCATACTGTTCAGAGCTCTCACTTCCGGTAGAGGGCCACTGCCTGCCAAGCCCCAGGAGGGCCCAGAGCCATCCTGGAAGGGGTTAGAAAGCCAAAAAGCCTGGAGGGAGCTGAGGCCCCACACTAAGGCTCCTCACAGAGCGAAACCAGTGGTCAGAGCTGCCCTTGGTGTCAGCGGCAGCTGTGTGGTTGTAAGTTGAAGCCTGATCCTCTCCCCAGCTCCTCACTTAAGCAGGCCCCCCCAGCCGCCTTGGCTCTGCCAGGATCTAGTGAGGACCTGCAACTGAGGCTCTGCTGGGACACAGGAAGAGGCAAGGCCCAGACAGAGGAGGAGGCAACTGAAGTGGGCAAATGAGCAGGGTGCGGCTGGAGGGCGGCCAGCACTAGTGTGTACTGAGCTCACACTTAAGCACAGGTGCACTCTACGTGATGATCTCATTTCCTCTCTTAACCTGAGGCAGGGGCTAGTTTTATTCTCACTTGACAGAAAAGGCAACTGAGCTGCACAGAGGCAGAGTCGCTTACTGTAGGCCGAAGGAATTTTTAACCCACTCCCCACAGGAACACAGCTGAATCCGGGCGGCCTGGAAGGGGAGGCAGGCCTGAAACTGGCCACCACAAAGACCTTCCTGAACCCCATCCA
>NW_006209292.1:221899-222945 GCF_000334495.1 Tupaia belangeri chinensis | reverse complement strand
AACTCTATAGCAAACTGTCTACTGTAACTGTCCACAGTGCCGCAGATAGGCTCCATGATCTTCAGTAAGCATTCTGGGGACAGTGAACTGTGGTTAAGATCAGGGTGGACACATGCTGGACACCTGAAGAAGAGAAGCCCCAACCATGATTCCCACCATCCGCGAGTTCCTTCAAAATTTACAAGCCCCATGGGGACAAAAGAGCCGCATCTTCACGCCCAAGTGATCACGCATTTTCAGTAGAACCCTGTCCTGCAGATCCTAGGGGCCCTGGTTCTCCCAGCCCTCAATGAGGGAAGGGCAACAGAGGGTGTGTCCCTAGCAGAGAAGAGTGACCCTGGCAGCCCCTAACAGCAAGTTTGCTCGTATTTCCTCCCTGGGGTGTACAGGGGTGGGGTGGGGGAGTGTCGTTCTGGGGACGCTTCCCGCACTCATCCCTTCAAACGCACTGCTTGGGCGAGAGGGAGAACGAGACCATCCAGGGCTGGGCTGGGTTCTAGGAGAGAACCAAAAAGAGCTCCCAAATCCCAGGAGGGTGCTGTGGTTCCTCGGAGGCTTTCCCAGACCCAGACCCAGACCCAGACCCTGCGCTCCCTGCAACTGCCTCCCCTCCCCTTAGCAGTCGACCTCGCTGTGGGCTTCCTCCTGGACTCTGTCATCCCTCAGCCCCGCACCTCCACCATGCGCCCGCAGCGCGATCTCCAGAGGGGCCCTCGCCTAGCACTCCTTGGAGCCCCAGAAGATTCCTTCCTCTCCGCTCTCCGTGCCTTAGGGTTTCCCAAGCCTGTCTCCTCTTTCGCCTCGCTGCAGCCCAAGAGGCAGGATTCTCCCATTTCTCAGATTTGACAGGCGACAAGTCGTCCCGGGGCAGGGAGGGGGGAGGTAAGTGAGGAAGCCAAGGTCACCCAGTAAGTGGCGGAACGCAGCCTCGCCCCAGCCCTTCATCTGCCGGCCTGGTGGAGGCCCAGCATCTGCTGGCAGGGCGGGCCCAGGCTGCCGACCCGCGCCCCTCTCCTTGGCGGGTCCCCAGGGCTGGGCCAGCGGGA
>NW_006209292.1:194752-220897 GCF_000334495.1 Tupaia belangeri chinensis | reverse complement strand
CCACCCGGTGCGCCTGTGGCCGCCACTGCCCATGTGAGGGACTTTGGGAGTGGTTTGTCCCAGAGTGCCGTGATTCAGAAGCTTCAGCCTGGGGTGGATGGGGTTCAGGAAGGTCTTTGTGGTGGCCAGTTTCAGGCCTGCCTCCCCTTCCAGGCCGCCGGGATTCAGCTGTGTTCCTGTGGGGAGTGGGTTAAAAATTCCTTCGGCCTACAGTCAGCTTTCCAGTAGCCACCAGGGGCAGGAGGAGCGTGCACATGCGTGCCGGCAGCGGTGTTCTCTGTCGTGGAGCCCCACGCTTGCTTCCTCGCTGTTGCCATAGTAACTATAACTGCCTATTGATGGTGTATTTATAGGGGAAGAAGCAGGCGCTGAGTTTTGGGGAGGGGAGGAGGAGGCCCCATGGAATGCTGCAGCAGCAGTGATGGGGTCGCTGCAGAGTTACCAGTGGAGTGGGTAACTGGCGTTCGTTTGGGCAGTTCCTCGCTTCTTTGAAGCTTAGCAAGGAACTAATGACTTTCCCAGGTGTCAGGGTAATACACAGTCGGATCCATGATATGTATGGGTGTACGAGCACCCAAGTCGCACCCAAGTGGGTTGGGTTTGGTACAAAAGTGGCGACCATATGTAAGCTGTTACGTAATTTTACCACATAAACATTTTTTGTAAACACTGCAGTTCTCTTCAATAAGCAACCAAGCCTGTTTTCCTATCTTCCCTTATTAGAACAGTCTTTACTATCTTTTCAAACCCGACACCAAAAAACAGTTCCATTTTTCTTCAATGATAAAAGCCTTGTTATTTGGCATTTTACATCCACACCCTCCACACATGAACCTCAGAGATCATGAGGGAAGTAGTGTTTCTAGATAACATTCCATCCTGTCAACATTGAGGACCACCCTTCTCACCATAGCGGGTCCCGTCGGTTGACAGTCACATGTTGATGGTTTTGGGTAGGATCACGTGATGTTCAAAAGAGAAAGCCCCTTGACATGGTATTTCCACAGATGGATGTTAGATGTGCTGCGTTTCTTTAGTTTTAAGTTTATGATTAATATCCAACCTGTTTGCCAAGAGGATTAAAAGATATAATAAAAATGCACAAGACTCTGAAAATATGAATAGAAAACTGTACACCACATCCCAGGAGAGAAACATATGTGCTTAACAGCTGGGCTCTCAGGATGTCTGTGCTTGACTGTCACTGTTGACACTGAACTTCCTGGCAGTCTAGGTGAAAAGGGTAGCACTATGAGTTACACAGTTCACATGTCTTCTGTCCAGTTGGTCATAAAACCAGAGCTGCTGCTTGTGAAGGGGAGCAGGGGGGTGATTACTCCCAGATGTGAACAGCTGGGCCAGTTCTCCAGAACATGTGTGCGACTGGGCATGTGTGTTGTGTTGAGGGGAAGGGGAGAACAGTGTGCTGTACCATGGTTCTCATGGTGGCTGGATAGCTCTTTAGCAGAAGGCTTTCGAACAGTAGCTCAGATTACAAGTGACTCATCTAGTTAGGGTCTTGGTTTTGATCATTTCAATTCGTATCTTATTACTTACTCTGCCACTGTGGTCTTTATTGCAAACAAAGGAAAGATGCTTGGTTCCAGAAGATTCTGGGTTTGGGCCCAATGAGTTTGGCCAGGGATGGTTAGAATGTGGCTGTGCAGTGCATGGGGGCTCTGACCTTGCAGAACGTGGGGCCAGGGAAGATCACTGTGGGTAGTGCCAGCCAGGCATGACTTTAGAGATTGGAGTTGCTGTGTCAGTAGAGGTATCTGGGACTCACCAAATTCAGGTTCTGCCTGTGTCACTGTCGATTTGCTTAACCTTGCCTAGCACTGGGTCTCTCTGGACCCCCTTTCCTCATCTGTCTCTGAGCTCCTTTCATTTCGAAGGTGCAAAGACTCACTGAGGGGAGTGAGGAAGGAGGAGCCTTAGGCTGCCTGCCCTTCCTTTTCCTTAGATTCTTGGGGGAAGGAGGTGGGAGGTTTGCTTTGGCCTTGGAGAGCTCCGGAGAGCAGCTCAAGAGAAGACTGAGAAGCCCTAGGAGCTGTGAGTGGCCACAGGGAGGGCAAAGTACCTCACAGGGTGCTGCATTCACTCTTGATCAGGCCAGTGGGGGTCACCTCCCAGGGCAAGAGGGTACTCCTTAGATTTCTGGGTGTGCTTTCACTGCAACTCTGTTTTTCTCCTTTGCCAGGCAAGTGGGACGCTGCACTTGAGGGAACAACATGGCAGGTGAGCTTTTCCAGGCTGGGGCCATGCCTAGGGCTCATGGGAAAGGCGCCTGACCATCTTTCAAGTCCTGCCCAGTTTGCCTTTCCCCAAGGTGGCCATGCAGCCACTCTCTGATTGCCCGAGTGGCACCTTCTTCTTGTCAACTCTTGGGCTCCCTTTTAGAGCTTGTGCTCATTTCCCCCAGGCCTGCGGGTCTGGGGAAGCGTGACCGCTGCCAGCAAAGAGTCCTGGTCTGGGACTGATGTGGGTTGCTTGCCAGGTGATCTGATGGCACAGGCAGCCAGTTCAGGTGGAGGGACACTAACCTGATGGAATCTCGTGGATTATCTGCTAGTAGTCTCACCAGCATTAGCCTCAAAAGGCAATACATTCTCACGACAAGGACTCCAACTTTTTCTGTTCAAGGCAATGCAGAAGATACTGGGTATTTGTCCCTTAGCAACTGCAGCACTCCAGGTTCTTATTTTTCTTGGTTCCTGTGCAACGTGCACTTCCTTCATAACTGGTTCCTGCTTCCCTCCATCTCAGCAGGGGCCTGCACCTTCTTGGGTGTGTGGTAGTCCAGATAGGACAGGCGTGTCACCAGAGACAGCCCTTCTAGCCCTCTGACGAAAGACCAGCCACATCCTGAGGCTGGAACCCTGGAGTCTTGCCTGTTTACTTTGCCTTGTTTCCCTCCATAATTGTGCTTCGGTCTCTGGGGCCACCTGCTTTGAAGGAGCTCCTGGGCACCTGCACATTCCAGGTCTCAGTGCAGCTCTCTCTTCAGTGTTTCTGGAGGCCAAGAATGCCCATTCCGTCCTGAAACGGTTTCCTCGCGCCAATGAGTTCCTGGAGGAGCTGCGCCAGGGCACCATCGAGCGAGAGTGCATGGAAGAGATCTGCAGCTACGAGGAGGTCAAGGAAGTGTTTGAGAACAAAGAGAAAACGGCACGTAGCCCCTGGGCCTGGGTTCGGGGTGGAGAGATAGCCTCAGGAATCAGAAGAACAGGTCCTGGTGTCTCAGATGAGTCAGAAGCAAGAAAGGAAACCACCTGCCCGAGGCACACTGCTCAGCCCATAGTGGAGCAGATAAAATGTCCTCCCTTGCCACTGCGTGACCCTTGAAAGTCTCCTCACTTAGGGGCATCATTCTCTCTGGGGGTTCCCTGAGGTTTGTGTGATGGGGGAGGGTGGGAGAGCTGTAGACTTGCCCACATGGGGCCCGCCTAGAGCACGCATGGCAAATGAGAGCCCCTGGGTACTTGTGCCAGGTGTCAGTGCCCCCTCTTCTTTTGCAGATGGAGTTCTGGAAGGGGTACCCGAATGCAGTCTACTCTGTCCGCGACCCCTCGCAGAGCTCAGATGCCATGTACGTGGTGGTTCCCCTTCTGGGGGTGGCACTGCTGATCGTCATCGCCTTGTTCATCATCTGGAGGTGCCAGCTGCAGAAGGCAACCCGTCATCACCCCTCCTACGCTCAGAACCGGTATCTAGCCAGCCGTGCTGGGCACAGCTTGCCCCGGGTCATGGTGTACCGGGGCACTGTGCATAGCCAGGGGGAGTCCAGTGGGCACCGCGAGGCAGGAAGCAGCCCTCAGGTAGTTCTGGGGTCCAACCGGGGAGGCAGAACCACGGTCCGGCTCGAGAGCACTCTCTACCTCCCTGAGCTCTCACTCTCCAGACTGTCCAGTGCCACCCCACCCCCATCCTATGAGGAGGTGACTGCACCCCAGGAGAGCAGCAGTGAGGAGGCAAGCATCTCCTACAGTGACCCACCTCCGAAGTATGAGGAGATCGTGGCTGCCAACCCTGGCTCTGACAAGTAGTGGGATATGTCCTGCCCTGTGTGATGGCCTCTTTCATGGCCTCCGATTTTCTTTTTAACTTTTTAAAGACTGTGCCACCACAAAACAGCCTTAGCCTCCTTGTTGCCAAATACTTTTTCAACATAGGTTTGTGGGAAGTCAGTTGTCAGAGACAGCTGGGGAAGGGGGTGGATAAGGGACATGCATGATACAAGAGAGTCCCCCAGATCCCCAGTGTCCTGTCTTCCTTCCAGGAACTGGCTTCTCTTATGCCAAAGGAATCACCCCAACTGAGTTGCTTGTGGCCAGAATGTCCATAGGCTCAGCCCAGGGCTGTGGGACTGTGGGGTTGTCGGGCTGCAGGGCTGTGGGGCTGTGGGGCTGCGGGGCTGGCTAGAGAACAACGTGAGTCTAGAACCCCGAGCCATGGTGGGGAGAGAGAAGTCAGCTCATCATCATCCCTCTTCTTCAACAGCTTTGTGTTTTCTGTCCTTGCTTACATTTGATAGACAGGGACAGGATTGGACAATAAATAATGAAAATAGTACTGACGAATTGGGAAGTGATGGCCACAGCACAACACACAGTAGGACCAAGGGGGATCGATGACATAGGCCTCCTCCTAGGCTACTCCCCACTCCTGACCGGGGGACCTGGTATGTGAGGGTGGGATGGGGCTGGGTAGCAGACCTGCTCCTCCACATTGCCCTGGGGGCCTGCATGAACTTTATCGTGCCATCTCTAGCACACACAGTCTCCCCCAGAGCTGGGATCCCGAGACATGTGCACCAGCAGTGCCAAAAATACTACCCACGAGCCTGAGGCCACTCTACCCCTGAGCACTCTGTCATGGGGAGACCTGATGCTCTTGAGCCTGCCATGAAGCCCCTAGCCTCTAAATGGCTTGCATACAGGCTGCAACAGAGAGCTGGTTTCCTCCTCATGAGATTGATTAAGCTATGAGCTGGGCCCCTGGCCCCATGCTCTGACTTTGAACTTAGGCTTCTTCTCTTTTGGGAAATAAGTAGTCAAACTAGAATTTCACATCAATGCCTTCCCCTTCATGAGCATGCTCACCTGGGTAGAAGGGCCTTAAGTGTCTCTTTTGGAACCTTTCTCTGTGGGGGAGCCCTCAACCTGGGTTGAAGGCTCGTCTGGGGTTCGCTGTGCTTTGGCAGGTGCTGGGCTGTTTTCACGGAGGCTTTGACCTGCCCTTTAACTGGCACTGGCAGTGACTGTGTGAAAAGCACTGTTGATGCCACCTCCCACACCCCCATCTTCTTTCGCCTGGCCTTGCCGCCAAACCATTTTTCCTCTGTGGTGCTTTAAAAGATGTAGCAGATTGTTGTGGGGCCAGAAGAGTACACAGCCTGAGTCTACTGGCAACCACAGCAGTTGGAAACCCACTGAGTTGACAAGTTTCTCTCTGTCTAGACAGCCCCCCAAGGCAGACACCAGGACTTAGTCCTTGAATGCAGCCCTATCTCGAGGTCATACATGGCTTCTGGAGTCCCCTGATTCCTGGTTACTTGCCCCAGCATACGTTTTGAGTCAGGAGGTTTGTGTTATCTCAGCGAGGCCGCCAACCGGGACAGCCCAGCCCTGTGGCTGGGGTTTTCTGTCTTTCCCCTACCTCACAGGTGCACTGGAGGCTGACTGAGTGAATCATGCCTGTGGAGTGCTTGAAACACCAGGGAGCTACTGAGATTTGACCGTAGGAAGATTCTCCTAGCAATGTGAAGGCTTAGGGGAGCAGCCTAGCTGAGGCCCTCGTATGCCTCTGATGTATCTCAACCTAGGGAGTTCGTCTCCTGCCAGTTGACCCTTTCTGTCCCCTCTCCTTCCTCCCAGACTCCCTGATGGCAGAGTTGCTGACCAGGTGACATTCTACCTTTCCTTCCTTTCTCTTTCCCTCCCCTGGGCCTCTCACATTGTACTCCTGCCCCTCCTCACAAGGATTTTTAGCCTAGTAGGCCACTACTTTTCCCATAATGGAGGCTTGGACCCATCCCATTCCGCCATCCTGGAGGACCTGGGAAAACCTGAGACTCTGGGCCCAGCCTGGACTGCCACAGTAGTTTCTCGAGCAGGTGCCCAGTGTGAACTGGGAGCAGTGAGAGGCTACTTCCCCCTATGTGTCTCCTCCCCAGTTACCACAGAGCCAGGCTTGGGCCACACTGTCCAGAACCAAAGTGAATACCCCCAAAATGCCCACTGCCTGCAGCAAGTATGGGGCCCTTCCCTGATAAGCCCCAAGGTGGGAAGAGCAGGAAGCAGAAGCCTGGGTCATGGTGGGTGGCCTGTATTCCTTATGGCCGAGGATAGTCAGCTCCTTAAGGCCTGTAGTGTCTGAGTCAGGTGCTTCACAGAGTTTTTCCTTGCGGAGCTGCTTTGTGGTCTCTGGGACAAGGTTTTGCAGCCTATCGTGGAAAAAAGACTGTACAGTAGACAGTACCGTAGCTCCTCGCGGTGCACACTTGGATTTTATGAATGCCCTGTACATACCTTTTCAACTCTGTCCTTAAATGGACGTTAATTTGATACAATGCTAACTCTTCAGTAGTAGTCACAGTTTTGTTGTTTTGCACTTTGTGTGTGTGTGTGTGTGTGTGTGTGTACACGTGTGCACGTTGCCTTTTCTTATTGCTTATCTGAAACAATAGCCGGTGTGCAGCTATATTTGTACCAGGAGGGATCCGGTCTGTCCTGGGGCTGGGCAGCCTGACGACAGGGCCTTGAGCAAGGGAAGTGAGACCAGTTGTCGGAGCCCTCCTCAAGTCACCACCTCTGAGCCTTACAAAAGGCATTAGGAGAAGACAAAGCAGCTCCGTCCTGTGGGCCTCTGTTCTGGGGGCCCCTACTCCCACGCCCTTTTGGCACGGTGCCCCTGGCCTCAGCTCCTGTTCTGTGGGCGTCAGCAGCTGGAGGAAATTTGAGCTCTCCTGGGGCTGTTTTTTTTTTTTTTTGGAAAGATATTTGACTATGGACTTTGGGAATGGAGGGGCTGGTCATTTAGATATTATTCATATCATTCTTTCTTTCTTTCAAAGAAAAGGATTTTAAAATTCCTTGAAATATGACTGTCACTTGTCTGTAGCCAAAAACTTTCAGAAACTTTTAAAAACAGGAATCACACTCCTGTCCCTCCCCTGCTCCCCTTACCTGGGATTTTCAAAATGAAAGCACAAAAGAAAGCATGCAGCATACAGCTGCCTAGTGTGGGCACACCAGCTCCACAGCCGCGTGCACCCCATCAGAGCGAGACACAGTGCCTTCGAGCACTCAGACCGGAGGCCAGGACCTGTTCTACTTGCCAGCCCCAATGCCATTAGTGTGTATTCCTTAGGGTGCTTTGAAAAACAGGAACCTGCCTGAGTTGGTGGATGCTGTCTTTTGGATAGCTCGAACATGAGTAATTCAGAACAGGAAGCCGTGGACCAGAGACCCCCTATCCCCGGCCAGAGTGGCTCTTTTGACAACCAAATGACATCCCATGAAAAGAAAAAATGCCAACACCACAGCTCGATTGTGCTGTGGGCTAAGAGTGAAATCATGAAAAGAACCTCTCAGAGCTGAGGCTGTCTTTCTAAGAGCATCTTGTGTGGACAAAGTCACGTTCAAGACTGAGACAGAGGGGCCTGGCAGTGAAGCCTCTGGCCTGGGCTGCTTTTTTAGCTTGACAAGTAATGACACTGGGATGAAGGATTCTGCAGCTTCAAAAGCAAGCACATCCTCCCTATGAACGCCATTGATGCTAATCAGTCTAATTAGAAAATGTAAAAGTTCTGTAATCAGACTGCTTGCAACTGCAGTAAAAGCCCCTTAATTCGAAGCCCAATAATAAAGAATTTTGAGTAAATCACAACTTGAGATCATTCACAGTAGCTGGGATTCTTGCTACATAAAAATATTTGAAACATTCTTCCCCCAGTCAAATATCAGGGTCTTCTGTGTAAGAGGAATCCAGTTTAAATTGAGTACCTTTTACAAAGAAAAGGCTCAAGACATTAAGGATCCCTTCACTGTGCCTTCAGTTTTAGGGTTCAGCAATTCTCGTCTGTAAGGCTCCTTCTGTCTGTGCAGGGTGGGCTCTTGTTCTCTCTGTCGTGGGATCTGGCGTATTGCAGCCTGTTGCGCTACTCCTTTGTTCACCCTATGAATAACAGATTGTGACTAGACTGCAATTTCAAGTGTGTATCTTTCTAAATATTCTGTGAAGCAGGTGTTTTGCCATCATTCACCTCCAAATATTCAAACTTTGGGAGGGAGTTTTCCCTTTCACAGGCTGTGGGCAGCAACTCTCTCTCTAGCAAGAATTTCTCTGACAAAGATATTCCAACAGCAAACGCCCTCGGGCTCAATGCCTCAACAGTTGTTCCACTGTGCTGAGGTCTGACCACAGAGCAGCGCCTGCCCTTCTCCCACCCCCAGCCCCAGCGTTAACAGATTCAGGACTGGGACAAATCCGCCAGCTGCTTCTGCGTCCTGATCAGTCTTCCCTTACTGATGCCACTTTCCCAGGCCTGAACACACCTGCTTTTTGACTTTGTAATTGTGAATTCGTGACAGTGGAAACCCCGGTATGTGCAACTGAGCTTATAGAAATTATTACTGTGAACCGGGTTCATTTTGGTACCACTCGTATTCATGCATTGACCCACGTCAGCTGGGAAATCTGTACATTGAGCAATGTCAGTGTCTCACTGGAGCCTGGGGGCGATGAGCAAACTTGCTTTTGATTTCTCTATTGCTCTTCTTACGGCTGTTGAATTTAGCTGTTAAATTCTGTCTCCTTCTGTACAAGAAGACAATGAATAATAATAAAGAGCAAATGGCATCCACTGGCATCCTGTCCTCATCCATTTGGGATCCCTGCTGACTCCCACACTTCCATGGGTGGGGGTGGGTGGGTGGCTGTGGGTCACATTTGTTTTTGCAAAAGTGAGACAGTAGATAAGGAAACAGGCCAGACCAGTTTAGGAACAGGAAGCAGTGAAGTCCTGGGTCCTAAAGTGTGTCCTCATGGTGTGTAAGATGATCTCCTGATCTCCTGACCCTCCCCTGGGATGAGGTTGGTAAGATCTGTCATAGATCACCATTAGCAACTTCCTTGTCACCTGATCCCTGGTTATGAACAGAGGTGTCTCCTGCTAGAAGGTTGTTTTGTTTGGTTCAGGAGTGGGGGCAGGGGCGAGGCTGGGGGAGACACAGCATCCTGGGCCCCATGTAGGTGAGACACGATATTCAGGCCTCACCCTGGTGGACTTCTTGGATGCAAGGCAAAGTCAGGGGTATGGAGGAAATATAGCCTGCTTCCCAGAAACTGCCAGCTGTGGGTGTGAAGAGAGGTACAGCCATGGGAAGGTGCTGGCCCAAGTCGTGTCACCCCAGGCAGGAAAGTCATCTGCCCTTTCGGAGGGAAAGCCTGGCAGTGATGGAATAGTGCAACGAGATTCAGATTTCATGTGGAGGTTAAATGCCAGGAACAGCAGCCAGAGGCCTTGAGTTTCATTCTTGTCCCAGGCAGGCTTAGGTGCCTTAGTGATGCTGACCTTCTGGTGATGCTGAGAAGTCAAGCAAAGGCTCTTGGAGGAGACCCAGTACACGGATGGGGTCATGTTCTGACCTGGGTTTGGAACATCTAGGCTGTGGCTTAGGGTCCCAGGCTAGTCCATGCAAGGAAGCTAATAAACAAGAAGATCCTATCCAACTATGGAAGGGAAGAAACTACTCCTGGGACACCATCCAATAGACTAGACCTCCCTTTTCTATCACCCCGTTGAGGTACATGAATTGCTCATGGAAGATGAGGGCAAGTCAGGGCAGGGACTTAATGGGTCACGGCAGGGAGAGAGGGGAACTAGAAAAAGGTTGGAGCAGAGATTGGGAATCAGGTGTGAGGCAGAGCCTGTGCCTCAGGGGTGTGGCTTTGGAAGGTAAGACCCTCCACTCCCACTTTTTCAGGCTTTTGCTATAGGGTGTGTGTGCTTGCCAGAGAGAGAAAGAGAGGCAGTGAAAGAAAGTGAGAAATCAACCTCTCCAGGGTGGTGGTGGGGGATGGCCACACTGCTATCCCTTCTCCTCGACTCTCTCAGGACTCTGGGCATGGATGCACATACGCCCAGAGTGAGTTTCAAGTGGCTAGGTCTGGGAGTCCAGCACCTTGACCGCCATGCCATCTGTTGGCCCCCTCTTTTCACCCTTCCCAGCTTCCCATCTGGCGCCAGAATGAGGGGATAGGAAGGTAGTGAGGAAGATCTGTGAACTGTGCTTATAAATACCATAGCCAGCATTTATCGAGCACTTGGCATGTGCCGGGCCCTGTACATGCATCGACTGAGATGATCCTCCCAAGAAACTTTTGATGTGAGGTTTATAATGAGCTTTATTTTATAGCCCAGTCCATGCATATGGCACTGTGGGGCTCTTTCAGAGAAGAGCCACTTTGCTTTTGTTTTTGTGTTGACTGTGCATCCCTCCAGCACCCCTGCCTCCCCCTTCCTAACTGTTAACTCCATAGGGGCAGGGATCATGTATAACTGTTCACATCACTTTTCTCCCAGAGCATAGCCCAGTGCCTGACTCACAGCAAATGTCTACTAATGTTCAATGCGTTGACTGACTTTATTCTCCACCCAGATCCCCAGCTCCATTTGTTAGTTTGCTACGGCTGCCACAGGCCCAGGGGCCTAAGCAACAGAGATGTGTTTTCTCACAGTTCTGGAGGCTGGAAGTCCGAGATCAAGGTGCTGCCAGGGCTGGCTCCTCCTGAGGCTCTCTCCTTGGCTTGTAGATGCCGTTCTCTCCCTGTGTTTTCTCATGATCTTCCCTATGTGGGGGTCTGTGTCCTCATCTCCCACATTGCACTGGGCTCACCCTAATGACCGTATTTTACCTTAATCACCTCTTTAAAGACGGTCTCCAAATACAGTCATATTCTGAGGTGTTGGGCATGAGGATTTAGTATGTGAATTTGGAGGGGAGCACAGGTCAGCCCCTGTCAGTCCACTCATCACAGAGAGGTTTCGTGGCTCCTTTCTTTGACCTGAGTACCATATATACACTCCAGAAAAGCTTGTGGGGTTGGGCATTATGGTTTCTCTGAGATGCTGACAAAGACAGGGGCACCTTGCCAGTCTCAAACCACGCCCCAGAACAGTTTCTCCCCTACCATAGCTGGATGGGCCTGGGCCAGCTGCCAAAGGCCATCATTGGGTTAGTGAGGTGGGAGGAGGGGAAGTACGCTTCAGGATGGTTTTCCTAGGATCCTTCTGGGGAAAGTGATATGAGAATCCAAAGTCTGAAGAATAAACAAAATGTTTATGCCCCTAGACTTTTTTCTTTCTTTTGCCCTTTTTTTTTCAAATAGATAAAACATTGTTTTTGGGATTCTGAGACTGGAATCTCCAATAATGGTGACTTTTCAACAATTTCTCTGAAGAGCTCAAGCTGAGTGATGGATTCAGTTTCACCGGGATTTATATGCTATAAAAATAGAGGCTGAGTAGCCTTTCATATCAGGCTGGTTATGCTCAACCACACAAGTCCACTGGCTGTGTCCTTGGGTGCTGGCACCCCTGGATCCTGGGATTGACATTGGCTCCAGAAGGAGATGAATGACCTGGCAGGCTCTAGCAGCCTGATGGTTTGGAACATGGCTGATGTGGGTGGTATCAAGCAAGCACATGGTGAACATCACCCTGGGGGAAGTTTGGGAGACTGGATGTGGGTGTTTCTGGAGAAAGCTTTCCGAGGAAGCCATGGCCAACCAAAGCAGAGGCTGTGTAGACATCAGCCAGGTAAAGGGCATGGAAGACAAGCCAGGGGCAAGGACAAGTGAAGAGGCCCAGAACCAAGCAAGCCCATCATGTTTCTAAGGAAACAGAAGCCAGGATATGTGCAGGGAGAACTTGGGCAAGCTGAGATTGTCAAGGCAAAGCAAAGTCAGCCCATGCTGTGCTGTGCTGGTCATGGTCAGTTCTGCAGGCTTCATGCTGGGGATAACAGGAGGCTGTTGAAGGGCACTTTAGGGAGCAGGGAGTGCTGGTGCAAGATAATGGTGGAGCCATACTGCAAGCTGTGCAAAGATGATCACATGGGAAGGCTCCAGGTTCACATCTAGAGACCTCCTTGAGTATCCCTGGGGTGGCAGAAGCTGTGGTGGATTGTGTTCTCAAAGCCCTGTTGCGGGTGCTGTTTCTCTCTCTCTCACACGCTGTGTCTCTAGGAAGAAAGAAATAAATTTCCAAAAAGAGTACATGACCAGGCCTGTGCTACTGCCACGTGGAAAACGAACTGCAAGGGATCAAGAATCAGAGTGGTCAGGGAAGCCAGAGTATTGCAGGCATCCAGGCAAAAGATGAGAATGAGAGGAGTCAGAGAGAAACAGACTGTTGAGAAGGTTTTGCTCAAACATCCATGGGCTTCAGGACCATCTGACTATTTAGAATGCAGCTCCACAGTCTCCGCCAGCAGTCTGATTTCTTAGATGTAGGGTGAAGCCAGGAGTCTGGCTTGCTGCCAAATCACCTAGTTGATCCATCTGCAGGGGTCTTTGGATCATATTGGAAGAAACACTGGCTTCTATATTTTTAAAGGCAGTACTATGCATGGTGAATGATTGGGTTGGAAGTGAGGAGGAATCTCAAATGACTCTCAGGTTTGGGGTCCCAGACAGTTGGGTGGATGGTGGAACTATTAACTAGGAAAGGTCACACCAGAGGCGAATCAGGTTTAGGGGAGCAAAAGACCACAGGTGTGTTTGAGTGGAACTGGGGAGGGAGGATTAGGCTGGAGCAGAGGGGTAAAAGTGACTGAAGTTACCACCAAAATGGTAAGTGAGGTCTTGAGCGTGGACTTGATGTGCCAGGAGGAGGACAGATAAGCTAGAGGAAAACCCTGGGGGTGTGGAGTCCTGCAACACAAAGGAGGAGAGTGTTCTAGGAGAGAGTGGACATGGGCAGTCAAGGAAGATGAAAACCAGAGTGGACTCATTGAGTCTAGCCACCAGAGGGTCATTGATGACCATACCAAGGGCTGCTTTCAGTTGCCTGGTGATGTAGAGACCAAGCTAGAATGAGCAGAGAGGTGTCTAGGAGGCGAAAAATTGGAGACAACACTTTTAAGGGTTGAAAAGAACAGTAAAATGAGACAAGATGCCAAGGGAGGGTCGTTTTGTGTTTCCTAAGAGTCAGGTCATTTTGGTCCAAAAACTGTTCAGTGATCTCTTATTTTGTATCAGGCAGTGCTCTGAACACAAGAGAGACAGAGTGAGTGAAGTGGACAAGGTCTCTACCCTCAAAGAACCAAGATCCTAGTGCTGGGAAGGTTGGAAAGATGCTAAAATCCTTAGGAGAGTCTTCCAGGTGAAGAAGAGAAGGTGAAGAGCTGGGATAATGAGAGGTTACTGACAGAGCTGGAGCCTGAGCACGGGGAAAGGAGCTGGCTAGGAACATGGACAGGCTGTCCTTTGTGACCAGCAGAAAGCATTGGCACACTGTACAAAAATCCTAGCAGTTCACAAACTTCCAGTACCAACACTGTGCTAGAAATGGAATGCTTCACATTCCATGATCTCTTACCCACCTTCTCCAGGCAGGATCATGGGCCCAAGTGAATTACATGGGTCACACAGCTACTGAATGAGAAGCCAGGACTCTGGTCCACCCCACTCTTGCTGGAGCACTGTGGGTGGCAGGTTTTTCAAGTGAAACCTGTCTTCTAGCTGTTTTTTTCAAGAGTGCAAGGTGGGCCGACACAGCACAGGGTCAGGAGGATGTTTTCTGAAACCCTTGAGCCAGCTCTTCCAGGGATCTCCCCTTGGCCTATCAGGGACCCTCCACTGCCACTATGATGACTCAGTGAGCTGGTCACATTGCAGGCTGCCTCGTCCCACCCCCAGCTTTTCCAGCAGTACAATGAGGGTACGGGAAGATTATATACCTCACAATTGGGAGCACTGGTCATTAGCCTCCTGTCCCAAAACACATGCAGCTTCTCAAGGCAGTGCTTCTCACCTTGGGTCTTCTCTTCTCTTTTCCACCAGCTTTCCCCAGCTCAGAGAGGCAGTTGCTGCTTGTTTCCAAACGTTGCATCACCTTTTCCACATCTTGATTATTGCTGGCCATTTTCCTTCAGCCTCTGCTTCTCCTGAGTTTTTCACACACATTACACTTCAGTCATTGGGCATGGAAAAGACTGAGAGCAGGCAGGAAGGAGAAGGGAGAAGGAGTAGGCGGTGATGGAGCTGGCCTCACACTCAGGTGTTGCTCTTTGCCCATAAGCAGGGCAGTTCTGTGTTGCCCCTCAGGCAGTCAGCCAGCAGTGAGCACCCTCTATGATTGTGTAGCTCCACCTGAGTTGCCACGGAGACTCTCTCTCCCCAGAGGGACCTTCGGGTGCTACTCTGAAGGGACCCAGAAGTGCAGTGGGCTGGCTCTGGCCTGGAACCCCAAGCATCTCAGCACACACAGTCCTGCTGCTGGTCTGTAAGTCAGGCCATGACTGTGCCAGTGTTTTTTACCATGCCTCAGCTGGGACTCTCTCCCCCAGCCCCAGGCTGGGCCAAAGTGTCCACTCAATGCATGGAAGGCCTTTTCCTGGAGGTGGCGGATCAACCTGGGAGATGTGCCATTAGAGGCCACAGGGGCTGAGGACAACAGCCAAACCAGATCCCCCTTCAGCCCCTCTCTCTTCGGTTGGCAAAGTTCTAGTGAGCACCCACAACACTCTGAGGCCCCTGCTACTATCCATATAGTCCATGGACTTCCTGCCCACTAGAGTACAACTCTTGAGGACAGGGACCTTGTCCACTTCCCCAGTACCTGGTGCATGGTCAGTCTTGAAGACAGCCATACTGAATGAGAGGAGCCCACATTTTGAGACAGGAAACTGAGATGACTTTGCCTCCACAGCTGCCCCAGGTGGTCCTGCTCCTTTTACTTCCCTCTCTCTGCTCACCAGTGGCCTTCCTGCCAGAGGGCCAGCTACAGTCTCTGCAGTTTGACCCCTGCCTGCCTGTCAGTCCTTCCTGTCCTTTTCAGGAGAGGAGGGGAAGCTGCAGACTCTGTCAGCACTCCCCCCTTCCCTTTCCTCTGGCTGGGGAGGGTTCTGGGGCTCCAGCGGTGGCCTTAGTACCAGCTGCTTTCAGAGGCAGGAAGGAGAATTGTTTATAGATTTGTGAGGTTCCTTTGCAAGCTGAGAGGACACGCTAGCTGCCAGGAAGACCCAGGCAGCCTTATTTCTTGGGTTTGGGGATCTGAGAAGGGGTTGGAGGCCCACTGGCTTTTGGACTCTCCTTCATTCGACTTGAATGGCCTCTTCAATAGAACCCCAGTATAAGAATGCAATGTGAGGAGCAGAGTTCCTCTGGATGAGGAGAACCCTGGGTAGCCCCTACAGCTGCTCCCTGAAACCACAAAACACAGCATAAAGCTGTTCTAGCCCAATCTTCCATGCAACGATGGGGAACCAGGCTCAGAGCAGGGAAAGTCATTTGCCCGAGGTGCCAGGCATGCTGCCCCAGGGCCTGGGCTCCTGACTTTTCCCACTGCTACTTGCCAGGGAGGCGGCAGAGGGGAGCAGACGGGGCTGCCAGCCCCCAGGTAGCCAGGATCTGGACTGAGTTTGTGGGCCTAGCAACTGGAAGCCCAATGCTCTGGAGGCATAAGAGTAGGCAGGTGAACAGGCAGGCTGGGTGTAGGCCGAGAGACAGACAGACACAAGGATAGACGCGCAGATGGGCAGATAGCAGCTCAAGTCAGACGTCTGCTCTGTGGGAGGCTGGATGCCCTCGGGGTTTCAGCAAAACTTGGATGCAGTGCCCAGGATGAGCTTGGCCCCAAATGGGGCTCTGTGATCACAATCACCTTTACGGAAAGGCAGGGTATGTCTTCTTTGGAGATGCTTAGGTTGAAGGGATGGAGAACTCTTGTCCTTATCTCTTTCTGTAATAAAACAGCTCTTATTTTAATAAAAATCCAAGCCCTCCAGCAGACAGTTCACAGGAAAGAAACAGATCAATAAACACGAAAAATTGCTCAGGCTTATTCATAATTAAAGCAATATAAATTAAAGCAACAATGAAATAGATAACCAGTTTTCAGTCATTACAACGATGCCTTTCTAAGAATCCTAGTTGCTTCCATTGGTGATGAGACACTGGTTTCCCCTTGGTGGGCTCCCACTCTGTGCAGCCTCTTTGGAAGAAGCCTTGACAATATTGGTCAGTACAGGGCAAAACCATCACCAAACATTCCCCCCTCCAGATGCTGCAGTTCTACTTCTAGGCACCTGTTCTACAAACATGTTCATGCAGGTGTGCAAAGAAGCCTGTCCAGGACTGCACAGAGTGACGGCGCTGCTAAAACTGGGAAGTTCTGGGTGCCCCGATGCCTATAAGTGGGTCAATAACATGTTGGGGTGAGAAGGAGCAGCTGTGCAGTGAAATGCTGCAACGAGATAGGCCTGCCCCAACACCAGAACATCCCCAAGGCACTCTGCTCCTTCAGAGAAGTCATTTGCAGGGCCGCACAGCATGTGCCTTTGGTGTAAGACCTCATTGACTCAAACTCAGTACACAGCGAACATAACAGCACACATACAAGGCAGACATGCTCTGGATCCCTCTTTCTCTTCCCAGAGACACCTGTTGAATGTCCAGGTAAGAAGATCTTCTGGTGCCCTGGACTCCTCTGGGGGGCCTTCTCTTGAGGTGTCAGTTCTCTGCAGCTTGCCATGCACACTTGGCCACCGGCCATCCTCTTGGACCCAGGTCTCTCAGCACTTGAGGTGCTCTGGCCCTTTGGGCCCCTAAAGTTAGCACACCAGACAGTGGAGGCTTTTCAGAATGTTCGGAGTGTGAGATTAGGACCACTTTCAGAGGAAATTATGATGTAGATTATGATCATGGAAAAGTTAGTATGTTAGAGACACACTAAAGGATAAGTTCGAAGTTGCACACAAATCGTCTCTCACGTCCCAGCTGTCCTTGGACCCCAATCCAGGAGAGGCAGGCATGCTGGAAGGATGAGATGCCAGGATTACTGGGTGGTGCAGGGGCCCCAGGAGCGGGAAGGTGGTGGATTCCTGAACCACCAGGGGGCAGTGTATCCCCGTGAACCCAGGACGTCCCAGCAGCTTTTGGCCATTTGGCAGTTGGAGGGGAATCAGCAGCTTGAAGCCCCAGGACATGTCAGCACTTGCACAACTCCCAGCACTTCTCACAATCTAGACAATCCTGGGACAGGGTGTGTGGGGGGTGGTCTTCAGCTCCTCTGCCCATAGTGGAGACTGAGGTCTGAAGAAGGGAAAAACTTGCCCAGGGTCAGATCTTGAGATCATGGTGAGGGTGGGCATGGCAAAGGGTTGCCAGATGAAATCCAGAAATGCAGTTACATTTCTATCAGGTAAACCAGGAATGATTTATTTATTTATTTTATTTTAATTTAATTTTTTAAGCATAGGTATATCTCAAATGTTGCATGGAGCATAACTACACTAAGAAATGATGTGTTGTTGATCTGAAATTCAGGTTTACATGGCATCCTGCATTTGGATTGACTCCATATGGCCTTTATAACTGAGCTGACACATGGGGTTCCTGCTTCCCAGGCCCCTGAGCTCCCTGAACACACTTGACAGTCTCTCTGCTCCTAAGACAGCTGTCCTGGAAGCTCAGGCTTCCTTGAATCTGCTCATTGAAGCTGTGAAGGGCTGCATTGGGAAGGCCCCAGGAATACAGGGAGAGCTTGGTTCCCTTGCTGGACAGATGAGGAAGTGGGGGCCAGGCAGCCCTAGACCACATCACCCCTTCCAGCTGATTCTGGCCCCTCCCTTTCCTGGGACTTTCCTTCCTTCCTTTCTTCCTTCCCTGCCTTTCCCTGACACCTTTCTTTCAGCTGGCCCTGCTGTGCTAGGTTCCTTTTACAACTAGCTTCCTCTTCTCCCAGGGGCTCTGGGCTGTTCCTGCCAGAGAAGTTCAAATAGTTCATGAAAAATTGAAATTAGAGTATGAGTTTATTTTAGTGTCCAAATTTTTGAAATTCATGTACTTGTTCATAATACATATTTTCCATGAACTTTTGAAAGACCCCCCCCCCTCATATATATTATGCATATATTACACACACACATATATATAAAGGAACTAGCCCACATAATGGTGGGTCTTGGCAGGTATAAAATCTGCAGTGCAGGCCAACAGGCTGGAAAAGTGGACATGAGTTGATGCTGTGGTCCTGAGGCAGAATTTCCTCTTCTCTGGGAAACCTCAGTTTTGGCTCTCAAGGTGTCTTTAACTGATTTACTGAAGCCCACCTACATTATCAGGGATTTAAAGTTGACCAATCTTGGATGCTAACAACAGCTAGAAAATATCAGCATCATCACCAAGATTGGCATTTGGTGGGCTCACTGGGGACTAGAGCCTGGCTCAGATAGAGCCTGGCTCAGATAGATGATGCATGGAACTAATCACTACACTGGCAGTGGTGCAATTAGTCAGGAAGCTGAGGGAGAACTGGGACTCAGACCAAGGGATGCAGGGTCTGAAGTCCTTGAGGATCCTGGTGGCTGCAGACAAACTCTCTCCTTTCTTGCTCTTCCCTCCTTTGGTTCTCATGGTTCTCGCCCAGGCTGGCCCAGGTTAGAAAGAGACCACTTATCTTGCCTGAAGACTCCAGATTAGGGGAGGTGAGATGTGCCCTGCTGAGAGTTCCTGTTGCTAGGGATGGTGTGGCTTGGGTTACTGGTCAGAGCGAGGCTTAAGAAGACATGACAACCCTGAGACCCACTGCTTTGTCTACTGACTGATCTCAGGCCCTGTGCCAGTCTCTGACTCTCCCTGGAAATGTATCCATCTATCTATAGATGAGACATCTATAAATGTATCCATCTATCCCCTGGGCTGAATCAGGGGATCCATGAACTAGAGCAGTTCTCACAGGCAGAAGCTCTGAGCTGTATCTGTTCTCCTAAACTGCTTACAGAGTAGCAGGTAGGAAGTCTGTGAACTCTGGCAACAAGATACAGCTAGAACAGAAGGTGCTGCCTCAAGGTCTGCGTCCAGAGAAGGAGTCCAGCCCCACCCCCATCTCCGGGTATATCTTCCTTGCGCTTCTACCCCTCAAAGAGGCGATTTTCCAAGTGCCTTCACTGCGCACTGCACCCTGTGCTTCCTTTGCTATAGTTTATAAGTGACTAATTGGCTGTGATGGCAGGAGGCCCACCTAGCATCAAGGAGGAGATAGAAATGTCCATGAGCGAAGAGCTGGATCCTAGAAGCCAAAGGAAAAGCCAAGAACATCTGATAATAGAAGGTGAGCATCCCCTAAAATGCTCCTTAGCTATAGCCATCCATGTAGATGTGTGTCCACACCTGCGCATGCATGTGTTAGAGAAGGTGCATGTATGCGTGAACATACATTATGTGTACACATGTACATGTTTGCACATAGATGTATGTGTGTATCTTGGCCTTGGAGAATTTATGGGTTGGGTGGCAGGGGAGCTGAGGGGCAGTCTGTGAGGGAGGAGGTTAGAAACGACATCTATGATCCCTCTGTCTCACCCTCCTTTAAGCCACCACCATGTCTAGTGCAAGGTGTTTGGAAGGCTCACTGTATAAGACCAAGGTCAATTATCTCTCCCAATCCTCTAATACCTTTTCCCATCCTTTAGAGTAAAATCCAAACTCCATGATCTACAAGACCCTTATCAAAGTCACTACCTCAACATAGTTCATGCTGTGTGACATGCATGGAAAACCCCCTTTCTGTGGCACGCAAGGGCATCTCATACCACACTGCCTTTCCATCGGTTCTTAAAACACTTCGAGCCTGCTTCTAACTCAGCCTTTGTACTTGCTGTTCCTTCTGTCTGGAATCCTCTTCCTCAGTTTCCCAGGGCTGGGGTCTTTGTCTTCAGGCAGGTTTCTGCTTCAGTATTGCTTCCTGTTTTTATAGTGCAGCCCCTTCCTTCCACCATGTTGCTATTTGTGGAGAGGCATCTCTGTTTGGCTTCGCACTAATGAATTGTTTTCTGTTTTCTACCTGCCACTCCAACCAACAAATTGAGGTGGCAAATAGATGTTGACTGATTCCTGAGACGTTTGGGGACCCTGTCTTCTTTCTGGTGTGTCTCCTGCCCAGGAAACCCTGAAAAAACTTCTATGAGTGTGGGGTGTCCTTTTCTCTAGAAATGATGGATCATGGATCCCGGTCCTCAGGTGCCTCCCAGAGGCGACATAAGTCGGAACCGAAGGCTGCTGGCTCTGCTGCTACCCAACCAGCTCGGACTACGACTGCCACCCGCGCCAAGAAAGCGGTACTGTGTGGGGTCCTCAGCACATGGTGGCCAGGTTGGAGTTGGGAGAACTGGTTGTAGGGATGCTAGCCTGACTATGGTAGGTCAAGCAGGGTCAGAACTTGACTTCAGTGGAGGAAGAAGCTCCAGTGTCTCAGGCAGGCAAATGAGGGTAGGAAGGACCAGGAAAAAGTCAGGGCTGTCCTTCAGTATGCTGGTATTTCAGAATACCTGAGCACATATTATTTGGAAAATACAGGTATACTTTACTCTGTAAAGCTCTTGTGTGTAAAGTGACACTTCCTTTATTTAAATCGTGTGTGTGTGTGTGTCTATGTACAATTTATAAATAATGTAAAATTATATGTATTAGGTAAAAGGTCTGGGAGTAGGGTAGAGGTAAATGAAGTTCCTATGCTACTCAGCTGGTGGGATAGCCAATCAAGTTAATCTGATCATTTCCTAACCAGTCTTTTAAGATACAGTCAGTGTGGGCAAAGGAATGTTCCAGAAAAAAATGGTGGCTATACTTTTGCAAAGGATACTGGGAAAAAAGCAGCCATTTTGGAGGAGGATGGAGACTTAAATTTTCTAGGGAATCTTGTGACACCCACAGTTGTGTCCTTTAAGATACATTTACTTGAGGTTTTCTAAAGTTTTAGAAAAACGGTTGTTACATATTGCAAAAGTTGCTGGGGAAAACCAACCAGGCTGGAGAGGAGAGAGCACTTAACTGTTAAAGGGAATCTAGTGAGTCTCCTGTTCTGTATCTAATCCTTTAAACTACTGTTAATATGGATGAGGAAAAGTTTTAGGGTTGGAAAGGGATAGAATCCTGACTATTCTAGGGACTCATGTGAATCCACAGTTCTATAGCCAGTCCTTTAAGCTGCATTCACTGTGGTTGAGGGAATGTTCTAGAAAAATAGTGGGACTCTTGTTGCAAAGGTTACTGGGAAGAGGTAGCCATCTTGAAGAGGAGGGAGACCAGATTATTCTAGGGAATCATGAGAATCTCATTGTTCCATAGCCAGTCCTTTCAGTTACAATCAGATGGGTGAGAGAAAGTTTTGGAAAAATGGTTGGCCATTTTACTGTTACAAAAGTTGCTGGGAAAAGGTGATTAAATTGGAGAAGCAGGGAGACCTGATTGATAGGAAATGGATAACAAAGAAGTGAATAATGACAAAAAGGGTTTCCAGGTCAGAGAGCTCCTGTGAATAAAACCAAGTCAGAAATATTTAATTGGCTTTATGTGTCTAGAGACTGATGCCAAATCCAATTGTTATTTGTTTTTGAATAAAAGAATGAATGGAATTTTTATTGTCTCTGGGAGAATCACAACTTGCAAGGATTTTTAAAAAAGCTAATACTATGCCGCTAATTTTGGAGAAAAAGTCGTATGCCTCAAAAAAATACATGAAAAAAAAATTACGGATTTTGAAGTGATCAACAGAGGGAAGTTGGAACTCATTGCAGTCTATAGAGCTTCCTAGTCTAGATCATGTGTGTTTAAAAACTTCTATTTTTTGTATAACTCCAAATAGAGTTTCTAAAACAAAAAATAAAAAAAAATAAGACGAATAACTGTGGGTGATCACAGTGCAAGTTATCATTAACCTGAGGGTTTTGTTATATTGATTCTTATTATATTTATGTCTTTGCAACAGACAACAGACAAAAAAGCCCAGCCACTTGTCCTTATTTTGCCTTTAAAAAAGTGTCCTCTATGGACCAGTCGGTGATATGGAGTTAAGGCAGCTGGATCCCACATGACTAACTGTGCAGTTTGAATCTGGACCTGGTGGCTTGAAAAACATGGCAGACATGTGGGTGTGTGTGCCCAAAATCCCAAGAGGGGATGGCCATCCCCTCTGGGTTTTTTTTTCTCTCCCTCTCTCAAGCTCTCTGTCTCCCTGGCAAGCACACATACCCTATAGAAAGTTAAAGGTTAAACATATGTCCTTCTGATTCTAATTTATAGGAAAATCAAGGAAATGGTCTGGAAACTGTTCTAGGAGAAATTCAATCAAGTTCCCCTTTAGAGTCCTTGAGTCTCTCCGACACTCACTGTCCTTTTCATGCTATTTTTCAAGTATCTTAAGAAGATAAAACATAATGACTATAAACTACTATTCACAAAAAAGTCACACCAATATCTGTGCACTACTTTTGAAAAAGATAAATTTTGCATTATTGTGACAAATGGAGCATGGTGGCAAAGTTCCTGTGAAAATCCTTTTGCTGTCTTTACTGTCACTTGATAGAGCAAAGTGTCTTCGGTTCAAATGACTGATCTGTTATTTACCAGCGTATGACTTGGGCAAGTTACTACACCTCTCTGTGTTTCAGTTTCTCCATCTTTCAAAATAGGGCGATAACAATAGCCATTTTCCAGGGCCATGATGGGGATTTAGTGACTCGATATCAGTAAGGGCTTAGATGCTGACATGGACCTCAGCGTGTGCTGAGCAAGCAGCTCCTGAAGCATCTTGAACTAGCAGCTTCCTGGAGCTGGAATGCGAACCCAGGCTGATCTGGCACTGAGCCGCGTTTTGTTTCTTTCCCCCACGCTGGCACCAGATCCTCCTGGCTTGAGAGCTCTGGACATGAGGCATACCCTTTGAGGAGTCATTAGCAAACGGTTAAAAATGAAGGCTCCAGGGATGACTGGGTCCACCCAGAGAAGAGATCTGTTATTCCCAGGAGCCAAGGCTCTAAACTTAGCTCTGACACTCACCATACAACCTTGACACGAAGGGCCTGACCAGTCTGGATCACTCTGACAGTCAGTTGGTTGCTCAGCCTCAGCTGATGTTTGCATGGGAACATTGTGGCAGAGGACAGGAACCCCTGCCACTATTTTTCCTTCTCTGGCTGAGCGCCATCCAGGAGCTCGGGAGCATGGAGCAGGTGGGATAATGGTAGGCAGTCTGTTAGTAGAGTCCCCAGGATCTCCTTGTCTGAAATTGCCAGCTTTTGATTTCAGAGGATTAGGTGCCACATGTTTCCCCATGGGGTGCACTGTTGGTTCCAGGCAGTGTAAGTTCTTCCTTTCTTTAGGGATCCCAGTTGCCCAGGATGCTGCGAGAAGCAGACCATGGTGAAGCCCATGTTTCAGAGTATCCTGGCAGCTTCCAAAGCATGCAGTTCCCTTATGAGAGGTAAGAAAAGCTGGGACTCTTTGGGCTCTGGCTGCATGAGGGGGGCTGTGTCGGAGGAAAGAGCTGGTGGATGGACTGGCCGGGAAGGAGCTGTGCAGAAGCAGGCTTCTACTGCCTACTTGCCACAAACCCCCAAGCAGCCTGGCCCCTGTCTATATGGGGCTCCAAGTGCTTTGTGGGCAGGCCAGTTCCCTGGCACGCCCTCTGGCTCTTAGCTCTCTTTTCCATGGAAGGACAGGACTGGAGGCTAAGAAGCCCCTGCTCTTACCTGCTTGCCTTCATGACCTTCCCGTGCTCTCTGCCAGGCCTCCCTGGGACCACAGCAGCTCTGACCCTCTGTCTTTTCTCTCAGCAACCCCGAGGGAGATGTGATTGCAGAGATTGGCCTGGAAGGACTCAGTGTATTGGAGATGGAGGTCATGAGAAGACAGGTGAGCATGCCCTGTGCAATGGAGGCAGAACCTGGTCCTTGGTGGTATTGGGAGGCTCAGCAGCTGTGAGGCCCCCAGAGTTGCATAATCCATCACAATAATCTCATGCTGTGGCACCCAAGGTGAGAGCAGGCTCCCTTCTTCTTCCTCCTAGTCCCCATGGCTCTGGTGCCCCATTTTCATGCCCAACTGCCCTCCGTCCCTGAGACACTGGAAGGGAATTGGGGAAGAGAAAAGAAGGAGGAAGAAGGAACGTAACAGGATGAGAGTGATGGGTCCAGAGAATGATATAAAGAGAAAGGTCTGAGAGACGGCTGTCTTTGTTTTGCCCAAGGTCAAGCCTTTGGAGGAAGAGAGCCCAGGGCACAGGGCATGGAGGGAGATCTTCCTGGTGCCCTCTGTAGTCACTGAGTTCAGCTCTCACTCTGGTTCTGCTGCCACTCCCTTGCCAGCCAGCTCTCCCTAGGATGGAAGGGCCCATCCTAGGCATGGCTGGGTGGGCTGGACTGGGCTGGGCTGGCTTCTCCCAGAGGGCTGGCATGAGCACCAAGCACAGGCAGGGAGGAAGCTGGCCTGTCTGGCTCACCCAGTCCCACTGCTTCTCCCCTACGGACACACTGGCCTCCCCAAAGGGCAGAACAGCTGCTTCTTGTTTTAGCTTCGCTGATGTGCTGTGGGCTCCTGAGAAGAGCCTTGCTCACACGCCTGCTTTCTGCCCCTCTGTAGCTGCACTTCATCACGAACCGTCTGAATGCCCTGGAGGAGCAGGGCGCCACCTGGCGCCAGAGGGATGCCCTGTTCTTCACCTTGCTGGTGTCCACCTGCATTGCCAACCTGTGGCTGTGGATGCGCCAGTGAGGCTTCACACTGCTGCCAGCACGCAGAGCCCTCCCTCTTCCCCTCTTTCCTTCTCTCCCTGGCTACCCTTGCCCACCCTCCTTCCATCTCCCAGTGGTCCTCAGGCAGCATCAGGACCACTTTTCAAATCTGGTTGGGCCCTCTGCTTAGGGAGGGCCTCACTTGTTGGGAAGCCCTGAGCAGGTAGAGATGCTGCCCCTTTGGAGGGTGAGGAGGGCGGCACTGGGCTCTGTGGGAACAGCAGTGGAAGACACCTCTTGCTGGCCTGTTTGGGCTCCCTGGCCTTGCCTTGGTGACATCAGCTTGGCCCCTTCTGTACCATTCTCTGTGGGCAAGGGTTTAGCTTTGTCTTCCTTCCTGGTTTGCTTCCACATGGCACATAAGGCTCTGTATGGAGAACAAGCTCAATAAAGGTCTATGTTAGTAGCAAACCTGGTGGCTGAGGTTCTTGCATCCAGGACTCATTTACGGGAGGCAGTGGTGGTGAGGCATGTGGGGGGCTGGCCCTTCTGGACAACGGCTCTGTGACTGGGACTGGGCTGTTGTCATTGCCCCAGAGGCCCTGCTCCCCTCCTCTCTTCTACCCGCCCCTCCTCTAGCATCTCCAGCCCAGACAAGGAGCCTTCTTAGAGATGGGATTTCACCAAGTCCTTCCTATTGGGCTCCTACCAATGAGTACTTGTCAAGAAGCGGTTCTGCAGGGCATGTCTGGGCCAGGCATTGCCCAGAATCACTCAGAGAAAATCTTCTGGAAGGACCCAGAACCCTTGCCACTTGTCTAGGAGGAAGTTGAGTTCCAGGGGAGGAATATCCCTGGGGTTGCCCAGAAAGACAAAGACAGGGCTGCGTCTGGGTGGGTTTCCCTGGTCCTAGCCTGGAGCTTGGCTTGCCCCCACAAACTCACCAGGGAATGAGATCCTGCTTTGTCACCCCCACCCCATGCCACACACCCTGGATCCAAAGACCCAGGAAGTGCCTTGGAGAGGGCATGGGACTGAGTCTGTGAGGTTGCAAGTGTGTCTCTTGGCGACCTGGCCAGGCCATATGGCGGGCTATAGGAGATCTGCAGAAGAACCCCTTCCCTGGTGCCAAGGGATCAATACAAATCTCTCTGGGGTAAGGACCTTGAATTTTCTCAATGACTTAAGTGGTTGTGTGGACCTTTCTTAGTCCCTAAATCTCCAAATATTCATCTATAAGGGTGAGAGATCAGTGAATAGGTATGAAATGAACATGACCATGTGTGTGTGTGTGTGTTTGTGTGACAGAGAGAGAAGTAGAGAAAGACAGGAGAAAGAGAGAAAGAGGTAGGGAGACACAGCAGTGGGGAGGGAGGGAGAGAAAAGAAGCTCAAGTCCTGGAGCC